>NC_143516.1:5928902-6253277 GCF_031878675.1 Megascapheus bottae | reverse complement strand
AAATTATATAACACCTGAACACAAGCTATCTTTTTAAGGAATAACAAATATTAAAATAAGATTCCAAATTCCATTTGTATCCTCACAGTAACTAAAGCTAGAACTTTGGTAGACATCCATATAATCGTTTGAAAAGAAAGCAACTATATACCTATAATTTATACATATACAACATTGAATCTATGTGCATTGTGTGTGTGTGTGTGTGTGTGTGTGTGTGTATGAGTGTGCATGCGTGCATGCACACCCATGTGTATACTGATACTGAACTCGAGCTTGAACTCAGGGCTTGGGCCCTGTCCCTGAGCACGACCCGTGGATAAAACAGAATCAACTTTCATTCACACTAACCTGGAGGACTGGCAGCTTCCACCCCTCCCCCACTAGTGAGCACTATTATTATCTTTTTAACTGCTGTAAACCCAAAGGAAAACACTGTCTTTCTGATGCCATTCTGATGGCTCAAAATACACAACGATAAAATATAGGGATGCGAAAGTAGAAAGAGCAGAACTCAAATTGAACTACTAGGAACTAATGGAAGCTGAGCAAAAAGCAAGCACAGAAAACTCTTCTAGAAGAGTGATGAAAACTGATTTGACCAAGTAGCTGTAAATCCTTCAGTCTCTATCTCATCAGTGAACCTCAAGATGGGCAAACCAAAATGGTCCACAGTACAGAAAAAAAAATTAACATTGTCTCAGTGATCTCCAGAGCAGAGTCAATCAAGAGGTCTACAGGAAGCTAGGGGGTGGTGGCTCACATCTGTAATCCTAGCCACTGAGGAGGCTAAGGGCAGAGGATTATAGCTCAATGCTAGCCTAAACAGAAAACTCCAGGAGACTCTTAACCTCAGTTAACCAGCTAAAAGCTGCAAATGGAGCTGTAGGTCAAGTGGCACAGCAGTAGATTTAAGTGAAAAAGCCAAAGAAGACTATGAAGCCCTTAGTTCAAGCTAGTATTGGCACAAACCAAATAAAAAACAGACAAAAACATTTAGTGTAAACTAATTCTTTAAAATGAAAGCATGAGAAAGGGAGGGATGAGCAACTCACTAGAAGATAAATTAGAAAACTCACTTAAGAATTTAGCACATCTTGGCCAGGCACAGTGGCTCACACCTGTAATCCTAGCTACTCAGGAGGCTGAGATCTGAGGATCATGGTGCAAAGCCAGCCCAGGCACAAAAGGACCTGAGACTCTGATCTCCAATTAACCTCTAGAAAACGGGAAATGGGGCTTGGCTGGAGAGTAGGGAGGTAGCCTTGAGCTGAAGAGCTCAGGGACAGCACCCAGGCCGAGTTCAAGCCCCATGACCACCAAAAAAAAAAAGAATTTAGCACATCTCTTAGTATGTGATGGAACTAAGGAAGAAAGGAGGGAGAGGACAAGACTTAAGATCTCCCTCAAACCATTTATTATTGCAAGTGGAAAGCAGTTATATATTGGGCCTTCTAGTTCTTTGGAAACTAAATCACATCGAAACTCTGAGCAATGACACAGCCATCGAGACAGAGCAGCTGTCCCAAGTGGGAACCTCTAGAGTCTCCACCAAGTCCTCACTACTCCCCTAACACCATGCTGTAGAGACCTGCAATCATCCTGAGCAACACAAATCTGCAAGGATGGCCAGGCGAAACAAAGGTGTGGTGAGACCATTACCTGAGCGGACGATTGGAGTATGCAGCCGCTCACTCAGAGCCATATTTCCAACGATCCGCATTATGTTTCTTTGCACTTTAGGGCAGTCCCTGTAGAGGTAGTGCAGCCTCTGGAGGAGCTGTAGGCCGCCCTTGGCTTCAATCTGGTCACAGTGTGTGGGTATCTAGCACAACAAACAAGAAAAGTGGTGTTAATGTTGCACACTACGCAAGATGGCACAGCGAGCTGACAGGAACAGCCAGGTGGCTCCTGTCACCCTGGGCATGCTCAACGAGGCAAACCTCTGTCTCCACTTCACAAGCACTGGGACATAGTCAGGAGAAGGCACATCTTGCCAGAACTTCTACTTGTTCTTAAAGTGACTGTACTCTTGCACAGATGATACCACAATATTATCATCCCAAGACTCTTATCAATTTATAGTGACAGTTTGACTTAAAATGGTTCTGTACTCTTGAGTAACTTTCACCTGGTAATAGAAGTCCTCGGTGCAGGCAGCTGCATCTGCCCTCAAGTGAGGTCTCCGGTGTCAGCCATGTGACAGCTGCAATCTTACCGCCTACCCCTACCCCATACCCACAGCCACCCAGCTGGCCTGCAGCTAAGGAACTGAAAATGCCTTCAAGAAAGGTTAGGGGTTGAGGATGCAGGCATGAGATCTTGAGTCACAGAAAGAGAGAGAGAGACAGACAGACACACAGAGGAAAAAGAGGAGAGGAAAGGAGGGGAGAAGCAAAAAAGGGAATGGAGACTTGAATAAAAATTCAAGTGGAAAGAAAGCAATAAAAGAAAAAGCAAAGCCAAGGCATAGATATGAAGGGAACCAGTTGTTAGCAGCCGCTCACCACCATAGCCTGCCCTTCCTCTTCCCAGCACTAATTTGACTTCCTAACACGATGCCCTGTCATGAATCCATCATCATTCTTCCCATGTTAAAAGCCTGCGCAGTGTGTCCTTCACATCGGAGCCACTGACAGTAGTCTCACAGCTCAGGCTGAGCTCCACACTTCCTCTTTTACCACAGGGCATTATCTGCGCCGCTGCCCCCCCCACACACCTCGCCCGCCTCCAGCTCACTTCCTCATCCCCCAGGTGGGACAGAAAGGTGACTAGGCAGCACCTTGTTTTAATCAGATTTAACATTCCCAGACTTAAAGGGAGAAGACCAGTCTCCGCCCTTGCTTGCACCAACCTCACCAGGGATGCCGGCTACAAACACAAACTCCCTGATTCCATCACAGAGACACTAAGTTAAAATTGCCAGCAGTATGGAAGAAACATTTAACATATTCTTGGGGTAATATGTATGTTCTGCATTTGGAAACCACAAAATTTGTTGTTTTAGCTAGGCACTGGTGGCTCATGCCTGTAATCTTAGCTACTCAGGAGGCTGAGCTCTAAGAATCGAGGTTCAAAGCCAGCCTGGGCAGGAAAGTCCATGAGACTCTTATCTCCAATTAGCCACTGGAAAACCAGAAGTGGTGCTGTGGCTCAAGTGGTAGAGCACTAGCCTTGAGCTCAGGAACAGCGCCCAGGCCCAGGTGTAGGGTGATAGCCTGGAGCTAAAGAGCTCAGGGCCAGAGCCCAGGCCGAGTACAAGCCCCAATGACACCCCCCATCCCTCATTTTAATTCTGACCATCAAAATGAGGAACAGCAGAATTTAAAATGCTGTATGAATTTTATAATATAGGTGGATTTGCATGAATCAACTTGTGTATTTTTTCAACGGAGTCACATAAAGTAAACCACATTTTGGAAATGTAAGTTACCTCTGAGTGTTTCACTATTGCTTCTAAGAAGAACGTTTCCACCGTGGCTGCAGGAATGTCTCCAAAGCTTTCGGCGTAGGGCAACCCATTTCCTCCAAAGCACCACAAGCCTCCCTGAAATGAAGACGGGAACTCAAATGGAAACAGACTAATCTCTGTACTACATACAGAATTAGAATACTCCAATAGGTAAAGGCCTCAAGATACTCTGGAAATTTAAAGAGAACTTTATACAAATGTCTGCTGCTTATTAGAATAAGAACATGCAAAGAATTATTTCCCAAAGAACATCGCTGTCCATTCTCTTCTGGAAGTGCAAACCTTGAGGCTCTTTCATCAGATCAGCTTCATGTTCTAAGGTCATCTCTTCCAGTACCTCATAATTCACACAGGGGTCACTATCCAATCATATCCACAGAAGGGACAGAAAGCCTAGAGACCAAAATCCTAAAACAGAGACCATGATGACAGTGATCATTGAATCTAATTCTTCCAAAGCTGAAATTCAAGTTCATCCTTTTTTTTTCTTTTTCTGGAGTCTACACCCCAGTACCACCACTGCTACAAAAGAACATTATCAAGGGCAGGCCTGAAGTCAAAAGTCACAAGCCATGTAGAAGCAACCGTCACTAAAGGAGTAAGAGACAGCACAAACGGGAATTGTTCCCATGAACAGGGAACCAATGTAAGAACCTGAAAGACTTTACGTTCTTAGGGAAGTGAAAAAGAGAACAGAAGTCAAGATGAATGATCCAGACAATGCAGAGGAGTGCCTGTGACCATGAGTGGGTATTGGAGACAGCTGCTGACTAGCTGGGTATGAAAGGAAAGAATTGAATGATTTCCTAGTGTTTGGCTCCGCAACAAAGTGGGTGTTCTATTAGTCACTGAAAGGAAAGACCAAAGAAGAGTTTTACAGAAGGAGAGCAGACTAACCGCAGTTCAAAGTTCCTACTACACAGACTCCAGCTAGGGAGCTGAAGGCTCGATTCATCACCAGTATATCTGTGATACTTAAGATCTTGTGAATTGTCATCTGTTCTTGTTTATTGCAGTGCTCAGCTTAGAACCTAGGACCTTGAGCATGTTAGATGAGCACTGTACCAGCAAGCCATTGCCAGCTGTCTTCAATATGTAATTTCAGCATTCTTTCCTGTAAAGTCAGAAGGACTTTATAAACTGAGTAAAGGGCTCCTGGAGAAACCACATATCTCTGAGCACTTCTGTGACAGCTGGCTCAGTGCACGGCACAAGCAGAAGTCCGTATGTGCATTCAGTAACTGAGGGCTGTGAAGTGCTAGGTCCTGGCACAGCGTCTAGAAACAAGTAAGCACTTAAACTTGATTCTGAAGAAATAAACAAGCCAACCTTCTGAGCAGCCAGACTCTGACTGCTCTCATTAAGAGCCAAAGAAGTGTAGTACTGGATACATTCATCTAACTCCGTTTGAGGTAAAGAAGCCAACAACTGTCTCAGGTCCTCTTCAATGGAAGAATCCTGAAGTACAAAGAAAAGAAAGTTTTCAGAAACAGACTCAACAACAAATACCCAAAGACTCAAAGCCAAGATAAGCATACATGTATCTACAGTATACACATGTGCAGAGATAAACTAGCACTTTCAATCTTGAAAACAGTTTCCCACCCAGGTAAATAACCATTTATTTTTTAGTTCTGTGCTCTTCTGATGGTTACTGTATTGAAAGACCTATTGTGAATTATTAAGTCACTTTTCATCTTACAAGCTTCTTGACAACTTGATTTCAAAGGAATTATTGTACCTTCCTAATTAAAACTCTTATTAAAAAAATCCAGAACTTGATACTATCTCATTTTACCTGATAGTCATTTTCCTGCACTTTATCTTTTCCAGTTTTCAAAACCTGACTGTTTACAGAGGTTATAAGCATTTCATTTTCTAGTCTAAGTTTCCTAGGGCACTAATTCTGTCATGTTCCAGGAAACAGAGACATTTGTTACAATTGTAGTAGTACTGGCACCAGAGAGAAGTCTCCAGACATACTGCTAACACCGCTACAATGTCCACAGCAAGCTTCTCTAACCAAGCATTATTTGGCCCAACATATCAGAGAGTGTTGATCTGACCTAATCCATGAAAACTTAGGATCAGTGTGCAGATGCTAATGTGCTACGGAGTCTTCCGAGGGACACAAAGCAAGCAAAGGTGAGAGCTTCCACTGGGCAATGAAATCAGTGCATGAAAACAGAGATCATAAGATCATACTTTTCTGACCTAGCTGACTTGCTCGTGAAAATAAACCAGCAATTACTTTCTGAAAGCTTAATTTGAATACACGATAAAGATAATACACAGGACTGTTTTTCACTCTCTAGATGATTTTACTTACTTCTTTTAAAGATGGCAGAGGAGGTGGTGGGAGGAAAAAGCGGAGATCGCTCTCCTTGCTTCGCGCCAGTCCGATGAGAGTTCTCGGGTCACAGGCTTGTGCAATGACCCTATACTGGTAATCTGTTATAAAAGTAGATGTTTTCTTAACATCCAAATTAGCTTATTGTAGTTGCCACAAGGAGCAAATGAGCAACCTGCTTGAAAGCACTAAACCTTTGTACAGGTTTGTTAATCCAAAGTTTCTCACATAGTGTTTCATGAGTACCTTTCATGGACAATCCCTGTTAGCGCAAAGCCCAATGATGCCTCCACTGATTTCAATGTTTACCTGGGGGCCAGGTCATGGTCTAAGGAAATTATTGAAAAAATGGAAGCTCCAATGGGAAAGCTGGAGAGTCAGAATCAATTTAACATCTTCCCTTTTAACACTTTCATTTTAGAGTGTTGATTGTCACTCAAAACACTTGAGGCTGCAAGTCTACTGTGTGGTGGTGATGGGGTCATATTTCAGCCCCCATGATATGCAAGTGTGTTAACACTCAGGTTTCAAGTAAAGGCACCTGGATGTAAACATGCCATCTGTCATATATCAAAAACAAAATACTAGCTGGTTACTTGTGGCTCATACCTGTAACCATAACCACTCACGACGCTGACACCTGAGGATTGTGGTTCAAAGCCAACACCAGCAGGAAAGTCTGAGAGACTCTTATCTCCAACCAACCAGTATAAAGCCAGAAGTAGAAGTCTGGCTCATGTGGTAAAGTGGCAGCCTTGAGCAAAAGTGCTAAGCAAGAGTATGATGCCCTGAGTTCAAGCCCTAGAATTGGCACACATGTGTACACACACACACTACTTCAGAAGTACTCTTTTCAATAATACAAGCTCATGGCATATATGAGCATTTCCGGATTAATGAGGTAGAGAGCTTTTCAGAGTCTACATGACAGAAGGATTAATGAGGTAGAGAGCTTTTCTGAGTCTACATGACAGAACTCCTCCCCTGATATTTCTGATACAGCAAATCTGTAATGGAATTCTGGAAGACTTTTTCAAAACAAGATTTTCATTTTAAGTCTCCACTAACTTTAAGTAAGTTTATATTTATATTATAAATTATTACCATCATCCATGGGCCAGGAATTTGGTCTAGTGGTACAGTGCTTGCCAAGCATGCAAGAAGACCCAGATTCGATTCCTCAGCACCACATACATAGAAAAAGCCAGAAATGGTGCAGTGGCTCAAGCTGTAGTATTTTTAGGCTTGGGAAAGCCCAAGGACAGTGCTAAGGCCTTGAATTCAAGCCCTGGCATTGGCAAAAGAAAAAAGCTGGAAGTGGTGCTGTGGCTCAAGTGGTAGAGCTCTAGCCTTGAGAAAGCCAGCCCAAGGACAGTGTTCAGGCCCTGAGTTCAAGCCCCAGGACTGGCAAAAAAAATTATTACTATCATCCTTACCAACAAATCAATGAATTGATTTTCTCAGATGAGATTTAATTTATCTTCACAAAAATTATTCTCGCTGGGCACTGGTGGCTCATACCTGTAATCCTAGCTACTTAGGAGGCTCAAATGGGAGGATTACATTTTGAAGCCAACCTGGCAGGAAAGTCCATGAGACTCTTATCCCCAATATTCAGAAAAATCCAGAAGTGGTACTGTGGCTCAAGTGGTACAGTACTAGCCTTGAACACAAAGAGGCTCAGAGATAGTACCTAGGCTCTGAGTTCAGGCCCTAGGCTTCCTTCCCTCACCCCACCCCCAAATATATTCTCTAATGTTTACCATTTTTTCCTTTCATTGTGAGCTTGAACCCAGAGTCTCACACATACTAAGCAAGTGCTCTACCACTAAATTATGTTTTCAACTCTACAATTAGTTTTACAAGATGAAGATTCTACTAATAAATTATAGTTTAGTCCAAGTACTAAAATTAGAGCAGCTTTTATTCAAGTACTTTTACTTAAAAGCTATGATTTTTCAAATACAACTATTTTAAAATATTCCTTTAAATATTTTTATTTCATTTATATATTTTAAAATATTTTTAAATACTCCTTAAAACTTATTTATGCATGCTTCATAATACACATGTACACAAATCAGGTATTCTTAGATAATGATCAATATTAGAGCAAGGTAAACTGTCAGTGAAAGAAAATAAATTGAATATAGTACATCAAGCAATTAAATGTATTTCATTAGTGGGTGTCAAAAGAAAATGCAAACAAAATGCTGCAATTGATGAGTTTCTCTTGAGGAAATAAAATTTTTGTTCTGGTAGAAAGTTATATAAATATACATACACATGCCTGTTTTGAGGCTGCTCTTACCAAATGATCCTGGAGCTGCTTCTCAAATTTCTGAACGGGTTTTATACATATCAAGACTGTGTGAATTATTTCCTTTTCTAGCTGATGGTGCACCATGGTTCTGCTGCTCCTTACCGTGCCAGTGGTGGGTGTTCGACATTTCCTGCACAGCCTCTATTCGCTCTGTCCTGCTGTCTGCCTGGCTCTTCCTCAAGAGCAGCCACATGGCACATTCATGATCTTCTATGTCAACTGTGCTGAAGGTTCCTACAAAAGAAGCCAAACCCAGGGCCGGGAGCATAGCTGTGTGGTAGAGTGCTCGCCTAGCATGCAGGAAGCCCTGGGTTTGATTCCTCGGTACCAAATACACAGAAAAAGCCAAAAGTGGTGCTGTGGCTCAAATGGCAGAGTGCTGGCCTTGAGCAAAACATGTCCAAGGACAGAGCCCAGGCCCTGAGTTCAAGCCCCAGGACTGGCAAAAAGAAGAAAGAAGAAAGAAGAGGAAGAAAAAGAAGAAGAAAAGAAGGAGGAGGAGGAGGAAGGAAGAAGGAGGAAGAAGAAGAAGACGACGACCACGACCACCACCACCACCACCAACAACAACGCACCAAGAAATGGCAGCAGTGAAAGCTGTATTTTTACTCTTTATTTGAGGCGATAACTTATCAATATTTGGAATCTATTGGCACCTGGCTGTATATTTCCTTGTGTTTTATATATTATCATATCTTTCTCTAGAGTCATTTGTTTCTCCCTAATATATTGTTTTGATCTTTTCTTTCTTTATTCTTTTTTCTTTTTTTGTCGGTAGTGGGGCTTGAACTCTGGGTCTGGGCATTGTCCCTGAGCTCTTCAGCTCAAGGCTACCGACTTACCCCTGGAGCCACAGTGCCACTTCCAGTTTTCTACTGGTTAATTGGAGATAAGAGTCTCACAAACGGGCCGGGAGTTTGGCCTAGTGGTTAAAGTGCTTGCCTAGCTTGAATAAAGACCTGGGTTCAATTCCTCAGTACCACATATAGAAAAAAGCCGGAAGTGGTGCTGAGGCTCAAGTGGTAGAGCTCTAGCCTTGAGAAAGTCCAACGACAGTGCTCAGGCCCTGAGCTCTAGCCCAGGACTGGCAAAAAAAAAACAAAAACAAAAAAAGAGTCTCACAAACTTTAGTGCCCAGGCTGGCTTTGAACCATAATCCTAACATCTCAGCCTCCTGAGTAGCTAGGATGACAGACATAAGTCACTGCATCTGAATAAAATACTGTATTTTGAAGCCAGAGGCCATGACTCTCATCTGTAATCCCAGCTACTCAGAAGGCTCACGTGGTAGAGCACTAACCTTGAGCTGAAGAGCTCAGCGATAACACCCAGGCCCAGAGTTCAAGCCCCACATAAAAAAAAAAAAAAAAAAGTATTTTGAAAGAAATGGAATACACAAAGAGCTGGAAGTACAATGTATTAGTAAGCAAATGCCTATCCCATCTCCTTTCAATAACTGTTGTTCTGCCATATTTACTTCATCTAGCCATGTTATGGGTCTAAGGACTTTTGACCCTTTTTTACCCTTTCATGGCTCAACCTCTGTTCCTCAGAACACTTCTAGGTTCTCTCCCATAATTACCTAAGAGCGTTAACAAAGCTCATCTAAAATCTAGTCTAAGTCCTATTTGAATTTTATCCAGAAATAACTCTAAAAACTTTTTTTTTTTTTTTTTTTGCCACTTCTGGGACTTGAACTGCTTTCTCAAGGCTAAAGTTCTACCACTTTTAGCCACAACACCACTTCTGGCTTTTTCTATGTACGTGGTACATAGGAATCAAACCCAGGTTTTCATGCATGCTAGGCAAGTAATCTACCACTAGGCCAAACTCCCAGCGCCCAAACTTTCTCTTTTGTTGGTCTCAGGGCTTGAACTCTGGGCCTGGGTGCTGTCCTTGAGCTCTTCAGCTCAAGGCTAGCACTCTATACTTGAGCCACAGTGCCACTTTCAGTTTCCTGGCCTCACGCCATCTTTTTAAAGAAATCTGAGATCCAGTCAGCTTTTTTTAGATTGTGTACTGTAGAACAGACACACTTAGTGGCAAAGTCTACATTTTTGATGCAAGAATCTCTTTATGAGAAAGACTCATGAATTTTCCAGTTAACCAGTAGAAAACTGGAAGTGGCACTGTGGCTCCAGGAGTAAGTCGGTAGCCTTGAGCTGAAGTGTGCAGGGACAATGCCCAGGCCCAGAGTTCAAGCCCCACTACCGACAGAAAAAAAAAAGAAAAAAGAATAAGGAAAGATGGGGCCGGGAGCTTGGCCTAGTGGTAGAGTGCTTGCCTAGCATGCACGAAGACCCGGGTTCAATTCCTGGGTACCACATACATAGAAAAAAGCTGGAAGTGGTGCTGAGGCTCAAGTGGTAGAGTGCTAAGCCTTGAGAAAGTCCAAGGACAGTGCTCAGGCCCTGAGCCCAAGCCCAGGACTGGCAAAAAAAAAAAAAAAAAAAAAAAAAGAATAAGGAAAGGAAAGAACAATACAATATTTTAGGGAGAAACAAATGACTCTAGAGAAAGATATAATAATATCTTTAATCCTTAGACAGTTACCTGTCTGATACTTACCAGCAAATGGATTCCGTAATATTTTGGCTGATGCTGCTAATACTTTTCTTACTGCTTTGTGAAGTTCTTTTCTTGCCTGCCAGACAATTCCTAGTATGATAACAAAGTTTAATAAAAACATAGATAATATTTTGTAAGATTTCTTGGCTTTTTTTTCTTGTCTCCACATATTTCTCTTCTCCCTCCTTCTACCTCTTTCTTTCTCTCTCTCCCTCTCTTCCTTTCTTGCCCTTTCTTTTTCTTGGTACTACAGTTTTGAACTCAGGGCCTCATACTTACTAGACAGGTACCCTATCCCTTAAGCCACACTCAGTCCTTTTTTCTTGAGTTGTTTTGAGATATGGTCTCTTTTATGTCTGGGCTGGCCTAGATGGCAATCTTTTTATTTAGGCTTCCCACACAGTTAAGATACCAAGTGTATGCCACCATGCCCAGCTTTTTTGCTAATTGATAGAGAACCTCATAATTTTTTTTTGTTTGTGAACCATAATTCTCCTAGTCTCAGCTTCCTCAGTAGGTGGGATTATAGGTATAAGCCATCATATCTGGCTTCCAAATATATACATTTAATGCTATTAAAAAGATGTAACAGTATGTGAATTAGTGCACCTTCTATGTGGCAAATATCATGTAACCCTTTTATTAATTACAATTTAAAAAAAAAGATGTAACAATAATCCACATGACTGGAATTACAAAGACAGGCTGAAATACAAGAAGAAAAAAATAAATATAGTGGATACTGTGGTGACATGGAGAGCTCAGATAGGAGCTGGTAGTCAAGTGTGGTGACTCAGTGACCCATAGACGATGAGAATACCCACCCCTGCTCTAAAACGTCTTGTTCACCAAGCAATCAGAGAGCCTATGTAGGACCTCAGTATTGAGAGGGGGGAATGTCCCCACTAGTAAAGACACTGATTGTGACAGATAAGTTGGTATTCATGTTTATGAATCCATCTCAAGTCTGGTTTCTATGAATTACCCTCCTAAAGCTAAATGACAAAATCGTGCTTTTGCCCAGCCATCAATGAGAAAGATCCCAGGTTCAGACTTGCTAGTCACCCCAGTTCCCTGCCTCTTAGGACAGCTGCAATTTGTGAAATACAGAAGTTCAAAATGTGATCATCAGTTAATGCTTTAGAACTTGTTTCTCACAGGGCTTGGGGTTTCTGAGTTAGTTATCACATTAATACTATAGTTTAAGTAGACTTTCAATTCAGTAACTAGCTTCTGGTTTGATTTTGTTTTCAAAAAGATGAATTTATTTTACAACAAACTTACCATGATTCTCTGGTTTGTTGAATGAATCTGTATGCACATATATATATGACTTCATTTTTTCTCTTTCTACCACTTCAGTATCTAGTGTCAATGACTTCTTCAGGGCCAGAACTTCATATGTAAAAACTAAAGAACCTCTTAAAGAAGAAACAAAATATTCGTCATAAACAGGGATGCAAATATCACCTAAGTGCTTTTCATAGTAACATTTTTTTTTTTTTTTTTTGCCAGTCCTGGGCTTGAGCTCAGAGCCCGAGCACTGTCCTTGGACTTGCTCAAGGCTAGACCTCCACCACTTGAGCCTCAGCACTACTTCTGGCTTTTTCTATATATGTGGTACCAAGGAATCGAACCCAGGTCTTCGTGCATGCTAGGCAAGCACTTTAACCACTAGGCCAAACTCCCAGCCCAGTAACTCCTTTCTTATCTTTAAAAATAATAGCAAACAGATGGCTGGGATGGGCAGGAAAGTCTGTGAACTTGTACCTCCAATTAACCACCAGAAAACTGAAGTGGTACTGTGGCTAAAAATGGTAGCGTGCTAGCCTTGAGTGAAATAGCTCAGGGACAGCACCTGGGCCGTGAATTCAAGCCCCACCACCAGCAGGATGGGGGAGGAGGGCGGACATGCTTACCCTTTTGCCCAGAATGAGTCAAAGGGAAAAATCATATAAGTATGTTTTGCTTTATATTACAATGTCATAAAGGAATGCATGGAGTTGGATAAAATGCAAAATGTATCTCCTTTATCATTTTAGCAGCTGAGTTGATTTTATATTGGTATAAACAAAGTGTTAGCAAATATAGTAGTATTACATATCTACTTCACATACTTATCCTCACTCAGTACAGAAAAAAATGAATGAAAACCAGTTACTAGAAAGAGGGTCACTGCACAAATACAGCAGATGTCAATATGTTGGTTTTCTCTGATAGCCTCAGTTTTCTTTCAAGACAGCTTTGTGGTCCTGTAAGGGACTCCCAGAAATAACCACGCCCTGCACAAGCTGTGACTTTGGGAACGGATGGAAAGCTGTTGTGTGTGACCCTTCACATCAACAGAATAGTCAGAGGATAAAATGCCCAGTGCACATTTGGGGCCAACAAAAGCGACCCTCAGAAAGCAGAATGCCTAGATCAAAGTAACCTGAACTAGGGCCGGGAGTTTGGCCTAATGGTAGAGTGCTTGCCTAGCATGCACGAAGACCCGGGTTCGATTCCTCGGTACCCCACATACATAGTAAAAAGCCGGAAGTGGTGCTGAGGCTCAAGTTGTAGAGTGCTAGCCTTGAGAAAGTCCAAGGACAGTGCTCAGGCCCTGAGCTCAAGCCCAGGACTGGCAAAAAAAAAAACAAAAAAAAACAAACAAACAAAAAACCTGAACTAGGAGAACTCGTCACTAAATTCACATCCTTTGGCAACTCCAAGCTACCCAGTAGTCATTTCCTTGAGATTATGAATAGTCTTATAATGAAGCCAGGTAATAGTTTGCAGAAGACACGCACCCTAAAATAAGGGATCCAGTCACTTTTATAACATTTCCTGCAAAAAAGAAAGAAAGAAAAAGTCAATATGATGACATTAACTTTCAAGAGTATCAGAAAATAGGCAACAGTATCTTTCATATATAATTGGGTAAAAGTTAAGGTTATTAATATTATCTATTGTTAACTACCTATACTCCTATTTTATAAAAATAGGAAATAGTGCTTACAATAGGCAGATTATTTCATTCTTCAACTCACCAAATACAACTTAAAGAACCACTGTATGTATGGTACCGACCAGTAACGGGTAATAGAACCAGAGATGAAAATACACTGCCCTCACAGAGTTTAGAGTTCATGGGAGAAATCAGATAACTAACCAAGTCATATATGGACTGGATGGAATGACAAGGACAGATCTAACCCAGCTGAGGGCTCCAGGGAAGTTTCTTGCCACAGTCTGGGGTAGATGAGGCAGATCATAAGTTCACTGGGCAGAGGCAAAGTATTCCTTGCTCTAGAACCAGACAGTGATGCCTGGCACCTTGACTTGTGTTGCAAGACCTTAATATAGAAGAACGTAGGGATATTTACATTTAGGAGTATGAATTTGACAAGAAAAATGGAGAAGGAAGAACTTGCAAGAAAAAGGATTATGTATGGCTCCAGGCTTAGAAATTTAAAGTAAACCACTAGTATAGAAAAATGAAATAAACTGGAGACTCATCATAGGTTATGAGTTTTTGTGTTCTGCCCTGGAAATGTAGCCACAATTCCACCACTGTCCCTATTAGAAAATTTTGTCACTTAAACTGTACTCACGGATATCTTTCCAGTACATCATGTGGCTTTTTGTCAGGGGAGTAGAGGTTCCTATTCTTCTACAACTCAGGACACAACAAGCAGCCAGGGACATCCTGTACAAGTAGACATTATAACAACGTTAATGTACATCTAACTGAAAGCATGTCTTTGACCTATAAGAACATTCCAGTAGACTGTCCACAGAGTTAGATGAAAAAAAGTTTTTTCAATTAAAACAAAATTTATCCCTTAAACTTAAAAGATTTATGAGAAATTACTGGGTACTTTAATTTTTGTCATTCAAATTGCATCCAATCATGAAAGGTAATTAATTGGAAGCTAGAAAAGTACAGGTTAATAATCAGAATATAATTTAAATTTTTAATAAAAATACTTTTAAATACACACAGGCATATATAATGCATATATATCCTTGACGGCGGAAGACTTTTTTCTGCCTAGGGCCATTATTGGAATATTTAAAAAAGGGGGGCCAGGAGTTTGGCCTAGTGGTTAAAGTGCTTGCCTAGCATGCACGAAGACCTAGGTTCGATTCCTTGGTACCACATATATAGAAAAAGCCGGAAGTGGTGCTGAGGCTCAAGTGGTAGAGTTCTAGCCTTGAGAAAGTCCAAGGACAGTGCTTAGGCCCTGACCTCAAGCCCAGGACTGGCAAAAAAAAAAAAAAAAAAAAAAACATAAAAAAGAGCTATACAAAATTAAAAATGCAAGTAGTTAGGCTATAGGCAGTTATTGAAACACTTACATCCCTGTCATATCAGGAACTAAATGATCTTGCAGGCCTTGCATGGCCTGTGGGATAGACATGCCCTACCATTGCCCTATAAATGTGAAGAAATTCTGAAAAACCCATTTACTACTCATAGAAGTATTTAGCTTTTCTCTGACTCCTTCAGGATAGCATAAGACATTAAGAAATTCTGAAATTTAATTGCTGGCATACTATTCCAAAGATCTATGGCCAATGAATTCATCAACTAAGCAAAGCTGCTCTAAATATGATGTAATCATTTCTATAACAACTCACTATTCTAGAATCCTATCTCATTGTATGTGGAGACTGAGGCTTTTACTACAAGGGAAAAGAAGGGAGGAAGGAAAGAAGGAAGGAAGGAAGATGCTTGAAGGACTCATGTGAGAAATAGTCCCTTGGTTTAACACACTAAAAGTTTCTGGGTTTGGGAAAGCTACTTGCATGAGCTTTTACATTGTTTATGTATGATTCCATCCATCAATTGGTGACTAAGCAAACCATTAGCACAACAGGTAAACTTGTGAAGGTTACTGTTTTAAAGGTCATTCTTTTTTATTTTGTCACTTGTTTAATGTGTTGCTACTCTTTCTCTGTGAGACTTAAATTCTCTGTGCACGTTATTCTTGATTTAAAATCTGGATGTGTTTCTTAAGAATTTGGTCTCTGGGGCCAGCAGTGTGGCCTAGTGGTAGAGTGCTTGCCTAACAGGCACAATGCCTGGGTTCAATCCCTTGGTACCACATATACAGAAAAAAAAAAGCTGGAAGTGGTGCTGTGTCTCAAGTGGTAGTGTGCTAGCTTTGAGAAAATCCAAAGACAGTGTCCAGGCCCTGAGTTTAAGCCCTATGACTGGCAAAAAAAAAAAAAAAAGTCTCTGAGCTAGGCCCTGGTGGCTCATACCTGTAATCCTAGCTACTCAGGGGGCTGAGATCTGAGGACTGTAGTTCAAAGCCAGATCAGGCAGGAAACTCCCTAAGATTCTTATCTACAAAACCCCCAAAAAGCTAGAAGTAGAGCTGTGGTTCAACACACACACACACACACACACAGAAGGGAGGGAGGGAGGGAGGGAGAGAGGGAAGGAGGACTTTGGGCCACATGGCATGTGAGCTCAGCAATTCAGCACTTCTGCTCACCCACCAAGGAAGGTTGTGGGTGGCCCATTGCTTTGGGGACAGACTTACTCAGGGGGCACGCTGAGAAGTCAGTCCAAAAACAGCTCATGTTTTATCTTATTTTGTTTTATTTCTAAGCGACAGCCCCTGAATCTCGAGTCTCCAGCAACTTTGGCTCAGGTGCTCCTTGGCCAGTTCTGGGCCTGCACTGTGATCTCGGCTTTAGTGGCCCAAGGTGGAAGGCCCAGAACTTGTAGCCTAACTTTTCTTGAAGTGGAATCATTAGTCCAAGAAACATTCATTTTCGTTTCTCAATATGCCGCAAAAGGATCCATGCCAGAAACAAGCCTGTGAAATCCAGAAGTGTTTACAAGCCAACAACTACATGGAAACAAAGTGTCAGGATGCCATCCAACAACTGCGCAAGTGCTGTGCCCAGTATCCCAAGGGAACGTCCCTTGTCTGCTCAGGATTTGAGAAAGAGGAAGAGGAAAAACAGGCACTGAAGTCTGAATCAAAGTAAAGTTCTGTTGAGCAGTTACATGCTGCCAGGTTCCCACCAAGCATGTTCTGTTTCTGTTTCTGCCAGGTAGCAGCAGAGAGTAAATGAGGATGTCAACTGTAAGAGTTAAAGGTACATTCACCTATGCAGGACAGAAAGTTACATAAACTAAAACCCAATATGTAGAATGGAATAAACTAAGCTGCTAAAATAAACCTGTCTTAAAGGAGAAAAAAAAAATAGCATTGTATGTTACACCTCACAGGTTCAGGATGGAAAACCGAAGTAAGAAATTAAGTTCATAGCTGGGAGCAGTTGCCCACGCCTGTAATCCTAGCTACTCAGGAGGCAGAGATCTGAGGATCATGGTGCAGGAGTGGGGCTAAGGCTCAAGGGGTAGGGCCGTAGACTAGAGCAGAAGAGCTCAGGGACAGCACCCAGGCCCAGGGGTAGGGTAGTAGCCTTGAGCTAAAGGGCTCAGGGACAACACCTCAGTTGGGTGGTAGCCTTGAGCTGAAGAGCTCAGGGCCAGCGCCCAGGCCAAGTTCAAGCCTCAAGACAAAGACACAAAGACAGACAGACAGACACACACACACACATAGACTAATATTTATCCTTTTATTTTCTTCATTTTTGTCAGTCCTGGGGATTGAACTCAGGCCTGGACACTGTCCTTGGGCTTTCTTGTATTCTTTTTTTTTTTTGGTCAGTTGTGAGGCTTGAACTCTGGGCCTGGGCTCCGTCCCTGAGCTCTTCAGCTCAACGCTAGCACTCTACCTCTGAGCCACAGTGCCATTTCTGGTTTTTTGGTGGTTAATTGGGTTCAATTCCTCCGTACCACACACACAGAAAAAGTGGAAGTGGTACTGGGATCAAATAGCAGATTGCTAGCCTCAAAAAGGCTCAAGGACAGTACCCAGGCCAAGTTCAAGCCCCAGGACTGGCAAAAACAAAAACAAACAAAAACCAATTCCAACAGATTTCATTGTTCTTTCTTCCTACATGCAGATAAACTACTTGGACTACATCCATTCTCACTAGCCCTCTCCCATCAAGCTGGTTGTCCCCCAGCCTGTTTCACTTTTGTGTCATTCATTTTTGGGCTTTTAATTGCACCATGGGGCTTCGCTATACTATTTCAGACAAGCATACATTGTTTTCTCAGAACACCCACCTCTCTGCTTTTTTTTCTTTCCCCACTTCCCAATGCTCTCAACAGCTATCAATGTGTTCCTATGCCATCCACACACAGATGCCCTTAAAATTATTCACTATCCATTTTTCTTTGCTTCCCTTCATTCCCCTAATCCTAGGCAAGCACTCTACCACTAGGCCAAACTCCCAGCCCCGATCAGTCCTCTAATCCTACCGTTAGAATCATGTTGTATGTGTGTGCGTGCGTATATTTCTGAATGTGTATCTAACTCTATATGTCTACGTGTCTTTCAGGTCTAACTTCCACGTATAAGCAAAACTATAGGGCATTTGGTCTTTTGAACTTGGCTTTATCTCCCCCTTCATGTTCAGTTGTGAGAGTCCCCAAAGCCAAGCTGGAGTTCTGAAAGGATTGGAAGGATCGAATGTCTCTTCCCTTGAACTCTTGGAATACTGAGTCTCCTAAAATAATCAGCCCCTGCTTAAAGGACCTAACCTAGGTATAGCATAATTCCACACCCAACTTTCTGGCAAGTTGGGGACAAACATAAATCTATGCTAATTATACCTGCTTTATCACTTGAGTATATCACTGTGACCTCACTTTTTCTGCTCATACACCCCAGTACCCTTCTTAATACCCTGTAAAATGGACCCTGAAGCTGGAGGAAGACTTCAGGTCCCTGGTGCCCCAAACCTCAATTCCATGGTTTAGCGTCCATTGTCTTTTCCTCAGTTGCCGCAGTTTGCAACAGCCAGTTCCATTTATGCTTGTGCAAATGACAAGTGCAGTTTTCTTTATGGTAGTGAAATATTCCTTGGTATATGTGTATCTTCCTTTTCCATTGTGGGCGCCTTCACTAATTCCACAGCTTAGCTATTGTGAACAGTGAGACTCTTACACTAATTAACTAGCAAAAAGCCTGAGGTGAAGCTATGGCTCAAGTGATAAAGTGCCAGCCTTGAGTGAAAAAGCTAAGGGGCAGCTACCAGGCATTGAGTTCCAGTCCCAGAATTAGCACAAACTCAAATTTGTCACTTTGTTCACCACTACTATACCCCACTGGTCTAGTTTGGAACATATCAAGTACACATAAGTGTTTGTTGAGCCAAGTGGATGCTTTAAGTCTGGATGGTTGGGAGAGGCACAGAAGAAAAACAGGTTTTGAAGTGAGAATGAACTCAACTTGAAGGCGGAGTTCAGGTCACCCAACAGGTCATTAACGTGCAGGCATCAGTCTAACACCTGGAGGCCGGGAGCAGCCGCAGGTCGAGGTGAGGAACCGCAGTGATGGGGGAAGGAGAGGAAGATGTGTGGGATGGAGCAAAGGAAGTGAGAGTAAGAGCTAAGTTCATCCGAGATCACACCCATACACACCCATGAAGCAACCCCCCATGAGCTCGCCTGGGGAGGACGGCTTCGTCCAAGGAGCAGAAAGCAACCACCTCTCGACCCGTAGGAGCCGCTCGGACTGCAGATCCGCACCTTCCGGAGTCTTTCCTGGCTCTAGAGACATAGCCGCAGGCAAGCGGAGCCGTCTCCCGCTCAGGGCGGGACTCCCGCGGCCGCCACTCCTCCGTGACCACCCGGTGCGGGACGATGCTGCGCGCCGGGCCTCGTCGGCAAGCGGGAGAGTCCCGCGGACCAGAAGGAGGCCCACACGCTGGGGACGGCTGGGGTCACGCTGGGGACGGCTCGGGGTCACGCTCGGGACGGCTCGGGGTCACGCCCGGGGCGCGCGACCTCACGGGGGCGTTCCTGCCGTGTCGGGTCACCCCCTGCTCTGCTTCCCCCCGCGCCCCCCGCCCCCGGCCTCGATGACACCCGTGCCCGCCCGCGAGCTGCTCTCCGCTTCCTACCTGCCGGTGCGCAGACCCGGCCGGCTACCAACTGCTGCCTTCTCCAGACCGCGCGGCGGCGCAGCCCCCCACCCGCAGCCGCCACAGGCGGGTCCGCGCGCCTTTCCACCCGGGATCCGCCGCACGTGACTCCGCCCCCGCCCTGCCAGCCCCGCCCCCAGGGCAGCAAGTCCCGCCCCCGCAGGCGCGCTCCACCCCCGAGAGCGTCCTGGGCGTGATGACGTCGGCGCAGGCGCACTCCGTCGGTGACGCGGAGCGCTGCGGGACCGGCCGGGAGGCGAGCGTGTGGGTCGTCTGAGCGACTGGGACGAGTGAGGTGTGTGGATGAGGGCGGGGTCCGGAATCAATTGCGGAGGAGGAAGAGGCCCCAGATGTTGAGTGGGGTGCTGGGGTGAGGGAGGGGACCCGACCGCGTCCGGAGCCCTCCCGGGGGCGGCGGTGGTGTGGCCGGGAGACTGATCCGCCCTCCCTGGCCGATCCCCCTCCCCTGGGTCGGAGTTGAAGGGCGGTTAAGTGGGAGGCACAGTGCGAGGCCCCTCGGGCGCCCACGGCCTTAATGCAGCGAAGGAGCACGCGAGCTGCAAACCTCCCTTGCCCTTTTCTTTGGCCGCAGGGATTGCGGCCTACATCCACCCGCTCCCTTCATTGGCAGATTGCGATGGTCAGGTCCCTGCGAGGGTTGAGACCCCTTTTCCGAACTACCGGTGTATAATAGAGACTTGTCCAGGTCCTACCCTTCATCACCCTCCGGATGGGAAGAGAAATCATGTAAATAATGGACCTGTTTTGTGCCCGCCTCCTTCCTGTACCGGGTACACAACGGATGTGGCCGTAGGGCACTTGGCCTGCTTTGAGCTTAACTGGTTGTGGGTAGAATTGAGTGCAAGGGGAGATGGATGTATTCTTCATAGTATTTTGTTCAAAGAGTTGAATGTTTTGCGTAGACTGAACTTGAACGTTGTCGCTTATTTGGTCTCCTTTTAAAGTTAAATCTCCGAAGTAAATGGAAGTTGGTGCATATGGATTTGTGTGATTTTTATCCTTTTTGATATTGTTATCAGCATTCTTGAGGCCGTCCGCACCTTCTGACTGGGAAAAGATGGTCAACGTCCTGAAAGGAGTGCTTATAGAATGGTTAGTATGTTGGTACTTCCTTGGATTTATTTGTGTATGTTTTCTGCCACCCTCTCCGATAAATATATATATATATGAATGAAATCAATTCTTTTTACATTTTGGAGATTGTTATGGTTTGGCACTCAATGGGAGCCATTTTAATGGAGTGAGAATAGATGCAGTACAGTAGGTCTAGTTCTCCCCTTATCCTTGGTGGTCAGGTTCCAAGACCCTCCCTCCAGAGTCTTGCCTACCGCAGTTTATAATACCTTCTCCATCTTAACTAAAAAGCATTTGTCATGCACTGTGGTCATATATTCACATTAGAGGGTGTCACAGCTAAACTAGTATATCTTTTTTCCTTTTTCATAATTTCACTATAGGAAATTCATGATGAGCATGCAGTTTTTTCCCTCCTCTTGTTTTGTCAGTACTGAGCATTGGACCTAGGGCCCTGAATATACTAGGCAAGCACTCTACAGCTAAGCTGAATTCCCCAGCTCAAGAATCTTCACTTTTTCTTCCTGAAGAAGGTGGGAAGACAGAAGAATTACTGTTAATTCCTAGTTCCTTTCTTTTTTTTTTTTTTTAAATAAGAGGTAAAGCAAAGGCAGTTCATTATCAAGCCAATTTGAACCAACATACTAAGGAAATTAGGCTGTTGTCTCTGACACTGATTTCTCTGCAGACTCAATAAACAGCTTAAGTGATTTGGTAGTTTAGATTGAGTGACTCCATTTATCATCTTCACCTGGTCTGTATAGGAAAAGAACAATAAGCTAGTCAGGCTCCCTGGCTCATGCCTGTAATCCTAGATACTCCGGAGGCTGAGATCTGAGGATTGTGGTTCAAAGCCAGCCAGGGCACAAAAGAACAGGACACTCTTATCTCCAATAATCACTAGAAAACAAGAAATGGGGTGTGGCTCAAGGGGTAGGGCTGTAGCCTAGATCTGAAAATCTCAGGACAACACCCAGGCCCAGGGGTAGGACAGTAGCCTTGAGCTGAAAAACTCTGGGACAAAACCCAGGCCCAGAGTTAAATAAAAAGCTTCTTGACTAGGGCGGCGGGGAGACAGAGAGAGAGAGGGAGAGAGTGGGAGAAAGAGAGAGAGGGGGGGGGAGGGAGGGAGGAAGAGAGGAGAGAGAGAGAGAGAGAGAGAGAGAGAGAGAGAGAGAGAGAGAGAGAGAGAGAGAGAGAACGCACGCGTGCGCACGCAATGAGCTAGACTATTATGGTGGCCATTTAAGCCTGGCAAGCCAAGGCACCTGGATGTAAGATTCTTTCCTGTCAAGATTTATCAAATACCAAAATGTAAGGCTAAGGGTCTGGCTGGGTCCAGGTCTGTGGTAGAGCTAGTTCTTACTTGGTATGATTTCTGAGTTCAATCTTTTTTTTTTTTTTGGTCTGTTGTGGGATTTGAACTCTGGGCTTGGGCACTGTCCCTGAGCTCTTCAGCTCAAGGATAGTGTTCTACTCCTTGAGCTACAGTGCTACTTTCATTTTTCTTGTGGTTAATAGAAGATAAGAGTCTCACAGACTTAACAGTCGTGGGCCATTGGTGCCCTGCATGAGTTCAATCTTAAAGACCTGAAGAAAAGAAAAAAACTAACTCAAAACAAGTAAACACTCAGACAAGCCAGGCTCTGCTGGCTCACACCTGTAATCTTAGCTACTCAGGAAACCTGAGATCTGAGGTTTGCAGTTCAAAGCCAGCCTGGACATGAAAATGCATAGAAGTCTACAAGACTTCCCCCCCCCCTTTTTATTGTAATTAATAGAAGGGTTACATTATATTCACCAGATAGAAGGTGCATTACTTCACATATTTTGATACCCCTTCTCATGTTTTTGTCCCCATTTCCCTCCCTCCTCCTCCCCTCATCTTGTTTTCCCCCCTTTCCTTTCCTATTTCAAATAAACATATGTACAATATACTGTAAGGTCTGCTGAAAGGAAACTCCACAAGTTCAAGAGAAGAGGGTTTATTGTGTGAGGAAAGAGCTGTCTCCTGCCTCCCAAGATAGATCGGGTGAGCAAGAGAGCATAGGGCAGGAAGTGAGAGATTATCTAGGGGAAGGGGTGTGGCCACAGTGGAAGTGGATGTGATCTCAGAGGATGGGGAGATGCCTCAGACTGGGGGACCTTCCACTGCCCCCAGGCTTGCAGGTGATGGGCAGGGATTTCCAGGGTGCAGGAGGAGAGAGCCAGGGAAGAAGTCATTTCTTCCAAGTGTACCTAATATCAAAGTAAAATACTGTAACAATATGAGAATAACCAAGGGACAACAAAGAAGGTGAGAAACAACATAGTGCTTTAAAAACAACAATCACATATTATATAGCCCTTGTTTCCATATCCTAGAGGTTCTTACATTTAGGCTTATCCTATATGGCTTTTTATATCTAGGTTTTTAGCTATTGTAATCCTCTGCTAGGAAAAGTCCAAGGTTTGTACTAATTATTACAAATGAGGGAAACCATTGAGCCTATGTTCCTTTGAGTCTGGCTTCACTTTTTTTTTTTTTGCCAGTCCTGGGCTTGAGCTCAGGGCCTGAGCACTGTCCTTGGACTTTTTAAAGGTTAGAGGTCTACCAATTGAGCCTCAGCACCACTTCTGGCTTTTTTTTTTAATGTATATGTTACCAAGGAATTGAACTTGGGTCTTTGTGCATGCTAGGCAAGCACTCTACCATTATGCCAAACTCCCAGCCCCCACGACTCTCTTATCTTCAATTAAACGGACTGGGAGTTTGGCCTAGTGGTAGAGTGCTTGCCTAGCATGCACGAAGACCCAGGTTCAATTCCTCGGTACTACAACATAGCAAAAAGCTGGAAGTGGTGCTGAGGTTCAAGTAGTAGACTGCTAGCCTTGAGAAAGTTCAAGGACAGTGGTCAGGCCCTGAGCTCAAGCCCAGGACGGGCAAAAAAAAATCTCCAATTAATCACCAGGAAACCAGAAGTGGCACTGTGACTCAAGGAGTAGAGTGCTAACCTTGAGCTGAGAAGCTCAGGGACAATGCCCAGGCCCAGAGTTCAAGTCCCATGACCAACCATAAAAACTCAAAAATTTTTTTATATATCAAAACAAGATTAGTGAAAGTATCTTCTCTTTTGGGATCCACCATCAACTGCGGGCTCACACCCAGAATTTTTCTGAATCTAGCCAACCACAGCAATTACTGAAATAAGTAACATATGCCCAACATATGTCCCTGTCCAATTCCAGGTGCTAGAGCAGTCCTCTGGTATACAGGGAGCACAGTCATGGGCAGGTGTTTTAGCAGGGCAGATTTGTTACTAGTTCACAACATAATCACAATCTGGAGTGGTAGGTATTATTAAATCTACCCTATTTTATGAATTTGGCTCTTAAACTTAGTCGTGAGAAGCAAAAGCTACACTATTGTCTACCAGTCTAAGTCTTGTCAATCTTTGCTTCTTAGTAGGGCCATGCTCATAGAAGTTTCTCATGCCTCCAAACACTGCCTGGGAATGTGTTTGCTAAGTATAATTGTTAACAGACTTGAACTAGATTTTGTGGTCACAGCCTAAGTCTAGGTTTTTAGTTGGTTTTCTTAAGTTAATTTGTCATTGGCAAGATATTGAACAGTTGCTGGGTTTTTTTTATTGGTCATGCATTAAAAATTAATATTTTGATCAATTACACATGTAATTCAAGACCTTATCAACTTTGACTATTTCAGTTTTTCATTTCAAATTTTTCTTTACAAATCCTATCATTGCTGTCTCAAACTTCTGCATGCTCAAGTCTCAGTGGTGTGGTTTTGAAACCAGATGTTTGGCTGTGTGCTTGTCCCACAGTGATCCTGCCATGAAGCAGTTTCTCCTGTACTTGGATGAATCTAATGCCCTGGGGAAGAAGTTCATCATTCAAGACATCGATGACACTCATGTCTTCGTGATAGCAGAGTTGGTTAATGTGCTCCAGGAGCGAGTAGGGGAATTAATGGACCAAAATGCTTTTTCTCTTACCCAGAAGTAAAAATATTAAACGTTGACTACTTAGGAATTACAAGCAGCGCATGTAAAAGATCATTCCCATTTCCAGCTATGTAATCAGTTAAACCTAGAAGATTGTTTAGGAGCGTGTTGTGGGAAAGACTGTGGGATCATTTATTCAAAAAAGCCCCTGAACTGATTGTGTTGTACTTTAGAATTTAAAAACAATAACAACAAAGAACTTCTCTTAACTGTAGCCTGTTCTTTTAGTAAAATAAAATTGTTTCTCTTACTTTTTCAATAGTAAATTTAATGCATTAATAACACAATGGAACGTACCATAAGATTTTTAGTATAACTTGGATAATATGTTACTTGTTCCTGTTCATAATTGTGAATTTTGTACTATAAATGCTGTTGATTTTGTTTTCAGTTATAAATTTCATAGATTCACTGTTTAAATTAAAATGCCAGGGCAGAAACTTTGGTAATGTTTATGTCCCCCAAACATGTGCTTGCTAGTTTGTCTCTATTGATAAAGATGTATTGTTAATATAAACTATAGTTTGCCTTTCCCTAAAAAAAAAAAATTACTTCATAAGTGCTAGAAGTTAGAAACAAGCAAACAGGACCGGGAGTTTGGCCTAGTGGTTAAAGTGCTTGCCTAGCATGCATGAAGACCTGGGTTCGATTCCCCAGTACCACATACATAGAAAAAAGCCGGAAGTGGTGCTGAGGATCAAGTGGTAGAGCTCTAGCCTTGAGAAAAGTCCAAGGACAGTGCTCAGGCCCTGAGCTCAAGCCCAGGACTGGCAAAAAAAAAAAAAAAAAAAGGAAACAAGCAAACAATCCACGCTAGTACTGGTGGCTCATGCCTATAATTCTAGCTATTTAGAAATATGAGATGTGAGGATTCAGATCCAAATCCAATCCAGGCAGAAAAGTCTCTGTCCAATTAAGCAGTAAAATGCTACGAATGGAGGTGATTCTCAAGTGGTAGAATATCAGCCATGAGCAAAACAAAGAAGATAAACCAGAATGAAAGAGGCCCTGAGTTCAAACCGGAGTTCAAAAAGGATACAAAGAAGATTCTTGGGTAGCTGCATACCGGCGGCTCACCCCTGTAATCTTAGCTACTCGGGAGGCTGAGATCAAGAGTATTTAACTTCCCGGAATGTGGCCTAGTGGTAAGAGTGCTTGCCTAGCATACAGTAAGTCCTGGGTTTGATTCCTTGGTACTATATACACAGAAAAAGCTAAAAGTGGTGTTGTGGTTCAAGTGGTAGAGCGCTATCCTTGAGAATGCCCAAGGACAGTGGTCAGGTCCAGGATTGGCAAAAAAAAAAAAAAAAGGTATTTAACTTCCAAGCTCGCCTGGGGAGAAAAATTCAAGAGATTCTACCTTCAAAATAGCCAGCAATTGGGCTGGGAGTTTGGCCTAGTGGTAGAGTGCTTGCCTAGCAATTCCTCAGTATCACATACATAGAAAAAGCCGGAAGTGGTGCTGAGGCTCAAGTGGTAGAGCTCTAGCCTTGAGAAAGCCCAAGGACAGTGCTCAGGCCCTGAGCCCAAGCCCAAGACTGGCAAAAAAAAAAAAAATAGCCAGCAATGCTAGGAGTGTAGCCTAGTGGTAGAGTGCTTGCCAAGCATGCATGAAGGCCTGGGTTCAATTCTTTTTTTTTTTTTTTTTTTTTGTTATGGGGCTTGAACTTGCCTGGGTACAGTCCCTGAGTTCTTCAGCTCAAGGTTACCGCCCTACCCTGAGCCAAGCCCCACTTCCCATTTTCTAGAAATTAACTGGAGATGAGTCTTGGGTCCTTTTGTGCCCGGGCTGGATTTGAACCTTGATCCTCAGATCTGGGTTTGATTCCACAGTACCACATACACAGAAAAAGCCAGAAGTGGCACTGTGGCAGAGCACTATCTTTGAGCATAAACTGTATGAAAATAGTGTCCGGGCCATGAGTTCAAACCCCAGGACTGGAAGAAGAAAAAAACAACAAAAAATAGCCAGCAAAAAATAGAGTTGGAGGCATGGCGTGCAAGTTAGCAAGTAAGCTAGGGGGGCATGAGACTCAGAATTCGAAGCCCACAAAAAAAAAGTTTGTTGGATAAACATGATTTTAAATCACTATAGGTAAAGCAGATGTGAATTTCATTTGGTTACTTTGAATCTAGAAAAGCATAGTGATAATGGGAGTAAATTTCAACATCTCCACCCTGCCCACACACTACATTATCTCCCTGAAGTTTAGAAGCAGGGGAGGTAGGCAGGAAATGTCTAGATAAAGAGCCCTGGGCAGATTTTTCACTAGGACCCACTGCTGTCCTCTAAAACTGTCTCTTGATGGGGCCGGGGGTTTGGCCTAGTGGTTAAAGTGCTTGCCTAGCATGCACGAAGACCCGGGTTCGATTCCTCGGTACCACATATAGAAAAAAGCCAGAAGTGGTGCTGAGGCTCAAGTGGTAGAGCTCTAACCTTGAGAAAGTCCAAGGACAGTGCTCAGGCCCTGAGCTGAAGCCCAGGACTGGCAAAAAAATAAATAAATAAATAAAATAAAAATAAAACTGTCTCTTGAGTATCAGGAAAATGAACTGGATGATTTAGCATTTCTGAGAACTTTCTTGTCTTTGCCTTCACTCATCAATGATAACTAGTACTATATAAAATTCTTGGATGGCCATCCTTTCCATGTGGACTGGGTTGTGTACGTGTGTGCGCGTGTGCGCATGTTCGCGCATGTGCATGTGCATGTGCATGTATGCCCTTCCTGGGACTTGAACCAGGGCCTGGGCACTGTTCCTGAGATTCTTTTGCTAAAGATTAGTACTCTACTATTTGACCCACCCCATTCACTTCCAGCTATTTCTGAGTTTATTGAAGATAAAGCGTCTCAGGGACTTTCCTGATGGACTGACTTCAAACTTCATTCCTAAGACCCTAAGATTCCTAAGAGGCCTCTTAGGTAGCTAGGATTACGGGCATGAACCACCAGTGCCCTACAACTGGGCTATTTTTTTTTTCATAATTGAGTTTTCCAGTTAGATTTTCTTCATTTGAGTAACTTTGGACTACAGATTTTTCATCTCAGCTTTTTATCCTTCTATTTTTTTTATTTTATTTTTTTTTGGCCAGGCCTATGGCTTGAACAGGGCTTGAGCACTGTCCCTGAGCTACTTTTTGCTCAAGTCTAGCACTCTCACCATTTGAGCCATAGCCCCACTTCCAGCTTTCTTTCTTTATGTGGTACTTCAGGCATGCTACGCTACACAAGTACTCTACCACTGAGGCACATTCCCAGCCCCTGATTTTTTTTTTCTTTTGTGTGTGTATGTCATGGGGCTCGAACTCTGGACCTAGGCACTGTCCCTGAATGCATCAGCTCAGTACTGTAAGTGTGCTACCACTTGAGCCATAGCACCACTTCTGGTTTTCTGGTTGTTCATTGGAGATAATTTCGTGCATGGGCGGGCTTGGAACCATGATCCTCAGATCTCAGCCTCCTGAGTAGCTAGGATTACAGGCGTGAGTCACTAGTGCCTGACCCAATTACTTTCTTAAAGCTCCATTTTCCTTCCCTATTTCCTCTCCCTCATAGGTCCACTTCATTGACTTTGGTAGCTTGGTCCCTCCTCTTTCACACGAAGCAGCACGAGGTACTTGTCTTTGTGAGACTTTTGTAGCTTAGCATGGTGATCTCTAGTTCTGTGTATTGGTTCATCAGTTAATAGGCACCTAGGCTGATTTCACAATTTGGCCATTGTGAATATACTTAGTTGATGTGTTTGTATTGCTATTAATTTGCCTGGAATATGTAAGTCTTTTTTTTTTTTTTTTAATTTAGGTGGCTTCTTTTTTCTTTCCCTAGGGGGAGATTCTAAGTTTGTAGATGAGCAGGTTTTCTGCTCAGCTTTTAATACCTATGTTCTTTTTGTGTTATTCAAAACAATGTAGCTGGGCACTGGTAGCTCACACCTTTAATCCTAGCTATTCAGGAAGCTGAGATCTGAGGACCACAATTTGAAGCCAGCCTAGGCTGGCAAGACTTTGAGACTCTTATCTCTTAATTAACTACCAAAAAAAACCCCAAGTAGAGCTGTAGCTCAAGTGGTAGAGCACTTGTTAGCCTTGAGCAAAATTGGTCAAAGACAGGGTGTCTTGGCCCTTTGAGTCCCATGAGTAGCTCAAAACCAAAACATTTTTAAAATTTCCCATGATTAACACCTTTTATGTTCCTTATTTAAAATTTTTCAGCCAGGCGTGGTGGCTCATGCCTGTAATCCTAGCTGCTCAGGAGGCTGAGATATGAGGATCCAGTTCAAAGCCAGCCCAGGCACTAAAGTCCATGTGACTCTTATCTCCAATTAACCACCAGAAAACCGAAAGTGGCTGTGGCTCAAGTGGGTAGAGTGGTAGCCTTGAGCTGAAAAGCTCAGGGACAATGCCCAGGCCCAGAGTTCAAGTCCAACAACATATAATTATTGTGCTGACACAATTATTTGTATTTATAGGGTAGGGAGTAATAATTTGATGTATTATGTGTACGGGGTGTGATGTATGGGTCCTGGTAGTTCACATTTTCTGTCTTAAATCTGGAGTATTTTTTCATGTTGGGGACATTTTTTCTCAATGTACAAAATATGAAGTAGTGAGAAGTAGCAGTCACCTCCTGTGCTATTGGACACGAACTTGCTCCTGCCTACCTGAATGATCTGCCTTTTCTCATTGTTTTTGCAACATTTTAAGAACTCTGCTTTAAGAATGACTTTCAAGTTTGATTTACTTTAGAGAAATCTCTTCCTATTGCTCCCATCATGTTTTGTTTTGTTTTGTTTAGCTAATGAGCTTTCGTTGCATGGACTCTTCAAACTACTTGTCAAGCTGCGTTTTTTTTTTTATCTTTTTATGATCTTTTATATTAGAAACAGGAGCAGGAGTTCTATTGCAGAGGCAAATTGTTTGAATTTCTTGAATACATTAGGATTACAGGGGAAGCTTTTTAAAAATATCGCTACCATCCCTTAGCGCCCATTTTTTTTTCAAATATAATTGTTTGGGGATGAGACCAAAGCATCCACCTTTTTAGAAAGCTTCCTGGTGCTTCTACTGTACAGTCAGCTGAGAACTCCTGGCTGTCAGTGCACCAGGGAGTTGGGTAGGTGGTTTTGTTGAGGGGTTTTGCTTGATTTTCAGTAGGTTCATCCGCCAGCACATCTGTTTCCTTTCACTGCCAAGGAAATGCTGAGCCTACCCAGCAAGGAACCGGCTTTTATTAAAATCCACTAATTAGATAACTGATTCCCCACGTAGTTTCAGGAACTTATATGGCACTAATTAACTTGTTTTAGATTGTTTGGCTGAATTATATCTATGAATATTCTATTAGAGAAAGTACTTAAACTCAATTAAAATCCTAAAGGTAAGTTTGCATATAATCCATTTGGTATTAAAATAGGTAAAATCTCCATTTTCCTCCAAATCGTCATGCTACTCAATAAATGCAATATATTTCCATTTCTTTTTTTCTTGAGAGGGTTGGGACTAGCAACTTTCACTCCTCCTTCCTTAGGTTCAGACGTGCTGAGTTTACAGGTATGTGCCTCATCACTGTTTGCAGTTCTTTAAAAAAACCTTTTGACTCAGAAGAATGACTCTGACTGTAAATACAAAGAAAACAACGTCAAATTGTAAACAAGCCATCTAGGTAACATTATGGGTGGATTATCATTTGTATTTCCTGAAATTATGATTTACATGAATAATATATAATGAAGCAGAGACTGACTCTGTAGGTAATTTGGAATATTACAAACGTATGTACTGGTCTCTCAAAGTCTAAGTGAAGGGGCCAGGAGCATGGCCTAATGGTAGAATGCTTGCCTAGCATGCAGGAAGCCCTGGATTCAGTTCCTTGGTACCACATACACAGAAGAGCCAGAAGTGGTGCTGTGGCTCAAGTGGGTAGAGTGCTAGCCTTGAGAACACCTAAGGACAGTGCTTAGGCCCAGAATTCTAGCCCCAGGACTGAGGCCAGGGGGAGCGGGGTGGGGGCTTAAGTGAAACATAACTGTCCCAAGTTTTCTTATATTCATTTGTTTTTTATTTTGTGACACTCTTAGGGCTTGAACTCAAGTCCTGGGTGCTGTCTCTCTTTGTTTTTGCTCCAGACGAGTGCTCTGCCACTTGAGCCATAGCTCCAGTTAAGTACATAATAAAGTTCCTAAGATATACAGAAGTTTGTTTTGCTTAGTGACCCTCCCAGCCCAAAATAATATAATGTGCTATTTTACTAGCACAGTACTTCTATTTGAGAACAGCAACAAAAGCATCTTAGAACATTAGCTCTTCACACAATTTTTTTGTGTGTGTGTGGCTGGGTCATAGGGCTTGAACTTGGCCTGGGCGTTGTTCCTGACCTCTTCAGCTCAAGGCTACCACCCTACCCTTGAGCCAAGCCCCACTTCCCATTTTCTAGAAGTTAATTGGGAGATAAAGAGTCTCTGGTCCTTTTGTGCCCGGGCTGGCTTTTAACCTTGATCCTCAGATCTCAGCCTCCTGAGTAGCTAGGATTATAGGCGTGAGCCACTGTACCCAGCTACACAATTAAAAAAAAAAAACACATTAGTTCTAAAGTTTGATCTCCAGATCTACCCATTGGCAGATGGCAAAGCCCCATAGAGAGGCACAAGAAGTTAGCCAAGCAAGGTTATCTTCAAATTCTCTGCCTGGCTGGAAGGGCCAGCCTTGACAAATCTCCTGGGAATTCCCAAAGCTCGAGCTGATGAGCAGAGCACTCTTCACTTCTCCATGCACTTGCGAGTCTCGGATCACCCCAGTAGCAATTTCTTCTCAAAAGCCAAAATTGGGTGGCTGCTGGGCAGTTTGATTACACTGTGAACTGGGAGGTTCCTCGTGTTAAAGGAGCCTTTTCTTCTAGCAACCATGCTTCTGTGAGCCCACAAGTACTTTCTGCCATGCTACAGGGGTCTGGAAGTTCTCCCAGCCCTGACCCGTCAAAAGAAGCTCCCAGGTCACGAGCACTGGCCTCAGTTGGGAGCCCATCCCAAGCCCGATGAATCAGCATGGGCATTTTGCCATGTGCTGATGTCTCATCCCTGCCATCCTAGCTACTAAGGAGGCTGAGATGTGGAGGATCTTGGTTTGAAGCCTGCTTGGGAAGAACAGTCCTCCAAGAGACTTCACCAAAATACCCTTCGAAAAGCAGAGCTGGAGATGTAGCTCAAATGGTAGAGTGCCAGCTAAGCAAGCATGAGGTCCTCAGTTCAAACCCCACTATCCACATCAAAACTGCATTTTGGTGAGATGTTTAGATCTTTTGTGCACACTGAAGTTGGAGCGGAGATGCCGTGAAGAATCCACTGCAGCATAAAAGCAGAGGACTTGGGAGCTGACTTGGAGGCTTTTCTCCCGTGGTCGTGCTAAAGCTGAAGGAAGATTGGCCTTCCCAAGGCTCAAGCTGAAGCAGAGGCTTTGCAAACCAGAAAGCATCCACAACTACAGAATAAAAAGTTGCTCGTGCTGGGCACTGTGGTTCACATCTGTAATCCTAGCTACTCAGGAGACTGGGATCTGAGGATCTCGGGGGAAAAGCCAGCCTGGGCACTAAAGTCTGAGAGACTCTTATCTCCAATTAACCAATAGAAAACCAGAAGTGGTGCTATGGCTCCAGGGGTAGGACAGTAGCCTTGAGCTGAAGAGATCAGGGACAATGCCCAGGCCCAGAGTTCAAGACCCACGACCAACAACAAGAACAAAACTGCTCATGTCACACACCTCTGGCAGGCTAAGGCCCTGGGATTCTTAAATATCCTTGAAAGAGCCCCCCACCTCCCTAGAATCTAGCTTGGCCGCTAGCCACAATGCCAATACTAGGTGCTTCTGCTATGAAGAGAGAAGACAACAGTGTATTGCGGATGTCCAGGCCAATAAGCAACAGATCAAAGTGGCTGTGAAAAGCTCCAATCCTACCTACTCAAGAGACCAAGATCTAGAAGAAAGGAATTCCATATTAGCCTTTCTTGGCGAAAAAAATACATACTTTTGGAATTTGTAGGTGTGCCTTAACTTAGATGATAATAGCAAAAATGATACATGAGCATAAAGAGGTAGGAGACAGGATAATGAGGATAGAGGCATCATTGTAGGGCTAAGAATTTGGCCAAGCAGTAGAGTGCTTGCATAGCATTTATGAGGCCCTGGGTTCAATTCCTTGGTTACCACATATCCAGAAAAAGCCAGAAGTGGTGCTGTGGCCCAAATGGTAAAGCACTAGGACAGTGTCCAGGCCTGAGTTCAAGCCCCAGGACTTGAAAAAAAAAAGTATGTTAATGTGTGTGTGTGTGAGTGAAGAGAGTATAATGAGCATCCTCCACTCGCCCCCAGCTCCAGCCTACACTGCCTGAAAAGGGAGGTCAAAGCAAGGAAGGTTAAAGGAGTGTAATACAGGGATTAAACTTCTGTGATGTACAGTATATACACCTCGTGTAATTAATATACACCAATAAGAATCTAAGTCCAGAGATAGGACTGAATGATAGAGTAATTGACTCAGGCTCAAGACCCTAAGGTCCTAGTTCAATCTCCAAATCAACCTGAAGTTGAATCATGGCGCTGAATAAGTTATTCCAGTAGGAGGAGCTCTGAGCAAGAATTTTGAAAGCACAGACATGCCAAGCTTCCTGCCTGGGAAATTAGAAGTTCTCTGTCTTAGACTGTCCTGTGTTGCTTCCTCAGAAGACGAACATTGTAATAAATGAATTTTGCTTAGATTTCAGACATCATTTCCAATAGAAAAAGAGTGTATTTATCAACAGTATGATGTCTTATTTTCCCAACTAGTATATTTGATAGTTAAAAAGTCTTTTATATGTATTTTTCCTTCATTTGATTCAGATGTGAAGCAGAGTTTACAAAAGCTTCATGAGGGCTGGAAGTATGACCTAGTAGTGGAGAGCTTGCGTACCATGCATGAAGCCCTGGGTTGTATTTGGTACCACATACACAGACAGAAAAAAAACTGGAAATGTTGCTATCACTCAAATGGTAGAACACTAGCTCAAGGACAGTGCCCAGGCCCCAGGACTGGCAAAAAAAAAAAAAATAGCTTCACAAAAGCTTCCTTTTCTAAAATTTTCATCCTTATATTTCCATACTACATATGTATCTCCTCACCCAGGACTCCGGATATCCATGTCCCAGCTACTGAGGGATTTTGAGTAAGTTTAATCACCACAGCAAAATAACATTCTAGACTAAAATTAATACTTTCTAAATAAAATTCAGTGTCGTAATGGGACCGTGAGGTTATTATCTATCTTATAGTTGCCCTTAAAAGCTGCCTTTGAAATGAAGTCAAGGAAAGGGGACATGTCCCACTCATTCAGGTTGCTAGGCAACTAGTTTCTATTGCTCACAAGATATGGAGAGGTTGGGAAAAAGTGTGCTCAGTAAGTCAAATATATATCATTTTTTCCTAAACTTGAGTAATTTCTATGAAACTATCCAATCCATAGGCTTTGCGTTATCTTTTTAGTCTTAACCAACTTCCTAATCCATATTTCGGTCTTAATAGAAATATTGTTAATTAGAATTCTGCTTTAGAGAAATGAATGTCAGTCTATCTCCCTCACCCTCTGTAATTTTGCATATGCAATCTAAATTTTTCTTAAGACCAACACAAGTATTTTTCTTATTGTCAGAATAATTGATATTCATGATTGTCACTTTATGTGTTCAAAGGAGCAAGGTCAGAGCTTCAGAAGCTGATGACTTCCTATAGAGAACCCTGGGAATTATATGTGTTTAACTTATGATTGCTTTTATATGTGAACTGAAATTATTTATAGATTGTTCATCTTGTTTTTACTTCTTAAAAGCCTAAAACTAGAGCCTGGTGCAGTGGCTCACGCCTGTCATCCTAGCTACTCAGGAGGCTGAGATCTGAGGATGGAAGCCCAGGCACTAAAGTCCATGAGACTCTTATCTCCAGTTACCCACCAGAAAACCAGAAGTGGTGCTGTGGCTCAAGGGGTTGGGTGGTAGTCTTGAGCTAAAGAGCTCAGGGACAGCGCCCAGGCCCAGAGTCCAAGCCCCATGGCCGACTAAGGGAAAAAAAATCTAAAACTAGGACTGGGGTTGTAGCTCAGGAGTACAACACATGAGTGCACACGTATACATACACACACACATACACACACACACACAGGCATACTCTAGCACTCATTATTTTAAATAGCTAAAGATGATTCCTTAATTTAAAAGGCAGACTATGAAAAGTGGTACTCCACATTCTCAAGCTTAAACCATATTTGTCATTTCAGCCCTGACAAGAAGTTGCCTGGTCTATTCTTTGATACCTCCAGAAACTGAATAACCTCTCTTCTTTGTGGATTTTAGTACAGTTTTGACTAGCTCAATCTGTTTTGTTGCATCTGATTTATTTTAACATTCTGGTGATTTCTGTTAACTTCGCAAATAACACCTATATCACATTTTATATTTTATCTTGTTTTAAAACTTTGTCTTGGGGCTTCTGTGTCTTCACTTGGAAAACAGTGTCATAAATCCTCAAAGACATGGACACTCAATCAAAATGGGTGTCAAACTCACTGAGAACCTCAGTGTAAATTGAAACAGCTGGAAAAATTGTGTAAGCAAGAAGAAGCAAATCTAAAACTGCTTAAACGATTTATCATCTAAAATATAAGTATTTCATGGCATGTAGTACACATGTTGGCTACTGAATTGGTGGCCCCAACCATTGTCCTCTCTCTGCTCTGAAGACCTCCATGTATTGCCTGGGCTCCTCTCATGGTCACAAGATGGCATCAAGAGCCCCAACACTGTATCCTGTCCCTGAAGAGTTCTTAAACTTTCTACATATTTCTTCCCTTTACGTGCTTAAAAATCAAGGATACCGATTAGCTTTCTTTTTTAGAACCGTGATCCCTTCCTGTGATAGTTAAAACAAAAGTCAAGTATGACAAACAACTGTATAAAATGAGAAACCAGGGCCAGGAGTTTGGTCGAGTGCTAGAGTGCTTGCCTAGCATACATGAAGACCTGGGTTTAATTCCTCGGTACCACATACATAGAAAAAAGCCAGAAGTGGTGCTGTGGCTCAAGTGGTAGAGCTCTAGCTTTGAGAAAACCCAAGGACAGTGCTCAGGCCCTAAGCCCAAGCCCGGCAAAAATAATAAATTAATTAATTAAAATCAAGTGAGAAACCAAAGTTTTTACGCTGCTAGGTGTCATACATGTAATCCTAGCTACTCAGGAGGCTGAGATCTGAGGATAATGGTTCAATGCCAGCCCCAGCAGAGAAGTCCATGATACTCTTATCTCCAATTAGCCAGCCACCAGGAAAACTAGAAGTGGCACTGCAGCCTTAAGTGGTAAGAGTGTTGGCCTTGAGGTAAAAAGCTCAGAGACAGTGCCTAGGCCCTGAATTCAAGCCCTACAATCAACAAAAAGAAAAAGGAAAAAAAAAGGGGGGGGATTAAGGCACTTGCTATTTGATTTGTCACGCACTGGATTTTGCCTTAGCTACACATCTTACCTTAATGTCTTCAACTGAAACATTACAGCTCTCAGTGGCCAGTGCCAGGGTTTTCACACCCAGATGTTTCCAGAAGGGAGCTACCTTTTGAAATCTGGGTCAAAACTGGTTGAGCAGCTCTGACACAGCTCTTCATGAGAGAGCTAGAGAATCTATCTCCCTCTGCCCACTCTTAATTCCATTCCTAAGCCTTTCTCTGCTACTGACCTTTGCCAGCGTCAGTCTGTCACGCCTTTGACACTGAGCCTGATGGAGGAATGTTTGTTCTCCGAAGACTCTGCAAGTTAAGAGGGGAGTGTTTAATGTATTTCCAGAAGAAAACAGTGTTTCCGAGGCAACAGTGCTTTGCTTCCCTACTTTAATAGTTGCTTAACTAAGACAATGTCTTTTAGAAGATCACTGATTACTTTTTTTTTTCTCCAATTTTACCCATCTGCACTTAACCTGCTTAGGGACTCAAAGCTAAAGAGCCAGCATTGGAAGGAGAAAAGATGTTTCAACTGTAGGCAAAGTATGGAAGCCTGCCTACCTCCTCTCTTCTCTTGGAGAGGGGAATGAGGAAATGACAGCATCTCTTTCCTTTTATGTCATTTTCTCTTGCTTCCCATTTTTTTTCCTTCTTCGTGAATGAGCCAAAGAGTCCTTTTAGTCCTAGACTGTGGGTCCAGATGTGACTTGCTGTGAAAGGTACAGAGCAGGATAGGGAAGAGGAGCTCCAGGCTCAAGATACAGTGATGAATAAAAGCTTGGAGTTATTCTGAGTGTCCAGCCCAGCTCAGCAGAGAAAGAACAGCCACAAGAGGCCCAAGAATATCAGACAAGTCTGACCACCCAATCTTCTGATAGCCACTGTGCTAGGCACGCTTCCTTATCTGAACCAAATCTGTCTATATGTTCTCACATACCGATTCTTCTTATGGACAGTGCCTTGTCCCAATTAGAAGAAAAATACATTATGAAAAAGGAGCGGAACTTCCTTATGACCATTCACAGACAGATGAGAGTAGTATTGTGTGTTGTGTGTTTGCTGGTCCCTGGGCTTGAACTCAGGGCCTGGGCACTGTCCCTGAGCTTTTGTGCTCACTTGAACAACAGCTCTATTGGCTTTTTGCTAGCTTTGAGATAAGAGTCCCTGCCTGTCCTGGCTTCAAACCAGGATCCTCAGATCTTAGCCTTCTGAATTGCTGGGATTATTTACAGGTGTGAGCCACCAGTGCCTGGTTTGTTCTTTTTTTTTTTTTCCAGGCTAAATATTGTTAACTTCAACAACTATGATGGCAGCAGAAGATAACTCCTGGAGTTGCCATCTCCCCTTTAGCCTTCACAGGACATGCTGCAACTTACCACTGCCCCTCCACAGCTACTTAGGGCAAACAAAATCTGCATGTGGCATGGTTTAGATGAGCACAGGAAATGAGGACATTTCCTCTCAGAAACATAACAAAAGCTAAAAGGCTTGCATTTTATTCTCCAAAAGCTTTGGCTTCTTTGCCATCTCTCAATGTTCAGGATCCAGTTTCCTTGTCCATCTGCTTGGGACTCTGAAGTCTGTCACAGCCAGGAAGGAGGGAGGATGCCTGATGGAATGCTGGGTGATGAGGAGGTAAAGACAGGCTTACTGACAAGAGCTCCTGGGGCTCCTGGATGAGGCTATGTCTGAGTAATGTGACGTGGTAGCAGGTGAAAATAAGCTGGGAGGAAAAGTCTGGAGGGGAGACACAGAAACCAAACAACTACCTTGCTGTGACCGCAAAGCCTTTGAGCCCTCAGGGCCAGTGTGAGGGGAAGAGATTGCTGCTCCACCCTGCTGTCCCACACTCGTTCATGGGGGCTCAGTCACATCTTATTCATGAATAGATAATATTTATGTCACAACCAGAATTCTCATCAGATGTAGTGGAAGCTGAGGTCATCCCGGAACCTACCACAAAGGCTTTTGGAGGAAGGTCACATTATCTGAAATTACAGAGCTTGCTCAGGGTATTAAATTTTTCTCAGGCTCGAACCTAGGGCCAAAGGACAGCCAGTTAATAGGGTTAATAATAATGAGAATCATTGCTTTTTTTTTTTTTTGGTAACTACCATTCAGCAATTATTGTAGGTTAGTCTGATTTCTCCAAGCACACAATTTGCCACACATTCTAATGCTGAAAAAAGCCTTTGAAGCATAAAGAAAAAAAGAAGTACGGAGCCAGTGAGATTTCTCAGAAGACCAGTGGGATGACCCCCCTTTCCGACTCTCCTCGCAATGGTTTCCTAATGGAGCGGGTCCTGGGCCCGTGCATTACCCCCAAGGCTAATAATGCTCGACCAGCTGAGCCACAACCCAGCTGCCCGGCTTTGTGTTTTTGGTGGTTAACTGGAGATGAGTCTTGTAGATCTCCCTGCTGGGCTGGCCTCGATCCGTTCTCCTCAGGTCGTAGGCTCCTGAGCAAGGTAGGATTTACAGGTGCGAGACACTGGCAGCGCCTGGTATGGTGGGTGTTGTTTAACTGTGATTCCCATCCAGGAAGGAGGCTGGGCCAAGTCTCATCTTCATTTTTACCGCACACGGACGCGAGCAGTCCCAGCCACCAGCGACGGACGCGGAGGAGAGGGGACTAGAGCAGCGTCGTCCGCCGGCGTGACCGGACTGGGAAGGAGAGATCCTCCGGGCGGGCTCGCCGCGGCCCGGCCTCGACGGCCCCGGGCCGGGGCGCGCTCCGCAGCCGGCCGCGCCGGGTCCGCACCCGGGCCTCGCGCGCTCTCCTCGTGCTGCAGCCGGTGGGAGGCCGCGGCCGACGCTGGGGTCCCCCCGGGCACCACTCGGGCCCACGCTTCGCGTCTGCCGCGGCGCGTGAGGCCAGCGCGGCGAAGCGGCGCTGAGATCCGGGACCCCGAAGGCCGTTCCCGGCCCCGCGCGGTGGCGCAGCACGCATCCCCGCCGCGCGGGCCGGCCGGGCGGGCCGGGCGGGCCGGGAAGGCGCCGCGGGCCGCGCGGGGTCACGTGCCGCGGTCACGTGCCGCGCAGCCGAGCGGGCGGCCGCCGAGGGGGGCGGAGACTCGGCCGAGACGCGAGGGGAGGTGGTGCTGGCGGCGGCGGCGGCGGCGGCGGCGGCGCGGGGCTGCTGGAGGCGGCGGCGGCGGCGGAGAGGCACGGAGAACCGTGGGGGCCGCCGCCACGGCCGCCCGGGAGGTGAGGCGGCGCGGGGGTCGCTGTCACGGCCCGCCGCGGGCCGGGGGTCGGAGCCGGGCGGCGGGGCGCGCGTCGCTGCCGGCGGGGGCCCGGTGCGGGCGCCCGCGGGCGTGGTGGGCGGGGGGCGGCGGCGGCCGGGGCGCGGGCGCGGGCGGGCGGGCGGCGGGGCGGGTGGGCCGCCGCCGGGTTCCGGACGACGCGGGTGCGGCGCCCACAGCGCATGTGGCCCCGGGGCTCCCGCAGCCCGCGGCGGCCGCTGGGCTGCTTCGCCTTTTGTTTGGTTGTGTGGGAAGATGGGGCGAGTGGGGCGCTGTGTGCGTGTAAAACCGGGAGGCGTTTGGCTTGGAGCCATTTTTTCCCCCTCTTAATTATGGAGACAGAAAAAAAACATCCACCACGTTCCCCCCACCCCCCGGGGAGACCGAGCTGCGCTCGCCGGCGGGGACGGGGCGCCCGGCCCCCCCTCGCCCCCCACCTCCGGCCCGAGCCCTGAGAGCGAGCGAGCGAGCTGGGGCTTGGGTGTCTCTGCCAAGCGGCCCGGTCACCTGTCGTGGCAGCTGCTTGGAAATCCCGGCGCTTGTGCTGTCTGGAGTCTGTGCGGTTTCCTCTGGCAAATCCCCGAGTTTCCGCTCCCAGCTCCAACCCCCTCTCCCGGCCCCGAGCCTGCGAGCCCACCGCGTGATGCCCCCGCCAAGTTCCAGCCGCCCGGGCCCGGCGAGCCGGAGGTGTCTGCTGCTGCGTGTCAGGGCAGCACTTCAAGGTGGGGAAGGTTAGGGCCCTGGGGCCTTGTGGAACGAAATACGGGGGTGATGGTCCCTTCTGGGGGGTGAAGATCCTCCTTTCACCTCACCTACCCCGCTGATTGGGTCTGCAAGGCTCCCCTCGGGTGATCCATCCCCATTGACCTCTGTTCTTTCGTTATGTTTGGGGTCCACCTCTTTTTTCTTAGCACCTTAAGTCCGCTCAGTGGGCTGGAAATGGTTTGTAAGGTTTAAAAATATATACATATACATATGAAAACGGATTCTGGGATTCTTCGGTACATCTGGGGTCTCCATTTTCCTCGAGGAGTTTAGTTTTTGTAGGCAAGTGGCCTAGGATTGGGAGGTTGAGGTGGGTGTGAAGTGACAGGCCTTGCTCCTGATCCTCAGGTGGGGCTGATGCACTCACCAGGAGCCTAGTGCAAAGCTAGAGAGCTCCATTCAGAATGGGAGTCACATCCTTCCTCTGTTTTCCTGGTAGTTAATTTAACCGTAGGGGAGAGGATGATAGGATGCATTATGAGTAGCCATATGGAGTAAGTTCCTCAACTTAGAAAACAGCAATTGGTGTGGATGATGATTCCCTCTAAAAAATTAAGAGTTTTGCTTGTTTTTTAGTAAGGGGTGTGCTGGTCGCTGGTAGGAGAGGTGTTGATCCTCCAGACTTGTATTTTAGCAAGCACTGAGTCAGAGAGAGTCATATAGGGGAAATTTTTTTTTTAACACAATAGTTTTCAGACATGGAAGCTTAGAACACCATGATCATTTATGTTCCTGAAAGTAAAATGTATTTACTACTGCATTGTCTAAAATAACGTTCTCTGCATTTAGAAAGGATGTGTTCATCATATTGAACATTCTGATGTTCACATAGAAATATGAGTGTCAATTTGGTTATTTACACCTTTTTTCTACCAAAACTGTGTGTGTGTATGTGTGTGTGCACATGAGCATATGCTTACAAGTGTGTGCACCAGTACTGGGACTACAACTCAGGATCTAGGTGCTGTTCCTGAGGAGTTTTTGGGTTTTTTTTGGCTCAAGGATAGTACTCAACCATCTTAAGTCACAGCTCCACTTCCAGCTTTTTGGTGGTTAATTGGGGATAAGAATCTTACAGTTTCCTGGGAGTTTGGCTTAATGGTAGAGCACTTGCCTAGCGTGGGGTTTGATTCCTAGGTACCACATACATAGTAAATGTCGGAAGTGGTGATAATGGCTCAAGTAGTAGGGCTCTAGCCTTGAGAAAGCCCAAGAACAGTGCTCAGGCCCTGAGTGTAAGCCCCAGGACTGGCCAAAAAAAAAAAAAAAGCACCAGGACTGGCAATAAATAAATAAAAATCTTACTGTTGTCCTTGCTTAAAACTGATTCTTTTTTTTAACGTTTTAATGATGGATGGTATATCATGTGCCTGTTTTAAATTGAACCATCCAATGTTGACAGGGAGAGCCCAAGTAAGTCAAGAATAGTAGAGACAGCAGCCATTCTTCAGGCCACTTTCTGCCCAAAGTTCAAACCCCTAGTACTGCTCTACACTCCACCGGAATCCTTCAGCCAGGTGAATTGGTAGCACATGCCTGCCCTCACAGCACTTAGGAGACTGAAGTAGAAGGATCTTGAGTTCATATCTTACCCAGGCTATAGCGAGATCCTATCTCAACACTCTTGTCCCCCAAAATATAGAGACTAATATAATGAGTGAAGTATTGTAATTCCCTACCATTAGATTATCTTAAAAGAGAGGAAATTGCCTTAAAATTTTGTCTGTAAATAAGAAAAAGTCTCCTTAAACAAATATTTCTATCCTGGATGTAGTAAGTGATAGAGCGTTTCCCTAGTATATGTGAAGTCCTTTGGTACCATAAAAAAGCAAACAATAAATATTCTCAATATCTCTAAATATTCAGTCATTACTCCCAGGTTGCCATATGTATACCATATTTATTTGTTGTGGATTTTCTCTTTCTCTTACGCGCGCGTGCGCACACACGCACGCACGCACTAAGACCCAAGTAAAGACCGTATATTGCAACTACACAGTTGGTTTAAATTCTCTTAAGTCATATACCGTCTACTTTTTTCTGTATAACTCTTGAAGAACCTGAATTTTGCAGATTGTAATGTGTTCCTTTATTTCTTGTGTTTCCCGTACATTGGTAGTTTGCATACATTTTGTAAGAATGGGGTTTGTTTAGATGCTGAGTGTTTTATGTAGGATCTTGGTGCATGCTAAGCACACACTGTACCTCTTCCAGCATGGATTTCATTTTTTTTTCTGGAAGTAGAATTTTTTGTGTCACATAGTAGCAGTTTTACTCCCAATCATCTTGATTCATAAAGATTATAATTTGTTTTATTTAATCTTTCCTTCTTTAATGATTAGGTGAAATACGTAAGTAGAACCTCTCTTACAATTATTTGTTTACCTTGAATTATAGACTAGGAAATGTGTGAAAAGTAGGAAATGTATGAAAAGTATGTATTTTCCTAATTTACCATTTTCAAAGTCAGAGCTAGTTCTCAACATCACCCAGTGGTCTTGAGGATTATTAATATTTTTTTTGCCTTTTTTTTTAATGTCTCTGAATTCCCGTATGTTAGTATATATGACATTTTGTCCATTGCAGTTACTGTTTTTTGATGTACCATTTACCTTACTTTGGACCAAGAGGGGCTTATTCAAGTTAGTGACTGAATTCTTGTGACTTGTCTCAAGCAATTTAATAGCTTCCTTGTTTTCTGGTATGATGAAATGACATGTTCCAGGCTCATCCTGTGTATATTTCCTGTTTTAGACTGGGAGTCAGAATAGAACTCCTTTCTCCTCTCCCCTGATTCTTCCCCCACCCCCAACCTTGTTTTTTGCATTGTTTGTTGGTGATTTAACCCTAGGCCATGTATGTGCCAGGCAAGCATTAGTACCTCTGAGTTACACCTCTAACTCAGAACAAACCTTTAAAAAAGAAAAATACTGAAAGTTAATATCCAATATCATTAAATAAATGAAATTAACAGCAAAAATATTGTTATTGACTGAATGCCTCCAAAATTCTTCAGTGGAATCTCCAACTGCCAATGTTATGGTATTTAGAGATGGAGTCTTTAGTAGGTAGAGTTAGCCAAGGTCACAAGAGAAGGGCCCTCACAGTGGTATTAGTGCCCTTACCTGAAAAGTCACCAGAGAGTTTACTCTCTTCCACTATAGCCCACTCTCCCCTAAGAGGAAATCGTGTGAGCATGCCTTCAGATGGTGTAGAGTACAGATCAAGAGTGAAATCTACATTGCTGGCCTTTGATCTTTGGTTTCTTACCTCCAGAAACGTTGAGAAATAAATTTCTATTGCTTAAGACAACCAGTCTCTGCTACTGTTGGCCCTTTGTATTTACAGGTTCTGTATTCATAGATTCAACCAGTTGCAGATTGAAGAAAGATGAAAACATTATACATTTAAAAAATTATAAAATTATGAATTATTATTTGTTTTGCCAGTCTTGGGGCTTGAACTCAGGACCTGAGCACTGTCCTTGGGCTTTCTTCAAGGTTAGCACTGTACCACTTGAGCCACAGCACCATTTCTGGCTTTTTCTATGTATGTAGTACTGAGAAATCAAACCTAGATCTCTTGCATGCTAGACAAGCATTCTACCACTAGGCCAAACTCCCTGCATGCTAGACAAGCATTCTACCACTAGGCCAAACTCCCAGCCCTGTGAATTGTTTTTAAAATTGTAATTGCCTTCTTACTCCCTAGCTAGTACAGTCACACAGCATTTGTATTGTATTTTGGTGCTGAAAGTAATCTAGAGATGACTAGCTGCTCAAGAGACTAAGATCTGAGGATTATAGTTGAATGCCAGCCTGGGTAGAAAAGTTCTAGAGACCTTTTTTTTTTTTTTTTTTTTTCCAATCCTGGGCTTGAGCTCAGGGCCTGAGCACTGTCCTTGGACTTTCTCAAGGCTAGAGCTCTACCAGTTGAGCCTCAGCACCATTTCTGGCTTTTTTCTATGTATGTGGTACTGAGGAATCGAACCCGGGTCTTCATGCATGCTAGGCAAGCACTTTAACCACTAGGCCAAACTCCCCGCCCAAGTTCTAGAGACCTTTATCTTCAATCCACTGCCCAAATTCTGGAAGTAAAGCTATGGCTCAAGCAGTAGAATGCTAACTGTGAACCAAAGAAGCTCACAGCACCAAAACCGTGACTGGGCAGTGCCAGGACTGCCCTCACCACCAAAAAAAATTAAAGTACATCGTTTATGGGCAATAATGGTACAGTAGAGCATAGAAAATGATTCTATGGGTGTGTAGAGGTGCTATACAGATAATGTACACTTGTTAGAACACATTTCTTATTGTCAGAAGCACAATCAGAGCCAAATGGATATGTGGAAATGTTGGAAATGATAACAGATGCTACTATGAAAGATATTTCTCACTTTTAGAAAATTAAATATTTGATGTCATAGAATTAAAGCATTTAGAACCACATTATATGAGGTATTATGTTATGATTATTTCTCCTGATGCTTCTTTTGATAATGTTAATATATGGATATCTTTTCTCAGTTTGGAGTGGACATATTATAGCTACTGGGTTAAAGTATATGTGTGTGTGTATGTGTGTGTGTGTTGTATCATATCAGATCTATTACATTCTGGGTAAGGCTAAGAATTTGGTTCTTTAAATCAGGTATGGTTACTCCTGTAATCTCAGCTACTTTGGATATAGATCAGCAAGATTATGGTTTAAAGCCAGCCCAGACAATAAAGTTGACCTGATGTCAACTAACAGGCTGGTCTTGGTAATGCTTGTTTGCATTAGGAAAATCATGTGGCCCTGGCACAAGGTTCAGTACCCGACCTGAAAAGGGCTAGAGATCTGGCTCAAATGGTAGAGTGCTTGCCTAGCTAATCCAAGACCCAGAGTTCAAATACCAGTTCTTTAACAAAGAAGAATTGGGCTCTTTCAGTGAGTAACTGCAGTATCTCATTTTTATGTCCCACATATTGTCCTGGCTGGTTACTAGTTGGAACACTGGATTCTAGAGATGCTTCTGTATCTAAAACTACTGCTTACTGTTTTCAACTTCTCAAAAGTTACTACTAGGTTCAGAAGTTTCTTATCCTCCTAGGTGACTTTTAAGTCATCTAGGATGACTGGATGCATGGATGTTCTTTTTCCAGTTTCTCTCCAGCAACAAGAGAAGATTAGTTTAAACTTGTGCCAGTTATCTTGCCTTGCATGTTAAATATAATTTTTACCCTGGTGTGGTGGCTCACACCTGTAATTCTAGCTACTCAGGAGGCTGAGATCAGAGGATCACGGTTCAAAGTCAGCCTGGGCACTGAAAAGTCCGTGAAACTCTTATCTCCAATTAATCACCAGAAAACTGGAAGTCACACTCTGGTTCAAGGGGTAGGGCTGTAGCCTTGAGCTGAAGAGTTCAGGGACAACACCCAAGCCCAGAGTTCAAGTCCTACAACTGAATATATTTCATCCCAGGGATACCCTCCTACTGTTGCTTTTTGATATTCAGTGTAGTTTTTTACATCTTTTTGTTTGGTTTTGTGTGTGTGTTTTTTTTTGTTGTTGTTGGTCTTGGAGCCTCAACTTTGGGCCTGGGTATTGTCCCTGAGCTCTTCTTCAGCTCAAGGCTAGTGCTCTACCACTTCCTGTTTTCTGGTGATTAATTGGAGATAGGAGTCTCATGGACTTTAGTGCCTGGACTACCTTTGAACCATGATCCTCAGATCTCAGCCTCCTGAGTAGCTAGGATTAAATCTTTCTTGAGGTATGCAGACCAGTGTCAAAGTTCCTATTCAGAAGAGTGTACTGAGCTATTAGTGCTGGGACAATTGAAATGTCCATGCAAAATTGATGAACAGTGATGTTCGCATGTGCTGAGTGTAATCAGGATTGCCTCACACATCATCAGTTTCTTCAGCTACAGATAACCTCTCTCAGAATAGTGGCAGATGGACAAATGCAGCTCCAGTGTTAGAAAAGAAAACTTACATCATAAGAAATTAGATTTATGCTATGTATCACTTGCAGCCCTGTCAGCAGCCAGAGCTGACATTTTAGGTGGCCACAGTTACGGTAGAATTGTTAAATAAACAGAACCATTGATTGTTAACATTTGCCAAAATAGAAAAAATAAAATGTCTTCTAAAAAGTATTCCTTGTGTGTGTGGGGGGGGGGTTGTCTGGGAATAGGAGTTTAAAGAGGTTGAGTCTGGGGAGAGCCAGGTGGACGAAGGGGGTTTGATAGTCAACTCATGGATTTTCTAGCCTCTACAAATAATTTGAACTTCTATTATTTTGTTCCTTTCCCCACAAGATGAGAAATTCCATTTAGTGTTTTGTATGTGGGAAATTTAATGGGATAAATCCTGTAATATTTGAAATGTCTAAAATAAACTAATAAAAGATAGAAAGCAAGCTGAATGCTGGTGGCTCATGCCTGAAATCCTAGGTACTGAGAAGCCTGAAGTCTGAGGATCAAGGTTCAGAGCCAACTTAGGCAGGAAAGGCTGTGGTGAGATTCTTTTTTTGCTGTGTTGTTTTTTCCAGTCCTGGGGCTTGACTTGAGGGCCTGGACACTGCCCTTGGGCTTTCTCAAAGCTAGTACCCTACTGCTTAAGCCACAGTGCCACTCAGGCTGTGAGATTCTTATCTCTAATTAACTGCCAAAAAACTGGAAGTGACACCATGGCTCAAAGTGGTAGAGCACTAGCCTTGAATACAAAAGCTCAGGAACAGTGTCCAAGCTCTGAGTTCAAGCCCCACAACCAAAAGAGGAAAAAAAAAACAAAACACCTCACAGTTTACTTATCTGTTCTATTAAAAAGTAATAACTTTTACTACTGTGACCCACAGGTGTGAGAATGAAAGTGGTATGCAACTGTTTTGTCTGTCTGAGAGACTTGGGAATAAATTAAGCAGTGTAGGACTGGGAGCCTTCCCAAATCTATCCATTGTAGTTAGCAGAGCCTTCCTCTTTTCCTCCCTTTCTTTTCTTTCTTTCTTCTTGTGGTATCTGTGTTTAGTTTTGCATCTCCCTCCTGGGATCTGTTTTCAATGGAGAGCAGTTTTGGAATGTGAGGCCCACAAGTTATTACTACAATTGAATTTTATCTAATGACATCAACCTGTAATTTTTTTTTTTTTTTTTTGTCATTCGTAGGGCTTGAACTCTGGGCCTGGGCACTGTCCCTGAGCTCTTCAGTTCAAGGCTACGGCCCTCCCCTTTGAGCCACAGCACCATTTCCAGTTTTCTAGTGATTAATTGGAGATAACAGTCACACGGTCTTTAGTGCCTGGGCTGGCTTTGAACCTCAACAAGCTACACAATTCCATTGCTACAGGACATATATTTAAAGTTTTGATCAATTAAAATGTGGCTTTAAAAGATTTTGTCACACAATATAGAAAGTACTCATAATGAATGAGATTTGTATCTAAAGTGCATGTTTGTGTGGCAGAATAGTGTATGTAATAAATATTAGTATAAACTTCTCATAGGCTAAAATACTTTTTTTTTTATTCCTAATATCAGAGCTTGAACTCAGTTCCTATTGATGCCCAGCTGGTGTTTTATTACTTGAGCCATGCCTCCAGCCTTGCTTTTTGTTGATTATTTGGAGGTAGAGTCTCTCAGACTTTTCTAAAAGATCATAGCTTGGATCTTCTAGATCTCAACCACCTGAGTAGAATTACAGGAGTCACTGCTACTTGGTTTGAAATACTTCTCTTAGAGGGATGTATAAAGAAACAGTAATGTCAAGTTCTATGGAATCAACTTTGTATACCTTTTATGTAATAAGCTTGTTGCAAAGTAGAGGTATCTGAGAGTTGACCTAATGAATGGTTCAGAAGTGGTGTGACAGTTTGTGTTTCTTTTCTAAGTTTAATTAACTGTACAAATGAGTTTCTGAATACAGTATATCTTTTTTTTCTTTACCAATCCTGGGGCTTCACTTCAGGGTCTGAGCACTGTCCTTGGATTATCTCAAGGCTAGAGCTCTACCACTTGAGCCACAGCACCACTTCCACCTTTTTTCTGTGTGTGTGGTACCAAGGAATCGAGCCCGGGTTTTCGTGCATACTAGGCAAGCACTCTGTAATTAGGCCAAACTCCTGGCCCCTGAATACAGTATATCTCGATCAGCTTAACCCCTTCACTTGCTCAGCTTTTCCAACTTTTGACAGCCTTGGAGTATCATATTTTCTTCTCTTGGCTTTAAAACAAACAACTGTGGTTTCTGCTGGTAATCATATAAATGGATTTTCTTTGGTGGTCCTTTGCCTGTGTTCAGATAGTGCCTGTCTTTTTTTCCTCTGTGTGACCCAAAAAGGTGACATATAATTGGCTTTAGGGAATTGATTTCTTTCTGTGGTGTATACCAGGTAGTCAAAGACATGCAGGAAGTAGGGGAGGCACTGTCAAGTGAATGATAACCCATAATCTCTGGAGGTCACTTTAAACCAATTACTTCAACCTTTTAATTTTAGTCAGTTATTATCAAACCTTCTACTAGATTGTTAATGACTAGCAAAATTGGTTTGAGTTAGACCTCCTTCAGTGCTAATGAGAGGTAAAGTAGACCCCAAGGTGAGATGTCTGAAGAAGGAGGCATGCTGTGGAGTCTGGACTCATTCACAAATTAGAGCATGAATGAGCTCCTCGAAGCTAAGACATGGTTCACTTCCATTTTCTTCCTTCTGAATCTACTTGGCCTTAAGTATACCATCTGTTACAATTTGATATTATTTTGGGAAGCAGATTATCTTATAACATAGATTTGTCTAATGTTTTAGAAGAAGATAATCAACTGAAATGTAAACCTCTAGCTACTGAATTTTTAATTTAGAGGGTTAATTGTGGCTATAAACTGTTCTGTCTGAAAAGTACTTTGTTTCTCAGCTTCCATATTGTTCTATGTGTCATTTTCAGTGTCATCTGCTTCTTAATACCATATGACTAATTACTAGTATTTTTTCAGTCGTGGAGTTTAAACTCAAGGCTTTTTTTTCACTCCTTTTGGTCGGTCATGGGGATTGAACTCTGGGCCTGTGCCCTGTCCCTTAGTTCTTTTACTCAAGGATAATACTGCCACTTCTGGTTTTCTCGTGGTTCACTGGAGATAAGAGTCTCATGGACTTTCCTGCCCAGGCTGGTTTTGAACCACAATCCTCAGATCTCATCCTCTAAGTAGCTAAGATTATAGGCTTGAGCCACCAGTTCCTAGTACGACATGTAAATTTATAATCACCCCTCTCACCATTCCTTTCATGGTTTCTCACAAAGTGTTTTCCTGTGGAGAATCAAAGAGGAAATGCTGAGATGTTAGTGAGAACAGTACCTTTTTTTCTGGTCCATATGTCCCAGGTACAAAGATTTTGGTCTATTGCAAAAACAGAGTTATTCAAGGGTATATATACTGGGTGTGCCATGAAGTCTGCACCTGCTAAAGAAAACCTTGGCTCAACTTCTGGGATTGAGTTTGATTTGCTAAACAGATAATAGGTAATTAAGGCCCTGGTGATTGGCAAGTGTGTTGAGAGAGCACAGAAGAGCATCTTTGAAGTTCTGTGAAGTAAATATCTTACTCTGTGTGTGTGAATGTGTTTGTGCATGGTGTACACATGTGTTGAAGGCAGCTTTTATGCTTTCTACCTTAGAAATCATTTGTGAATGGTCTGATCATAGATTTTTTTTTTTTTTTTTTTTTTTTTTTTTTGTGGATCATGGGGCTTGAACTCAGCCTGGGTGCTATCCCTGAGGTCTTAAGCTCAAGACTACCCACCCTTCCCCTAAACCAAGCCCCCCTTCCCATTTTCTAGAGGTTAATTGGAGATAAGACTCTCAAGTCCTTTTGTGTCTGGGCTGGCTTTGAACCTTGATCCTCAGATCTTAGCCTCCTGAGTAGCTAGGATTACACTGCGCATCTGGCCTGATCTTAGATTATTTAAATTGAAAAATTGTAGGAAAGTCATTTATGGTAATGTTATAATGACATTATAATGTTAACATTTTAATGGCATTAATACATCAAATTGAAATTTTAGCATCTTCAAAAGTTTCCTTCAGGGGTGAGGGTGGAGGGGAGGGAAATGGGGACCAAGACATGAGAAAGGGTATCAATGTATGTGAATTAATGCACCTTCTATCTGATGAATATAATGTAACCCTTCTATTAATTACAGTAAAAATATATGGAAAAAAGTTTCATGTTTGATATAATGTGATCTTCTCTGATTATATGTATATATATAAACATATATATATATATATACACACACATAAGAATATATTAGGAAAACTGGGATTCCATCCCAGTGTAATCAGGCAGGGAACTTGTTTGAACCATGAGTAGAATTGCAATGGAAAGCTACATTATTCCTGTAGTTATATTAGAGTGTGATTTTTATTAATTATCAATGGGACTCCCTCCTCCTTTCAGCTTGAGGATGCTAATCAGTGGGCATCTAGGTAGGATTTTAGTTTGTTCCGGAGTCTTCTGTGTAAAGGCAGGAGGAATTGGTGTTTCAGGTAGTAGCAAGTGAGCCTCCTGCCAGGTTGGCATAATGGGAACAGGACTCTTCTGAGTTGCCATCTGTTTGTGGCTGATAGGAAACCAACAGTTGTTCTGAGGAGTGAAGAGCTGTTCCCTTTATGTTGAAATATTTAGGAATTAGCAGTGTTAAAACTGTGCTGATCAGGTCTTTAAAATTACTGGGCCAGTTAAGGGAAGTAGATTATGTGGAATGAGTTTTTGTTGCTACTAAATTTAGAAGATGGCTGCTTGGTTCAGCAACTCCTTAAGAATTACACTCCCCTGCAAATACCATATACTCCAGTTAATACATTATTACTTTTTTTTGCTAGTCCTGGGGCTTGAACTCAGGGCCTAGGTACTGTTGAGCTTTCTCAAGGATAGTGCTGTACCACTTGAGTCACAGCACCACTTCTGCCTATTTCTGTGTATATGATGCCAAAGAATTGAACCCAGGGTTTCATGCATGCTCAGCAAGCGTTCTACCAATAGGCCATACTCCCAGCCTCCATTTAATACATTATTAATACAAGTGTGTTAGCATTCAATTAATACCCTTTCCTACAACTTGAGTGTTAACTTGCACAAGTTCTCCGACACTAACTGGGTGTCCTATATTTCAATTCACTTTTCTATCTATTTGGACTTACTGTCAGACCCATAGGTTTTAGGACTCAGTCTCTACAAGGGGCTTTTCTCCTAGCGGATGCTAGCTAAAGATCTTGAAGCTATGTTCTACCCAAGTGGCTGTACATTTTTGGGTTCCCACCACTTCATCATATTGGATAATTTTTTAATTTGCCGTTAGTACTATACTTCCTATGATAAAGAGTACAACTCAGCAACAGCCAAATGGAAAGAGACACACAGGCAAGTATCGAGAAGGTCCTGATTACTGAGAGGCCTTATCTTTTCATGGAGACCTGACATATCCATCAACCAGGAAGTTCTTCAAGTTGGACCATATAGAGCATGGGGTCCTATTACTTCATTGACTCCTTGAGTAGGGTCAGTCTTTAGCTCATCTTCCTTCAGAGAAAATGGGTAGAGTTAAAAGTTCCAAATCTAATCACATGCCAAATGTTTCTAGGGAGGTCAGTCTTTCCAATGAAACTGTCTTCGGGGCCTACTTTGTATTGCCTTATTACAACTGGTTCAAGTCTGGATCAGGAATAAGGAAAGATACTCTATCACCCAGGAAATTTGAAGGGTTTTAGGAGCTTTGTGCTGGAATTAGGGGAAAGAAAACCCAGGTTTGTTTTTATTATACTATGGTCATGATTTAGGTTTTGGAGGATATTAAGATGTCAGTTTGGGGGGTGGGGGGGAGGGTAATGGGTACCAAGACATGTGAAAGGGTATCAATGTATGTGAATTAATGCACCTTCTATCTGGCAAATATCATGTAACCCTTTTACTAATTACAATAAAAAATTAAAAAAAAAGATGTCAGTTTGTAAGCTTTCTGCACAAGGATGATAGTTGATGGCTCTAGTAGATTCACTTAGGTGGAATTAGGAGATAAGAATGTTTTAGGTAGAGCTCTGGGGAAGCCAGCATCTGACCAGTAGGTAGAGGCTGAGGGGATGAAGACTGACTAGTAAAATAGAAGGAAAATAAGGAGAGCTGCCTATCATAGAAGCTAGGTAGAAAGTATATTTCTATGTCAGTGCTTTGCAGTAACATTTCCTGTATCTGTATTACCCAAAGGTAGCTATCAGACATACACCTTTATTGAGCAGTTGAAAAGTAGCAAGTACAACTGCAGCAGAATTTACATTTTTATTTAGTTGTATTTAATTTAAATAATGGATAGTAGCCATGTTTTGTGTAGTATATGATTAAGGACATGGTTAGCAGGTTAAGAAGGTTTTTCCTTTCATTAACAGCTTTAGGGCTAAGGTTTGGGAGTTACTTACGACTGTAGAGTATTCTCCATTGGAAATGAATAAGGCCCAAGTAAATGTCTTTGGCCTTTGAACTAGAATCTAGTTCTTTATCATCAAATGTTCATTGAGCATAAAAAAAAAAAGTTACATTGGGTATGGTGGCTCATGCCTGTACTACCTACTCAGGAGGCTGAGATCTGAGGATTATGGTTCTAAGGCAGCCAGGCACTAAAGACCATGAGACTCTTATCTCCAATTAACCACTAGAAAACTGGAAGTGGTGCTGTGGCTCAAGGGGGAGGGCGGTAGCCTTGAGCTGAAGAGCTCAGGGACAGCACGCAGGCCCAGAGTCTAAGTCCCACAAAGGCCACAAAAAAAAAAAAGTTACTATTTGATGAGTGAAAAGTCTAAAACAATCCAGGCATAGGAAACTAATTCCTTTAGTGTCAGTGTAATGAGTGTTACATGCAACAGGAAGTTTAATTGGATGCATGTTCACTTTTAACTTAAGGGATTTATGACACCTTTCATGTGGAAGTCTCAGGCTAGGCTGCTCTTTTTTGGATCAGGGTCCCAGAATGCCTGCGTCATTCTCACACCATGTTTTGAATTAGAGTGCTTAAAAGAGCAATGGGCTCTGTAACCACACCGAGTCCACGTTTGAAGACAAGAGAGAGGGAAGGGCAAAAGGATTGTTCTTGTCAAGACAGTTTCCTTTAAAGATCCTTCATGGAAAGAACAACAGTGTATCTGTAGATACCCTTACCTACAGAGAAGGGTGGAAAATTGATTTTTTATATGGACATACCCCCCAAGTTAAACAGTGGTTCTGTTCATGAGGAAGAAAGGGACAGTGCATGTTAGGCCAGTGTCTATGCCATGTGGGGAAAGGGTGGCCTTCACCCAGAGGAGAGAAACCCCAGTCCTCTCATTCCCGGCATCCTATCTGAAAAAGCATCTGCTGCCACGGGCACTGCCCCATTAGCATCCATAGGCTTTTTTTGAAGACCTGGGTACATTTGCTCAGCTTTTACAAAACCTTCTTCATCCCGTGCTTTGGTTTTCAGAACATTCTAGAGATCCTGGTTGTAGACTGCCTACTCTTGAGATTCAATGATAACAAGCCTAGAATATGTCTAAATGTCCCTACGAGAATACATAAACTAGAGGTAAGTTTTCAGAGGCCAATTTCCAGACACAGATCCCCAGAGTAGTATCTCAGCCCATCCAGGCCTCAGGCCCCACCAATAAGTCACCCCTTTCTGGGATACTGTCTTATGGGTACATGGAGACACAAGGCAGATGATTTCCTTGACCTTGTAGGAGCTTATATTACTGATTTTCTAGTTCTCCTAAAAGGAATTGAGCACATTCCCACCTCCATTCTCTTAGTCCTCAGTAAAGATACAGATCTCAGTAAAGATACAGAATAATACAAGAGAAGGCTAGAAGGTTGTGTTCTAGGAAGTATGTACAGATTTATGAATGAGTCAGAGTGGAAAGTATGGAAGAGAGGAAGGCTTTCCCTTAATTACATCATTTGGATATGAAGTCACCTCACTTTTCAGGAGTGGACAGTTGTGTAAATTTTGCAGTTTGTTTTGCAAGCATTGCTCTGCTGGCTTTTTACTTCTGCTCTCATTAGCTGTGTCACCTCAGAATCACTTCTCTCTAGCTTCAGATGTTTCCATGTGAAGAGAGAGTTGCATGGACTACAGTGCAAGTTTTATGTGAGTGAATGCATGGTCTTTAAAAATTTTACCCTTGGGACCAGGAGTTTGGTCTAGTGGTAGAGTGCTTGCCTAACATGCACGAAGACCCAGGTCCAATTCCTCGGTACCGCAAGTATGGAAAAAAGCCAACAGTGATGCTGAGGCTCAAGTGGTAGAGCTCTAGCCTTGAGAAAGTCCAAGGACAGTGCTCAGGCCCTGAGCTCAAGTCCAGAACAGGCAAAAAAAATTATCCTGCTACTAATAAAAATAATAATGTCATGTATTATATGGAGGTTTAGGGCAAAGAAGTAAAAGGTTATATTTATGTCTCTTACCTGTTTAAGTGTAAATTGTCCATAGTACTTGAGAAACATGTTGGGATTTTTTGCTAGAGATATTTGTGTGTTGACACAAGCTCTTTCAACAATGAGTACATGAAATATTCAGCATTCTTGGATTTAATAGTCTGGACTGGCACTGTTTACCAACAGCCTCTGAAGGATCCTGGCTGTGGAGCTATTTCATAAGAACTAGGCACTTAAGAAGTGAATGCCTGTTGGGGTGAGCATAGCCACCCACTCAAAATCCCAACTTCAAGTGGTTTTGTTATCCTGATTTATAAACCGTAAAAAATGTTACAGAAAAGAAAGTATTGTTAATGAAAGTAAAGATTCTAGAATGTGAGTTATTTTCTATTAAATAGAAAGTTTGGCTTCTATAAAACAATAAACAAGCTGGATGCTGTGACTCATACCTGTAATCCTAGCTACTTGGGAGATAGAGATCTGGAGGATTGCAGTTCAAGGCCAATCTGGGAAAAAAGTCAGTGAGACCCTATCTCAACAAAACAAGTTGGGTGTTGTGGGAACATTCCAGTAATCCCAGTTACATGGGAAGCCATAAGTAGAGGGATCTTGGTAAAGGTGAATCCTGGACAAAAATGTGAGATCCTATTAAAAACAAAACAAAACAAAAAAAAAACTAGGGCCAGGAGTTTGGCCTAGTGGTAGAGTGCTTGCCTAGTGTGCACAAAGACCCAGGTTCAATTCCTCAGAACCACATACATAGAAAAAAGCCGGAGGTGGTGGTGTGGCTCAAGTGGTAGAGCACTACCCTTGACAAAGTTCAAGGACAGTGCTCAAGTCCTGAGGTCAAGGCCCAGGACTGGCAAAAAAAAAAAAAAAAATCAAGCAAAAAAGGTTTGAGGGTATAGCTCAAGTGATAGAGTGCCTGTCTAGCAAGCGTGAGACCCTGAGTGCAAACCTAGTTTAGCCTCTCTCCTAAAAAAATAGATATTTGGTAGCACCATGAGTAATATGAATGAATCTATTTTTAAAAGAATGCTTTAAGACTTGTTTTAAGAGGCTTGCTGAGAGGAGATCTACTCAAAAACCCAGTGCTATTGCAGAAATAACCATGAGGAGAAGCCCGGAAGCTAATGCAAAGGTCCATCTGGAGTGACCAAGATGGAGGCCTCCACTGTGAGGAGGGATTGATTTAATGATTCTGGGAAGTTGTGTCATTTGAAAACTTGAGAACTGGTATGTAGGAGTTAGTTTGTTGTCTTCTCAAATATCCAAGATATACTTAATTTGTACATACGGGAGTTTTATTACTCATTTGACTTATTAATATACTTAGAACTGGAATTTTTTCTTCTGGGAAAATGTGGCTGTTGTGGTTGATATCTTACTGGAGTTGGGGAACAGGTTAGTCCCTGAATAAACATGGGGATGGAAGATAGCTGCCTGCAGAAAGACTGCCTCAATTTGTTCCTTATCCCCCTAAACTCTTGCCTTAAAGGTGAAACATTTTGCTACTGTTTGAAAGGATTTACAAACCAAAGTAGCCCTACTGTAGCACATAGGGTGTGAGAATGATATTGAGAAGCACATTGTGACCATCTTTGGCTTAATCATCACTTTAGCTGTTAGTGCTCTTAGTTTTAGTCATTTTCTACATATTGCCAAACTGCTTTCTGGAAATACTAGAATTGGAGAGCACTCGTCATCTGCCCGTGCTAAGTGATTGGAGTACTGCACAGTCACTTCCAAATCTATAGCTTTGTCCTTTTGAAATTTAATTTTAGTTTGGTTGTTTGTCATTTCTTCTAGAAATCCTGAAGTCAGAGAACAGACAGTTGGCCTGGATTTACACTTCATTTTGTTCTCATTAATCACACTTTTTTTTTCTCTATTCCAAAACAAGACAGCTATCGAATGAAAATTGCTGCTGTTAATCTTTCTTGTTTGTTTTTAGAGACAGGATCTCACTATGTAGCCTGGGCTGACCTTGAACTTGTAATCCTTCTATCCCAGTCTCCCTAGTGTTGTGATTACAGGTATGTGTCAGGCTGTTAACCTTAGTTCTTTAATAGCCTGGTGAGGTGTTTTTTTATTAAAGAATTTATTAGCATTGATTTTTACATCATATTTCAAATGATGTGTTTAACAAACAAGTATTCAAGAAGGGAATCTCTATATACACTCTCTATATACATTTAGAACATAATTGAAATTAGATTGAAGGTTTATATGTCATAGATACATATCTATGTAATATAACATTATGTCTATAGAGTCATAAATTTTTATGTCTATGTAGTTGTGTTTATATTTCCAATACCATGTCCATAGCATTGGGTACACAAATACTGAGTCCTTGCTCTTGTACTGTTTGGATCTAATAGCCAATATTAAGGATACCATGTGCCTTTTGTTCCCTTGGTCTTGACTTAATTTCACTCAGCATGATTCGCTCTAGATTCATTCACTTCCCTGTGAATGCCATTATTTTATCTTGTCTGTTGGCTATGTAGAATTCCATATATATATGTATATATATACAGATATATATACATATGTATATATACATATATATATACATATATCACATTTTTTGTATCCATTCATCTGCAGTAGGGCATCTGGGTTGTTTCCATTGCTTGGCTATTGTGAATAGTGCAAAGATGAACGTAGCTGAGCAGGTGTTCTTATCATATCTTGAATTATGATGTTCAGGGTAGATGCCCAGGAGTGGTATGATGGGATCATAGGGAAGGTCTATTTTCAGTTCTTTAAAAAAACCTCCAAACTGCTTTCCAATGTGGCTGAACTTGTTTACATTCCCACCAGCAGTGCAGTAGGGTTCCTTTTTCTTCACAACCCTGACAGCATCTGTCATTGAATTCAGAATCTTGGCCATTCTAATTAGGGTAAGGTGGTATCTAGGGTTGTTTTTATTCGCATTTCCTGTATGATCATGGATGATGAGCATTTTCTCATATCCTTTTCTGCTATTTTAACTTCTTTTGATAAGTCTGTCTTTAGTTTCCTTGCCCATTTAGTGATTGATTTGTTGGGTTTGGGGGGATTCATTTCTTGAGTTACCTGTAGATATTGGATATTAACCATTTGTGTGATGTATTATTGGTAAATATCTTTTCTCAGTTGGTTGGCTGTCTTTCTATTTTAGTAGCTATGCTTTTATCTGTGCAGAAACTTTTTATTTTTAGGTAGTCCCATTTATCGAGTCTCTCTCCAATCTGTTGTGACCCTGAGACTCTGTTCAGGAATCTTTTGCCTGTGCCTGTGAGTTCCAGTGTCTCTCCAACTCTTATCATATAGCAGTTTCAAGGTTTCATGTCTGATATTTAGGTCTTTGATCCACTTTGAGTTAATGCTTGTGTGTGACGAAAGGCTAGGATCAATTTTTAGTTTTCTGCATGTGGCTGCCCAGTTTTGCCAGCACCAATAATTGAATAGGCTGTGTTTGTTCCTCTGTATATCTTTGGCTCCTTTGTCAAATACAAGTTGACCATAGGTATGTGGTTTCATTTCTGGATCTTCTATTCTGTTCCATTGATCTTCTGGTCTATTTTTGTGCTGTTTTTGTTGTTTTGGCTCTATAGTAGAGTTTGAAGTCTGATATTGTAGTACCACCTGCATTGCTCTTTTTGCCTAGAATTGTTTTGACTATTCTAGATCTTCTCTTGTTCCATATGAACCTTTGGATTATACCTTCTATTTCAGTAAAGAATGTCTTTGGGATTTTGATGGAAATTGCACTGAATTTGTTTATCAATTTTGGCAGTGTGGCCATTTTCACTATAGTGGTTCTCCCTACCCATGAGCTATGTCTTTCCATTTCCTGGTATCCTCTTTATTTCGTTAGGCTTTTATAGTTTTCATTAAATAATTCCTTGATTTTTCTTGATTTTTGCCTTCTGTTTGTGTATTAGCATACAGAAGGCTACTGTCTTTTGCAGGTTAATTTTGTGTCCTGCCACTTTGCTAAAGTGGTTTATTAGTTCTAGGAGTTTGGGAGTGGAGTTTATTGGGTCATTCATGTATAGGATCATGTCATCTGCAAATAGGGATAGTTTAATTTCTTCTTTCCCTATGTAGATCCCTTTGATGTCCTTCTCTTGCCTTATTACTCTGGCTAAGGGTTCCAGCACTATATTGAAGAGAAGTGGAAAGAGTAGGCATCCCTGTCTAGTTCCTGATTTTAAGGTAAATGATTCTAGTCTTTCACCATTTAGTATAATACTAGCTGGCTTTAATTATATATGGCTTTAATTATTTTAAGGAATGTACCTCTTATTCCTATTTTTTCTAGTGCTTTCAACAAGAATGGATGTTGTATTTTGTCAAATGCCTTCTCCGTGTCCAGGGAAATTATCATATAATTCTTATCCTTAGCTCTATTGTTATGATGTATTACATTAATTGATTTGTGAATATTAAACCAGCCTTGCATCTGTGAGATGAAGCCTACTTGATCATAGTGTATAATTTTTAAAATTTGTTTCTGGATTTTATTAAGAAGCTTTGCTCCTGTGTTCTTTGGAGAGATAGGTCTTAGTTCTCTTTTTTTGTTGGGTCTTTCCTTGGTTTAGGGATAAGTATAAAATTAGCTTTATGAATGAGTTTGATATGGCTCCTTCTGCTTCTATTTCTTGGGAGAGTTTCAAGTGTATAGGTATTATTTCATCTTTAAAAGTCTTGTAGAATTCTGCAGTGAAACTGTCTGGACCTTGGCTCTTTATGGTTGGCATTTCCCTGATTGCTTCCGGTATTTCATTGTATGAAATTGGTTTGTTCAGTTTGCTTATTTCTTCTTGGTTCATTGTTGGTAGCCTATATTTATTTAAGAAATCATCCATTTCTACTAAATTTTCCTGTTTCTTTGTATATAGGCCCTGGAAGTACTTATTCACAGTGGACTGAATTTCTTGAATATCAGTTGTGATTGTTCCCGTTGGGTCTCTAATCTTATTTATTTGAGTCTCCCCTCTTCTTTTTTTTTGATAAATCTTGCCAGGGGTCTGTCAATTTTGTTGACTATTTCTAAGAACCAACTTTTTGATTTATTAATTTTATGTATAGTAGATCTTATTTCAATCTCTGATATTTCTGATTTTATTTTGGTTATTTCTGTCCTTCTAGTTGTTTTAGAATTAACTTTTTCTTGTTCCTCTAGGTGCTTCAATTTCTTCTTTAGGTTATTTACATGATCTTCTGTCTTTTTAATATGGGCTCCTCGTGCGATAAATTTGCCCTTTTGAACTGCCTTTGATGTCCCATAAGTTCCTTTGTGATGTATCATGGTTGTCAGTACATTCAAGAAAGTTTTGAATTTCTTCTTTGATTTGTTCTGTAACCCCGGAGTTATTCAGAAATATGTTGTTCAGCTTCCAACTGTTTGAACGTTTTTTACCCTTTACTATGTTGTTCAGAATTCACTGTGATCAGGTAGAATGCATGGAATGATATCAGTCCTCTTGTATCTGCTTAAGTTTTCTGTATGAACTATTATATGGTCTATTTCGGAGTATGTTCCATGTGCTGCTGAAAAAATGCATAAAGTTTTGCCATTGGATGGGAGACTCTGTGTATATGTAAGCCTAGCTGGGCTATGGTGTCATTTAAGTTGGTGGTGTCTTTGCTTATCTTTTGTTGTGTTGACCTGTCATTTAGTGAGAGTGGCGTATTGAAGTCTCCCACTATGGCTGTGTTTGATTCTACCTTGTTCTGTAATTCTAAGAGTTTGCTTGACGAATTTAGGTGCTCCCGTGTTGGGGCAGTAAATGTTTATAACTATAATATTCTGGTTATGAATTGAACCCTTTACTAATATGTAGTGGCCATCTTTATCTTTATGTACTGATTTTACTGAGAAGTTAATTTTGTCAGAGATTAAGATTGCTACTCTTGCTTTTTTGCACCATGCGTTGGAGTGGGAAATTTGCTTCCATCCTTTCATTTGGAGTTTGTTTCTGCCTTTGGCAGTGAGGTGGGTCTCTTGGAGGCAGCATATTGATTGGGTATTGTTTCTTAATTCAATCTGCTGTTCTGTGTCTTTTGATTGGATTGATCAGCTCATTGACATTTGGGGAAATTATGGAGAAGTGGCTAGTGTCCTTTATCATTATTTTTACTTCTGAGTTTATCTTTCTTTTTCCCCCTTTTTGTTTACTGATTTGTAGATGATAGCTTCTTGATGGGAGTTCTTGCTGTTCTGCAATTTGTTCTTGATTATTTTATTTTTTTGTAATACTGGTTTAGTGTGCATATATTCATATAGTGTCCCTTTGAAATGAAATATTCTTGTTTCTCCCTCAAATGTAAATGCTATTTTTGCTAAATATATCAGTCTGGATTGGCAGCTATTGATCTTCAGGGCATGAATGATATTTTTCCAAGCTTTTCTTGCATTTAGGGTTTGTGTGGAGAGGTCTGTAGTGATTCTAATTTTTTTTCCATTGTAGTATAGCTCTTCGTTTTTGCAGCATTTAAGATCAGCTCCTTAGTTTTCAGGTCTAATGTTTTTACTGTGATGTGACTAGATGAGTTCCTTCTAGGATCTTGTTTGCTTGAAGTTCTGAAGCCTTCAGTAATGGGAGTGAGAATTTCCCTTTGAGGTTGGGGAAGTTCTCTGTTATAATCTTGGTGAATAAGTGTTGCATTCCCTTAGTTTGAAACTTCTCCCTTTCTTCCATTCCTCTTATATATTTCCTATTATAGATTTCTTGGCTGAGTCTTCCAGTTCTTGGACTTTAGTGCATTCTGACTGATTTCTCCAGACTGATGACTCTGTTTTCCAGCTCTTGTGTTTTATCTTCCGTTCCTGATGTCCTATTCTCCATCTCAGTCAGTCTGTTGCTTAATGCTTCCATTTTTGTTTGCATCTTGGACATTTTGCTGATCATGTCTGCTCTGAGGGTATTCATCTTTTTATCTAGGGAAGTATAAATTTTATCTATTTTTGTCTCCATTTCTCTTTTGAAATCGAGGAACTCCTTGGTGATATCCTGGAATTGTGTTTGGGAGTTCTGCTTTAATCTCCTTAGTCAAGTCTGCCATCATCTCCTTGACCAGAGTCATGTTTTGAGTCTCTTTACCTGTCATTTCTTTGGATGGTGACATCTCTCTCGTCCCTTCACTCTTGTTTCCTTTTGGGCTTTGTGTGGGACTTTGATTACATATTTTGTGATTTGTCGCTATTTTTTCCACCACATTTGAGTTGAGACTGTTGTTGTAGGTTCGCTCTGTGGTCAGTAGGCGGTGGTCTTTACTTGGTTTGGGGCTGGTGGTTCTGGGAATCTGTGTATATGTGTGATTGTCAGCCATATTAGTTCCACTGCTAACTGGGTCTGAGTTTGCAGCTTTTACAGGTGTGTCAGCCCATTCACAAAGGCTGTATGCTGCTGCACACCTAGGTCTCAGTGACCCCAACTGCTGGTTTACTGGCCCTGTTCCCAGGGGCGAGGCCCAGCCCAGGGCCAGTGGTGTGGGAGCTTTGGCAGTAGGGTGAACTATACACATTTTGGTCTCAGCTATCCCAAGGGCTTGTTTGCTGGTCCAGTTCCAGGAGCGGGACCCAGCAGAGGACCTGGGCTTGAGGACAGAGCCCCGCCTTTCTGGCTCTCAGGGAGCTCAGCCCTTGCTGGTCTGCCCTTCAATTCCCTGCTGTGTTTCAGAGAAGTGGTGGCTTGCCAGAGGCTCCCAGCAGGTGGGCGCCCCACTTAGTTTTGGTTTAGTCAGATGCAGGCTGTCAGTGCTGTCTATGCTGTCTGAGCTGATCCACCATTGTCTGTGCTGTCCGCCCCTTCTGGGTGGGATTCCTGTGTCTGCATTCTGCCACTTGCTGGAGTTCTAGGTGTTTTGTTTATCTTGAACTGGAGTTTGAACTCACTCTTGCTCATGCCAGTCATTTTTTTTTTTTTTTCCTGTTCCTGGGGCTTGAACTCAGGGTCTGGGCACTGTCTTGAGCTTTCTCAAAGCTAGGGCTCTACCACTTGAGCCTTTTCCTGACATCCCCGTCAGAATTTGTTGTTGTTCATATTCTCAGTGTTGGCCAATCTAACTGAGGTGAGATGGAATCTCAGAGTTGGATTAACTTGCATTTCCTTTATGGCCAAGGATGTTGAACATTTTCTTAACTGTTTATTGGCTGTTCTTACTACTTTGAAAATTCTTTCTTTAGCCCCTTTGCCTGTTTATTGGTTGGTTTATTAGGTTTGAGGGGGTTAATTTTTTGAGTTTCTTATATATCTTGGATATTAGATTTTTGTTGGATGTATTACTGCTAAAGATCTCCTACTCTGTTGATTGTGTGTGTTTGAGTGTGTGTGTGTGTGTGTGTTTTGTTTTGTTTTGTTCTAGTTTTTTGCCAGTCCTGGGGATTGAATTCAGGGCCTGAGCATTGTCCTTGGGCTTTTTCCTCAAGGCTAGCACTCTGCTTCTTGTGTCACAGCACCGCTTCCGGCTTTTCTGTGTATGTGGCACTAAGGAATTGAACTCCGGTATTCCTGCATTCTAAGCAAAGCACTCTACCAGTAGGCCAAACTCCTGGCCTCCCCATTTTTTTTTTCTTTTTCTTTTGCCAGTCCTGGGCTTGAACTCAGTGCTTGAGCACTATCCTTGGGCTTTCTCAAGGCTAATACTCTACCACTTGAGTTACAGCACCACTTCTGTTTTTTTCTGTGTATGTGGTACTGAGGAATCGAACCCAGAGTTTCATGCATGTTAGGCAAGCATTCTACCACTAGGGCATGCACCTGGCCTGTTGACTGTGTTTCTAGCTTAACAGTTACGTCCTTCACTGCTGAGAATCTTTTTATTTTGATGTAACATTTGTCAAGTCTCTCTCCTATTAGTTGTGACCCTGGATTCTTTCAAAAAATTCCTATCTAGGCCTATAAGTTCTAATGTTTTTCCTCCCTGTTGGAGTAGTTTTCAGAGTTTCAGGTCTGATATTGAGGTCTTTGATTCACTTTGAGTTGATGTGCATGATAACAAACAGGTATCCAATTTTAGTTTTCTATATTTCAATGCCCAGTTTTCCCAACAACAGTTACTGAAGAGACTTTGTTTTTCCACTGTACTTTTTTGGCTCCTTTGTATATTATATCTCTGTAATAAGAGTTTGAGGTCTGGGATTGTGACACTACCAGCATTGCTTTGTTTTGCCTAAAATTGCTTTGGCTATTCAAAGTCTTTGGTTGTTCCATATGATGTTTTCTTTTTCTGTATTTGTTTTTGTTTTCTCCACAAAAGTACTTGAAAGGATATTTTGAGTGAAGTATGAATGTCTTCCTGTTATGAGATAAAATGTTCTGAAGAGTTGGATTTTAAAGTTGGAAAACTCTGGGCATGTACTTCTGCCAGCTACATGGGAAGCTGAGGTAAAATGATCACTTGATCCCAAGAGTAGGGGGCCAGAGAAGGACTCTGAAAAAAACAAACCAAAACAGATGTTAGAAAGTACTAAGAAAAAAATCTATGCCAAGGGAAGCTTATGAAATGCTGCATTTGAAAATCTATAGAATTATCTTTAGATGAGTCTAAGTCTGTGCACAGAGGATGGTGGGTATGTCATTGAAGGAACTTATTGGGGCAGTTGTACAGTGAGGCTTTAAAAAATATTTGCAGACAAAAATTAGAATCTTAGGAAGTATAGCCTAATGGTAGAGTGCTTGCCTAGCAAGTACGAAGCCCTGGGTTCCATTCCTTAGACCACATACATAGAGAAAGCTGGAAGTTGTGCTGTGACTCAAGTGGAATGTTGGGGTTTTTAGCGCTTTTTGCCTCCTGACCCCCAGGAGGGGCAAGGAGAACACACCCCGCCTAAGAGGAGACCGAGAAAGGTTAGGGCCGACTGGCCGCCTTCACCCAGCCCTCCCTCTCCAGAGGGAAGACACAGACCCGCCAGGGAGACTGTCACAGCAAGACTCCTTTATTGGGAAAGTACAAGGGGCTAAAGTAAGATGCAGGAGTCTATCAGCATATAGGTAGGCAGGGCAAGGGGAGATAGGTGCGGTCAGAGAGGGCGGTGGGGGCCAATCCGTGGGTTTGAGGTAGCCTTATTTTACATCACAAACCACAGCCAAACCTCCCTACGAGGCCACAGGCAGGTTGCATTTCCAAAACCGGGAAGTGAGCACTGGACCACGAGGTAGGCCTTTTACCCTTGATGTGATGTGCGCCACAGCGGTAGAGTGCTAGCCTTGAGAAAGATCAGGGATAGTACCCAGGCCCCAAGTTCAAGCCCCAGGACTGGCCAAAAAAAAAAGTCTTTTATTTCTAGATTCGAAATTTAGGCGTGAATCTGGGAAGGAGTAAAACAGTTAGGTGCCAAGGATTGATTTAGTTCCATAATTGCTAATCAAACGCTATCACTAAGTCAGATTTGGATACTGCCCCCAAGAAGTGACAGTTTGGTAAGGAAGAAGGCCTTATGTACAAGAGACTAATCCAAGGTATTGAGTATCATCTGATGGGATGATTTTCAGGCATCTAGAAAAGCATTTTTAAGATGGGGTTACTAGTCAACATTTTTGCCATGATTCTTTTTATTCTCTTTATTCTCCCTTCAAGACTTCTCCCCATTACTATGACATTATTAATAACTAAGAACTGTTGTTCTATAGGAGGTAATGGTATTAATGGATCATATTTGTTCAACACTTAAATGCTTAGTAATGAGCTTAGTGAAAGAAAGGAGAGAGGTGGAGAGGAAAGAATCTGGTGATAACTAGTAGGAAGAAGAGGGAGAAGGAAAAAGGGAAAGGGAGGAGGAAACAAAGAGATCTGAGGAGAGCTTACAAAGATGTTTTTGTTTATGGGATTGAACACAAGGTCTCAAATTCGTTTGGCAAGCACCCTACCATTTGAGCTATGCTTCCAGCTCTTTAAGTTTTTTGTTGTTGTTTGTTTGTTTGTTTGTTTTTGCCAGTCCTAGGGCTTGAACTCAGGGCCTTGGCACAATCGTTGAGCTTTCTCAGGGCTAGCACTCTACCGCTGAGCCATAGCACCACTCCCAGCCTTTTCTGTGAATGTGGTATCAAGGAATTGAACTCAGGGCTATGTGCATGCTAGGCAAACACTACCACTACACTCTACCACTAGATCATGCTCCTGGCCCCAAGTTTATTTGTTTATTTGTTGTCAGATGTGAGGCTTAAACTCGGGGCCTGGGCATGGTCCCTGAGCCTCTGTGCTCAGTATTAGCACTCTACCACTTAAGCTACAGTGCCACTTCCTAAGTTTTGTTTTTTAGATAAGGTCTTGGCTGACTTTGCTCAGACTGGCCTCTGTCTCTCAAGTAGTTGAGCATGTAAGCTAACACACATTTATCATACCTCCCACCCCAACACTTTGAGATAGGTTTTGGACCATCCTCATTTTGCAGTTGATCAAACTGAGACATTAAATGGTAAAAGCTCCTGTCATGCAGGAAGTATGAAGCCATAGGGCTGGAATTTGAAGTCAGACAGTCAGCTTCCCCATCTCCCTTCTCAGTCATAGCTGCTTCCTAAGATTATAGAGTTTTGGTCAAAAACAGCAACAAGACAGTTCAGTGTGTTTAACTTAGTAGTAGATACAAAGTTATTGCCTATTTTATCTTTCACTAAGCCAACAAGTGGGGAAGCAATAGATGTATTTAAAATATTGACAAAGAATGTATGGACCTTGGGCTGGGAGTTTGACCTAGTGGTAGAGTGCTTGCCTAGCATGGACAAAGATCTGGGTTCGATTCCTTGGTACCACATACATAGAAAAAAGCCAGAAATAGTGTGGTTCAAGTGGTAGAGTGCTAGCCTTGAAGAAAGCCCAAGGATAGTGCTCAGGCCCTGTCAATCCCCAGGATTGGCACAAAAAAAAAAAAAAAAAGAACTTATGGACTTTTATTGATTGTACAGATGCCTAAGAAATTTAGTACTTGGCTTTAGGAATCTAGTCTAACCTTTTTTTTTTTTTTCCCCTGTCTGTCTGTGGAGAAAATAGGGGCCTTAGTCCCATATTAAGAACTTACCCAGGACCTCATTGGCACTTGATCTTGGATCTTGTGCCTCTGATGATATGAAAAGTGTTTTCCATTGCTCTATGATGTCCTTGGAAAGCAGTGTTATAAAAAAGTTAGGTCTGTAAGAAAGTTTGGACTAAGCTAGGTGTTGAAGGTTTATTCCTACAATTCTAGCTATTCAGAAGGATGACATTTGAAGGGTTAAAAGTCTGAGAGACTCCATCTTTATTTAACCAACAAAATGCTAGTTGCAGTCAGGTGTGGTGGCTCACATTTGTAATCCTAGCTACTCAGGAGTCTGAGTTCTAAGGATCGTGGTTCAAAGCCAGCCTGGACACTAAAAAGTCTATGAGGCTCTTACCTCCCGGAAACCGGAAGTGGTGTTGTAGCTCAAGGGGTAGGGCAGTAGATCCTTGAGCTGAAGAGCTCAGGGACAACACCCAGGCCCAGAGTTCAAGTCCCATGACTGACAAAAAAATGCTAGTTGGAAACATGGTTCAAGTGGTAGGATACTAGGAAGCAAGCAAGCTCAATAAGCATGAGACCCTGAATTCAAAGTTTGGTATCGGCAGAAAGAAAAGAGGGAGAAGTAAAAGGAAAAGAGGGAGCTAGACATAGAGACCTAGTAGAAACCAGTATATGAGGTGTTAACAATGTCTTTATCAAGACTGTAACCATCAGCTAGTCACATCCAGTGTTTTCATTCATACGATTCGGATGGGACCTGATCTCTGTTTAGGAGTGGGTTTCCTACTTCCTTTTTACTCTTCCTGTCAGGTAAAGCTGGAGGACCCAGCTGATAAGCCTGCCGTCAGATGTTAGGGTTCTATAGAGCTCACCACTAAGTCTTTCTTTCATTATCTTTCTTTCTCTGAATGCTTTTTCTGGCCAACAAATTTATTTTTATGTCAATTTTTTTTCCAGTCCTGGGGCTTGAACTCAGGGCCTGGGCACTGTACTTGAGCTTCTTTTCCTCAAGACTAGCACTCTACCACTTGAACCACAGTACCACTTCTGGGTTTTTTTCTGTTTATGTGGTACTGAGGAATTGAACCCAGGTCATGCTGGGTGAGTACTCTAGTATTAAGCCACATTCCCAGCTCATCAGTGATCTTGTTAGTATTTAGACCAAGCTTCTCCTTTGATGTTCAGATTCAGATGTGTAGCTGTTAATTTACCATACTGCTTACTATTGGATGTCTTCCAGATGTGGAAAACAATATCCTGAATGGAACCTATGAAATCATAGGCCCTCTGGGTCTGTTGTAAAAACTCCCCCATAAATCCCATTTCATCAACTGGGAGTTACTCATAACAAGACTAGCTGACACTTACTGAGGGTTTATTACATGCTAGGTACTGTCTTAAAAGTATAACATAGATTGGGTAGAGCTCAGTAGTAGAGCACGTGCCCAGCATGTGTCTCAGGGTTCAGCCTCCAGTACTGTTAGAAAAAGTAAAAAGAATAGATAACACAATTCATCTACTTACTCCTAACAGTCTACCATGAGGTTGACGGTAATAATGGAAAGTTATATAATTGATTATTACAGCTGCTAGTGTGTATTAGGCACTGTTTTGAGCATGTTATTTTCATTGAATTATTTACAACATATCTATAAGCTGGCCTTAACAAATAATCACTTGATACTGATACAGAAGCACATAGAAGTTAAGGCTACTTGCTCTAGGCCTTCTCAGCTGCTAAGTGGAAGCACTTGCTGTGATTATCTGATTTTCCCATATTTAGTTCATCAAATGTTCTGTGGATCCTAACTCTAAAGCACATCCCCAGATTGCTGTCTATTTCCCCTTTCTAGGAAACATCCTAGCTCAGGCTAGCACTGGCTCTCATCTATGTGTTCTACCTATACTTTCTGCTTTCACTTTGCTCTTTGTTCTCTTCTACAGCCATGATATTGGGTATAAGGTAGAAACAAGAACATCCCTAAAACTATTCAATGGGGGGAGGGGGGTGCAAGAGTCTGGTCTAGTGGTAGAGTGCTTGCCTAGCATGCACTGGGTACTATGGCTCAAGTAACAGCGCTAACCTTGAGGAAAAAGCCCAAGGACAGTGCTCAGGCTCTTAGTTCAAGCTCCAGGATTGGCAAAAAAAAAAAAAAAACAACTATTCAGTGGTTTCCTATGGCTCTCATAATAAAGCATAAGTTCTTTTCTGAGGCCTATGAGACTGCTAATTCCCCACGTACCAGCCCCAAACCTCCTGATCTTTTCTCATATCTTCATATGTGCCGCCTTTCCTGTCTTGTTTATTTCTTTCTTTTGATTTTTCCCCATTAGAATGAAAACTCCCTGAAACTGGATTGTTGGTACTTGTTGCATTTCAATTAGAACATGTGTTCTGTATGTAATTGGGTGTGGTGGCTCATGCCTGTAATCCTAGCTCCTCTGGAGGCTGAGATCTGAAGATCCAGGTTCAAAGCCAGCCCAGGCACTAAAAAGTCTGTTGAGACTTTAATCGCCAATTAATCACCAGAAAAACCAGAAGTGGCGCTGTGGTTCAAGGAGTAGGGTGGTAGCCTTGAGCTGAAGAGCTCAAGGACAGCGCCCAGGCCCAGAATTCAAGTCCCACAATTGACTGGGGGAAAAAAAGAAAGGAAAATACTTCTGCAGAGTAGAACACAACCCTCACTAAGTTGTGGATGCTTGTACTCTGCCTGAGCTAGGTTTGAACTTTGATCTTTGATCAGACTCCCAAGTAGCTAGGATTACAAGTCTGAGCCACCACTTGGCTTAATTTCTTTTTTTTTTTTTTCATATATTTTTATTGTAATTAATAGAAGGGTTGCATTATATTCTCCAGATAGAAGGTGCATTACTTCACAGTCATTGATACCCTTTCTCATGTCTTGGTCCCCATTTCCCTCCCCCCACCCCGCCCCTCATCTTGTTCTCCCCCTTTTAATTTCTTTTTAATTGCTGTATTAAGGACATTCTATTGTGAAGATAATGTAAAAAAAAAAAATCCATGGGACTAGGCAGGTGCAGTGACTTGTACCAGTAATACAATTCACTGAGGAAGGCAGTATTAGGAGGGTCACCTTCGTTTGTGCCCAGCCCTGGTGTAGTTACCTAGTCTGCCTGTCATCCTAACAGTGTGAGAGGCCAGGCAGAGTAATAGTCTGAAGTTATCCCAAGATATGAGTAAAGCAATGTAGGGCTGGAGAGTGGCTCAAGTAGTAGAATTACCTCCCTAGCAAGCATGAGGCCCTGAGTTCAAAGTCCATGATCCCACCCCTGAAAAAACTGCTGGTACAGTTGATATTTCACCATTGATTTAGTAATGTTGCAGATATGAATGAACAGTCCTCATGTAGTCATTCCACACCTGAATATATGCACCAGACACATTTCTCACAATTTCCACCGATACAGATATTTATAGCAACATCCTTCACGTCCTTCACATTATTTTGATAACACGCACACACGCGCGCGCACACGGATAATAACCAGAGTAATCTATTGGTGGAAGTGCAACATTAGCCAGTAACTGACTTTTGTAACACACACACACGGAGTAATGTATAGGTGGAAATGCATAGCATAATAACCTCAATATTGTAGATCCTAAACATGTGAAAAAACTTCCTTAGAGCTGGCAGTTTGACCACTGTTGTTGGCTTTTACACCATTTATACAACGAAAGAATGGCCTTGTATTATTATGAACATAGTTTTCCTAAGAGGATCTTGCAAAAACTTAATCTTATCAGCCCTTGGTTTCCCTCACTGGCAGAATTAGTATTTCTTGGAAATTTATTAGAAATGCAGACATCCTGGCCTTGCTCTTTAGTGTCTGGAGAAATTAACTGTTGTACTTCTGAAAGATCACTTTGAGAGGCTCTAGGGTAGGGAAATTTTAGGTAGGCTTTTTCAGTCACTGCAGAGGAGATGCTGCGGGCCTGCTTGTCAGGGATAGGATCAATTTACTAGAGATAGATTCTCTAGAACTTTATTGCTAGTCATCTTTTGTTGTGCTTTGCTTTGTTGCTTGCTATCTGAGTGTTAAAAACTCTTTACTGCTGGGGCCGGGAGTTTGGCCTAGTGGTTAAAGTGTTTGCCTAGCATGCATGAAGACCCGGGTTCGATTCCTCGGTACCACATACATAGCAAAAAGCCGGAGGTGGTGCTGAGGCTCAAGTGGTAGAGCTCTAGCCTTGAGAAAGTCCAAGGACAGTGCTCAGGCCCTGAGCTCAAGCCCAGGACTGGCAAAAAATAAATAATAAGTGAAAACTCTTTACTGCTTTCTGTCATTAGGGATTATCTTAACTGATAGTGAGAAAATTAAGTCATTTAATTCAGCTGGGTCTCTTGAGTCTCCTTTTAAAGAATGTTTGCCTAAACCGTGTCCAGATTATCTGTAAGCATGAAGTCTCACATTCAAGGGATCAGAGTTTTAGAAAGGACAATGCAGTGCAGAAGAGTAGAACAATGACTTCCATTAGCTATAGCTAGTCACAGACAGATCTAACAAAATGGCCTTTGGTAGTCAAATTCTTCATATTGTATGTATTCTCCTGTGTTCATGCAGGATATTCTTTGGCTACCTAAATTTTAGCAATGTAATCAATGCTTGATAGACTTAATTATAAAGGTGGATTTCTCATTTCAACTGTAGCAATTATTTTGTTGGAACCTTTATTCTTTATTATTTTAAAGTTCTTTTGTTCTGTATCTTTTTTGTTTTATAGGTTTGTAAGACTCCAAGGTCTTCAGTGATTACCCTGATGATTCCTGAAGTAACTGGGAAAACAAGTACTTCAAGTGCAAGTGCCCGTTGAAGAATGTGTCTGTGTATATTTAAAATCCTCTCTATATACATATGATTTATGTGAGAAGACAATTTCATTCTTATGCCATTTGAGAGTTTTACAACTGATGAAAATTAATTTAAAAATCAGATGGAGCAACTTGATACCACAAGGCTCAGAAGCCTCAGGAGAAACATACATCACTAATGACCAGTTTTCCATATGGTGTTCACGGGTAAAGAAAGCTTGCAAAAAGAAGAAAAAAAAATTGCACAGATTAAGCCTCAGAAATACCTCTGCAGTTTAAAGAATGAATATAAGTAGAGAAGTGTGAATTCAAACATTACAGGTGGGATCATTGCAGTGATTTTTGCACTTTATTTTTTTACTGGGTTTGTGATTTGGACAGACTTTAAAATTCTGGACAGAAAAGTAACTTCATTATTGCTATGGCTTCAGGAAAACAAATTTAGGTATGATGACACAATTTTGAACAATGAACTAATTCCTTTGCTGTTTTCATTTTACTTGAGGAATTTTAATTTAATTTTTTAGCTTTTCCTTTTCTGCATCTTTAGGACAAATCTGAAAAGAGCAGTTGGAACTGATAATTACAAAGTAAATGTCAAGGAAAACAAAACAAAATTTCTTTTCCTTGGACTCAAGGCGTGAAAACAGGCCTTGAATGTGGACATGAAGACGGTTGTTATTGAAGCATGGTGACTCTCTTGGGTGATGGTATAGCCTGAAGGACTCTAATGGTGGGTGTATGCTGTAAGGGATTGTTCATCTTCTTGAAATGAGGAAGACTTAAGATTACTTGATAGATTGAATTCTGAGGTTACAATTTTTTCATTAAGATAGCCGAATATATGACCTTTTGGAGCAGAAAAGTGAGGAAGTGAGAAAGGAATCTGAGGAAAGAGAAAAATCTTGTAGTCTAACTTGACAGCAAGAGGACTTAGGAGTCACCTAAGGCAAGGACTTGGTCCACTTCAACAACTTTGGCCTCTGCCTTAGCTGAGGAAAGGGGCTAGCTTTCTAGCCTCTATGGCATGGAGGAGTGTGCCCACCAGAGGATGGAAGCATCCTAGGAAGCCCTGTGTTCCCTGGGGACACAGGGTCCAGCTTTGAGGCACGAAGTTTCTGGTTCTGAACAGTAGAGAAACTGCTTTTATTCCTAAAATTTGGACTGCTGTCTGCACAAACTCTGATCACCAGTTTTGCACGGTTTGTGTGCCTTTTTTTCCCTTTATGCAATCTTTTTCAGCTGTAGCAGCAGAAATTTATCTAGTTCAGAAAACATGCCAGTGGGTGGCTTCAGAAGCAAGATCCTGTGTGTTTTATATCTGAACTTCTGAATAGAAAACTCCAGGTAGAGGGATTCTTAAAGCCTTAAGTTACTTGAAATCTATGTATTTGCAACCCTTTGTCTCTGGAATCATATTACACAAAACTGGAATCTCAGGCTGAATGAGAAGTTGTGTAAAAAAAAAAGAAGAGAACTCCTGTTTCTTGACCATTGCTTACTGACAAAGCTCTTTCTCCAAAGGATCAGCACGTTGTTCCTCTTCTAACGACTTGAAATAAAAAATGGAGCCCATGTTTTTTTAGGCATTCCCTTTTCTTAGCAGACTGCCATCATCTTTTATAGAGGAATTTTTTCACTATGCATTTGGTGGATCTTTATAAAATTCTGGCCTTCTAATTACTTCTAGGTCAGTCTTAAAGGGGGGGGGAAGCAACGGAAGCCAACCACAGAGATAAAGTAAACAGAAGAAATTGTTTCAAAATTTTCAATCCTAAACTCTACTTTTTAAGTGAAATAATTTATTGAAAGAAGTATGTATGCAGCGGTGGAACATGGGCCTGTGCTTTGTAGTGACTCCAACATCCTCTGCCTGTCCTGGAAGGGGCGTGTCCCCAAGAGCGAGAAGGAGAAGCCTGTGTGCAGGAGGCGATACTATGAGGAAGGCTGGCTGGCCACTGGCAATGGGCGTGGCGTGGTGGGGGTGACTTTTACCTCAAGCCACTGCCGCAGAGACAGGAGCGCTCCACAGAGGATAAACTTCAACCTGCGGGGCCACAACAGTGAGGTCAGCTGTGATTTCATTTTGGTCTTTGTTCAGTCACGTCCACTTGTTGAACACAGCTCTGTCCTTCCTCGCATATCCTTACCACTTACGCTTCCTTTGCTTCAGTTTCTTAGACTTGCTGTTATGGAGATTTGACACAATTTCTCTCTTCTGTCCCAGGGACAAAGATGGTAGGGTGACATGTTATAGGAGCCTGCCCTCCTCGTGTGGGTCAGGTGACCCCCTTCCCTGGTTTCCTCTTCCTTGCCTCTGCTTGTCTGAAAGATTCTGGAATTTGAAAGATTCTCAGTGGTATGGAGGCCAGAGTGCCTTTGCACTAGATGATCTTAACTATCTCTTAAGCTCCTGGCCACTGCAGCGGAGAATTGCCTGCCTAAGACCAGAAGTGTAAAAGCCAAAATGGTGCTGCTGTTATCTTGCCTAGCTAACATCTGCATTTCTTCAATGATGGTTTCTAAGTACACCTACCTTGTTCTTAGAGATAAAAGAAGTCATTAATTCAGTAGAAACTCGAGTTTTTCACATATGATAATATTGTATATTTGCCTATGTAGCTTTTTCTGGCTATGGTCTTTTGTACACATTTGTATGTGTATGTGCATGCGTGTGCTTGTGTAATATAAACAAAATTGATCATCTTTTCATATTTTCTATTTAAGGGCTAGTTTTTTCAGTCCTCTTTATTTTTTTGTCAGTCATGCCACTTGAACTTGGCCTGGGGGCTGTCTCTGTGCTCTTCAGCTCAAGGCTACCGCCCTTACCTCTGAGCCTGGGCATTGCCCATGAGCTCTTAAGCTCCAGGCTACTGCCCTACCCCTGGAGCCACAGTGCCACTTCCATTGTTTTAGTGGTTAATTGGAGATAAGAGTCTCATGAACCTTAGTGCCTGGGCAGGCTTTGAACTGCATCCTCATATCTCAGCCTCCTGAGTAGCTACTTTTACAGCTGTGAGCCACTGCATCCAGCTTTCAGCCCTCTCTTGGCCCCCAGAGCGTCTGAGATTGTAGGTATATGCCACTACAACTAGCCTTTTCAACCCCCCCCCTTTTTTTTCTTAATATAACCGTAGTCCCTTTTTTTTTTCTTAATATAACCGTAGTGGCATTTGAACTCGGGGTTTTGCTCTTACTAGCCTGATACTCTACCACTTGAGCTAAGCCTCTAGCCTCTTTAGGTACTCATTTTTGGCCTGGGTAGACCTGAACCTTAATCTCCTATACATAGTTTCCACTGTAGCTTGGATAACAGGTGTGTATCCTTATGCCCAGCTTTTTCTGTGGATATAGGATTTTGCAAGCTTTTTTTTTAACCTCAATCTCAGCCTGTCACATATGACAGGATCATACCACGGCACCTGCCTATTGACTGAAGGGGTATCATGAGCATTTTGTCCTGACTGGCCTTGAACCATGATCCTCCTGAGAAGCTTTGGGAGGTTCTGCCTCCTAAGTCAGTCTCCAGAGTACCCATGATTATAGACTTGAGCAGTTGATGCCAGCTTTGGACTGGTAAAGGCACTGTATATGAAATTTAACGAACATTTATTTAGATGTTTACATTAGGCACTGCATTTAAAAGAAAGTCATAGCTGGTAATTTCTTGCAAATATTTGCCACATAGTACCTTGGTTTTTTTGCTGATCCTAGGTCTTGAACTCAGGGTCTGTCTGCTGTCCCTGATCCTCTTCATGCTCAAGGTTAGTGCTCTACCACTTGAGCCACAGCAGTACTTCCAGCTTTTTCTGATAGTTTTTGGAGATAATACCCTCCCAGATTTTCTTGTCCATGTTGGCTTCAAATCATGATCCTCAGATCTCCTCAGGCTCCTGAGTAGCTAGAATTAAAGGTGTGAGCCACATAGGCTCCTGGTACTTTTTTTTTTTTTTGGTCAATTGTGGGGCTTGAACTCTGGGCCTGGACATTGTCCCTGAGCTCTTCAGCTTAAGGCTGACCCTTTAGCCACAACACCATTTCTAGTTTTCTGGTGATTAATTGGAGATAAGTCTCATGGACTTTTTAGTGTCTGGGCTAGCCTTGAACCATGATTCTCAGATCTCAGAGCCTCCTGAGAGGCTAGGATTAGAGGCGTGAGCCACTGTACCCAACTACCTTTATTATTTTATATTTCATGGTTCACTAGCTTATTTGAGTATTAGGAAAAATTAATACCTTTTTCAGGTATCTTTTTTTAAAAAAATTTATTGTAATGTACAGAGAGGGGTTACAGTTACATTTGCCAAATAGGTTCATTACTTCTCACACATTGATACACCCCTTTTCATGTTTTTTTTTCCCATTTCCCTCCCCTTACCCCCTCCCAATCATCTTGTTTTCCCACTTTCCCATTCCTATTTCAAATAATCAAACGTATATACAATATATCAGGTAACAGAGTAGGTACAGTAACAATATGAGATTAACCAAAGAGCAACAAAAGAGAAGAGAAATAACATAGTACATTAAGAATAACAATCGCACAAGATAAAGCTCTTGTTTCCATATTCTAGTGATCCTTTCTAAGTTTTGTGCTATTGTAACCCTCTGCTAGGAGTGTCCTAGATGTGTACTATATTATTACCAGTGAGGGAAACCATTGAGCCTGTGTTCTTTAGGTCTGGCTCAGGCATCTTAAAATGTCATTAGATGGTTACCAAAAAGCTGTTGGAATGGAATAAACATACTTAGCCTTTAGGATGCTATAATAAAAAGCCATAGATTTAGTACCTTACATATGACATAAATTTACTTTTCCCACATGGTTCTGGAGGTTGGAAATCTGAACGTGGTAGGGACTGTTTGTTTTGTTTTGTTTTACCAGTCCTGGGCCATGAACTCAGGGCCTGAGCACTGTCCTTGGACTTTCTCAAAGCTAGAGCTCTACCACTTGAGCCTCAGCATCACTTCTGGCTTTTTTCTATGTATGTGGTACCAAGGAATTGAACCTGGGTCCTCGTGCATGCCAGGCAAGCACTCTACCATTAGGCTAAAGTCTAGGCCCCTCATTGAGACTGTTTTTTACTTAAATACTAATGACTTCTCTAATATTTAAAGTGTTGATGAGGGGAAGCAGAGATGCAGAGAAAGGTGGAAAGTTGAGACAAGAGAGGTAAAATGGAAAAACAGTAGTACTTGAAAGAGAGAAGACAACATTTCGACTCCACTACTGTCACATAGGCATCAAGTGTAATAGGAAAGCTGTGGGATAAGCGATGTGATGTTGGAGAGGATGTTCCATATCATCTTGGCTGGTTTCCTTCATTTCCCAGGTAGAAATCATGAGTCTGTAAGTGGAAATTACAGAAAGAGTAGGAATTTCATGAGTTTTATGTTTCTGTATGCTTCTTGGTGGCTTCTTAGAGCCATTATGGATTGCTGAGCCAGCCTTCCTCTTGGCATCCTGAGCATGAGATAACCTGTTTTCTGAAGTTTAGTTGATATTTAAAAACCCCTTTTGATTTTTAAAAACATTTACATATATTTGCTAATGTATAACTTGGCCTATTTTGGATTAAAGCCAGCAAAATCCTTCTGAACCTCTTATCTTCCTTGTAAATTTTTCATCAAAAGTAATTCTTAGAGCCCAGTGTGGTTACTTATGCCTGTAATCTCTAGAGAGTGAGATGTGAAGATCATCATGGTTCAAAGCCATCCCGGGAACTATAGAATGGAGTTTCATCTCCACCAGGAAGTGGGGCTGTGGCTCAGGGGTAGAGTGGTAGCCTTGAGCTGAAGAGCTCAGGGACAGCGCCCAGGCCCAGAGTTTATGCCCCATGACTGACCCCCCCCACAAAAAAAAGTAATAATAGATTTATGGTTACTAACTGTGGTAGTATAGTGATGGATTTAGTGGAAGACTGTTTTATTTTCATTAATGATGACCTATTCCTTTCACTTACTCTCTTTGTATATCTTGTCTATAGAAAGTTCAGGATCTACCATTTATTTACATAGCAAGTGTAGTTTTTCCAAGTCATCGAAACAATGTACTTATAGTTAAATTGAAGTAGTAATTCTTTTCTTTCAGAGTAGTAATGATCTATGAGTTAATATGTTTTAGAAAGGACTTCTAAAATGATGGAAGTGCTATGTTCATAAGCGATATGAATTTCTCTCATACCCTATTTACTTACAGCCCACGAGGGAGGAAATGCTGATTGACCACCCATGAGCAAGGTAGATAGCTGAGTCTTTCCTCTGGCAGCTGTAGGAAGGTTGTGGGCTTATGATATACTAATGGCCAGCTGAGCTCAGTTGGTGTGGATTTACTCCTTAGAAGTGAATTGAACTCATTGGACAATGGAGCACCTTGAGGATCTGTAATTTCATTTGATGGAGTGTAAGTTTGATTATTTGGTGACTCGTGAATATGACTTTGGAAGGAAGAAATTTGTAATTAGGCATAAAATAAATGAATTTCATCTGTTCGACTTATCCATAGTTGTTAGGTGCAATCATGTTTACTGAGCTCATATCATTTTTTTTTTTGGTCAGTCAGTGGTGGGACTTAAACTCTGGGCCTGGGCTCTGTCCCTGAGCTCTTCAGCTCAAGGCTACCATTCTACCCCTTCAGCCACAGCATACCTTTAGCATTTTTTTAATTAATTAGTCAGTCATGGGAGCTTGAACTCAGAGCCTGGGAGCCTGGGTACTGTCACTGAGCTCTTTTTCTCAAGGTTAGCACTCTATCACTTTGAGCCACAGCTCTACTTCTGGCTTTCTTGTGCTTAATTGAAGATAAGAGCCTCATGGCCTTTCTTACTCTCGCTGGCTTTGAACTGGGATCCTCAGATCTCAGTCTCTCCGGTAGCTAGGATTACAGGCATGAGCCACCAACTCTTGGTGGCTCTCTTGTATTTTAGTTATATTGTTTGTCCTCTTTTTTTCCTTCGTGTCAATACAGGGGCTTTAACTTGGGGCCTAGGACTTGAACCACCTTCACTTCTCTTTTTGCTGTTTGATTTGAGACAAGAGTCCATGACCTTTCCTGCTCTAGCTGGTTTTGAACTAGGATCCTCAGATCTCAGCTTCCTGGTTAGCTAAGATTACAGGTATGAATTATCTGTACCCAGTTTCAGTTTGTCCTTGATATGTTTTTATGTAGGACTGGATGAGTGGCACACAATCAGGTAGCAATATTTTCACTGGCATTCTCTCTCCAAAGTAAGGATAAGGAGCCCTTTTTTCTGCCAAGGGCCATTTGGATATTTATAACATCATTTACAAGCCTTATAAAGTTATCAATGTAAATAGTCTAGGGAATTTCAGAAAAGCATATAAGACACATTTATGTCTGCTCTGCCATATGTCAAATGATTTTGAGGGCCTTGTGTGATCTACCGTCTCTGCTCTAGAGAAAGTTACACAGAGGACTGGAATACATTTCCCAGAATAGACACATGACCACATCCAGTACTGGGCCTGGTTCCAGGTATTCTGTTATCCTCCTACCTTCCCTTCTAGAGTTCTAATCTCATGAGTGCCTTCTCCCTTAGACTTACTAGAAGAAAATGTGACTCCATTTGGCCTTATCTTTTTCATGAAGTACCTATGCTCTTGGATCCAATGCCCCCAGATTGCCCTCCAGCTTCATTATTGTTAGTAGCACTTGCTGGATGGATAGTTTACTGTCTTCTATTATTTCTTGGGAACATATGCATATCTTGATTCTCTTGTTTGTTATTTGCGTTAGAGCCCTTGAGAGACTGCTGAGTGGAACCAAAGGATAGCAGAGACAAGATTAAATGAGTTACTGGCCTTTAAGACTTTATCTGATTTAAAAGCATCTACACTTCAGAATGATTAGTTTACATAAGCATGTCATGTTTATTGACATGAGTCATATCTTTGCTTTTTTGTTCTTTTGTACACTCTTTAGATCTGACTCCTGAAAATTAGTGTTTGTTTATAAGCTTCTGTTGCTTCTGGAAGAAAAATAATTCCATGTGGCTATCTATTCAAGAACATAACTACATAGCCAACTTGGTGTAGCATAAACTTGAAAGAGTCTTAAACTATGGAAAGAGCTAATGATATGTCTTAGATTTAACTGTGATACTTCTTTGGGTTATATCGGGAATTTAACCTCGGGCCTCAAGAATACTAGGTTAAGTCTATATCATATTAATCATGCCCTCAGCCCTACACTTGATACTTAAAAGTGATAGTATAAAACTATATACTCAGTTGCCCATGTTTTCTGACCTTTTGAACAGGATTTTTTTGGGGGGAAGGGAGAAAGGAAGGGGCTGGTCATGGGCTTTGAACTCAGGGCCTGCATGCTGTCTTTGAGACTTTTTATTCAGAGCTAGCTACTCTGTTCCTTTGAACCACAGCTCCACTTTGGTTTTCTGATGGTTAATTGGAGATAAGAATCTCATGGGGGGCTGGGAGTTTGGCCTAATGGTAGAGTGCTTGTCTAACATGCATGAAGCTTTGGGTTTGATTCCTTGGTACCACATACATAGAAAAAGCTGGAAGTGGTTCCATAGCTCAAGTGGTAGAACTCTAGCCTTAAGAAAGCCCAAGAACAGTGCTCAGGTCCTGAGTTCAAGCCCCAGGGCTGGCAAAAAAAAAAAAAAAGTCTCATGGACTTTCTTGGCCCAGCTGGCTTAGATATGTGATCCTCAGATCCCAACCATTTGAGTAGCCAGGATTACAGACTTGACCCACTAGAGCCTGGCTGAACATAGAATTTTACATCAGACTTTGAATTGAAAACATAGTTCTATAACCACTAGTTGTATAGTCTCTTAGCTATAAAGCAGGGATATAGAATCCCTACAGGACTGTGTGAAAATTAAATAGGGTAATTATGTTTACCGTATAGAAATGCCTGGTATGGTGTTTGGTCCTCAAGAAAATTCCCAGCAAACAATTACTCCCAGGCTTTCTATAGTGAGTGGTAAGAGTAAAGATAAATATAAACAGCTGGGTGCTCATGGCGTACACCTATAATCCTAGCTACTCAGGGAGCTGAGATCTGAGGTTTTCAGTTCTACCAGCTTGGTTAGAAAGGTTTGTGAGACCTATCTACAGTTAGCTACCAAAAAGATAGAAATGGAGTTAGGTGTGGCATAAATGGTATAGAGTGCTAGCCCCAAGTAACAAAAGAGCTCAGGGATAACACCCAGACACTGAGGTTAGGTCCCAAACTGGCTGATGCTCTGCCTCTTGAGCCACACACCCCCCTTTTTTTTCCTTTGTGGGTCATGGAGCTTGAACTAGGCCAGACGCTGTCCCTGAGCTCTGCAGCTCAAGGCTTCCACCCTACCCTGGAGTCAAGCCCCACTTCCCGTTTCTAGAGGTTAATTGGAGATAAGAGTCTCTGGTTCTTTTGTGCCTGGGCTAGCTTTGCACCTTGATCCTCAGATCTCAGCCTCCTGAGTAGTTAGGATTATAGGCGTGAGCCACCACGCCCAGCGAGCCACAAGTCTTAACGGTTTTTGCTGGTTATTTTGGAGATGGAGTCTTACAAACTTTCCTGCCTTGGCTGGCCTCAAACAGTGATCCTCAGATTTCAGTCTCCTGAGTAGCTAGGATTACAAGTGTGAGACTGACTTTGTTAGTCTTTCTTGAAGTTAGTGTCCTTGGGAGTTGTAGGCTTTAAAAGATTCTTCTGATGTTCATTGTCACTTTTTATGTGATAGTTTATGATTGTCTCAACTTTTCTCAGCCTTATCTTCTGACTCTGATCTTACCTTGGGGTTCTAGACTTTTGGCTACTAGAGCTACAGCCCCTTTCTGCTACTCCTGCTGCTCCAGGCCTGTGTGGCTTTACCATGGCTGTACGCAGTGGTTGCAGAAGTCTTTTTAATTTCTTTTGAAAAGTAGCAGCTAATGGGTTGAATGCATTTCACTTCCCCTAGCCAGCCTCTGGTGTACACTTTAGACTATTGGTTCTACTGCTGACCTTTTCTAGTTTCTGAACCACTGAGTTATGACTTTAGACCCATCACTGTTTTGTTGTTGTTGTTTTGGCCAATCCTGGGCTTGAGCTCAGGGCCTGAGCACTGTACTTGGACTTTTTCAAGGCTAGAGCTCTACCACTTGAGCCTCAGCACCACTTCTGGCTTTTTTCTATATATTGTAGAACTGAGGAATTGAACTCTGGTCCTTGTGCATGCTAGGCAAGCACTTGACCACTAGGCAAAACTTTCCGCCCCATCACTGATGTTTTATGTGTCTCTTTTATTTCATAAACCAAACTCTTTCTCTTAAAAATGTTTTATCTGACATTACTATCAGTTGGAGTAGAATAAATAGTATTTAAAAATTTGATCCAAGTTTGTTAAACTTGTCATTTAAAATATGATGTAAACATAAGCCATATTAAAAAAAAATTGATCCAAAAATATTCTGCCAAGGTTTCTTCTTCTGTTTTGTTGTTTCATCTTTATCAAGTTACCTTGAAGGTCCTTTTTAGTTTCACATGTTGTTATCACCCTTATACTTTTCTTTCTTGATGGGCCAAATAAGATCATGAGTCATTTGCTTAAAAGTTGTTCAACAGTAGCTGGACATGATGGCTTGTTCCTATAATCCCAACACTTGGGAGACTGAGTCAAGAAGATAGGAAATTCAAGGCCAACCTAAGCTATGTAGTAAGACTGGGCCAATAAAGAAATGCAAAAGATTGTGGCCTCAACAGAAGTTCTCCTGGTTTTATTTGGCTTCCTGGTTAGTGTTTTCCAAGCTGGTTTTTGTCTTTGAGGGGAAAATAAGCCATAGGAATATTGAGTTGGCTTGTCCTTGTTGGAACAACAAAATGGTATCTGTGGGGATGGAGCTGGCCACTACCTCCTTTTCTCTCTTCCACCACCATCTGTTTCCCATGGGTTGACTTCAGAGACCTAGATGTTCTCAGAAACAGCTTAGGGCTTTTCATTTTACTGATATTAAGCAATCTGGATGTTTACTAAGGGGCTCACATCTGGGAGAGGGGGGAAGCAGTGGTATCATTTTATGCAAGAAGGAGGTAGAGTTTACTTATACACAGGCTTCTTAAGTCATTTGTAGATAATTGTTGGAGCTATTTATTTATGTTTTATGAATAATGTTTAGTGAATAACTGCCAAAATTGCAGCTAACAGTTTTGAAAAGTAAGCTAGCAAGGAAGCAACCATATGGTGTCTGTTTGGAACTGGAGTTGGATCCACTTTATAAAATAGGCCTCCAAAGGGGTTAGACAAGCCAGTGCTGGTGGCTCATGCCTGTAATCCTAGTTACTCAAGAGGCTGAGATCTGAGGATGGTGGTTGAAAGCCAACCTGGGCACTAAAGTCCCTGAGACTTTTATCTCCAATAGACTACTCAGAAAAAGACAGAATTGGCACTGTGGCTTAAGTGGTAGAGCACTAGAGAAGCTTAGAGACAGTGCCCAGGCCCTGAGATCAAACCCCAGGACCAGCCTCTACCCCCCCCCCCCAAAAAAAAAAAAGGCTAGACACAAAAATAGCCTTTACCTTTATACCTTTATAAAAATAAGTTGTTTGTAAATTAGACTTAAGAAATTAAAACTTTTTACATGGTAATGTGTACATGCTTATAATCCTAGCTACACAGGATTACAAAAGCTTGAGGTTTGAGGAAAACCTAGGGAAAAAGTTAGTGAGACCTTATCTTACCAAAGAATATGATGGTGTTTGGAATAACCCCAGCTGGGCAGTTGGTGGTATGTAGGAAAATTACAGTTTGAGATGGCCAGGTGCTAGTGACTCACACTTAAATCCTGGTTACTTAGGAGGCTAAGATTTTTGGATCAAGATTCAAAGCCAGCCAGGCAAGCAAGTCCTTAAGTCTCCTTATCTGAAAAATGTGGCAAAAGTGGTAGACTGCCAGCCTTGAGTGAAAAAGCTAATGGACAGTGTCTAGGCCCTGAATTCAAGTACTGGTATGCTGTGAGCATGCAATGCACACATATACGCAATAATACATAAAGCAAAAAAGAGCTTGAGATACAGTTCAAGTGATAGAACACCTACCTGTCAAATGCAAGGTCCTGAGTTAAAAACCTACTGCTGTAAAACAACAAACTACAAAAAAAAAAAAAAAAAAAAAGCTTTGAATCAGCCCGAAGTGGGCAAAATGGGACCCTGTGACTGAGGGCATCCTTGGTCTATGTGGAAAGCTTTGTTTTGTCTTGCACATACATTTTAGGAGCCAAGTGAATTTCCAGTGTTCTTTTAACAAGAAGGTACCTGCACTTGTGTGTATCAGTAGAGATAAATATATAAATACCTCTTGGAAAACTATGGAGTAACTGGCAATTGGTTGCTTCTGGGAAGAGAAAGAAGAGGCAAGGAGGCGGGACCAGAGGAGGCATGCTTCTCTCCTTCTCTTCTGATCTTCCAGTTTTGTGTCCGGTATGTAAGACACGCATTCAAACTGTAAAGAAAACAATCCTAAAACCTTTCTGAATTTCTTCACATTTCTCCTGCTTGTTTTGCTAAGGAGGTTGGAGTATTATGAAACTTCAGAGAAGGGAGGTAATATAGGGTAGGGATCTGTAGTGTAAGCAGGGCGCCTTCTCTGCACCCTGTTGTGTCCATGACAAGAGGTTGGTAGAGTCAGCAGTTTTGCCTGCAGACAGTTTACTTAAGGTCAAAATCTTCTAGAAACTTGGCAGTGTTGTGGACAGCTGTAGTTTTAGACTCATTCCTTGGTACCAGGTCCATTGGAGCTCTGGCTAGGAATCCCATCCAGTTTGAGATAGGCAGTGACCTAAGCCTAGGCTTTCTTTTCTTTTAATTATATTTTATTGTTGGGGGTAACGTATAGAGAGGGGTTATAGTTAAATTCATCAGGTAGTGGGTACATTACTTCTTGAACATGGATACCCCTTCTCATGTTTTTCTCCCACATCCCCCCACCCCCTCCCAATCATCTTGTTTTTCCCTTCCTTATTTCAAATAAACAAATAAGCATATATACAATATACCAGGTAACAAAGTCAAATACAGTAACAACATGACATAAAACATAAGGGGGAAAAAGACAAAAGAAAATAACTTCCCATAGTATATTAAGAATGAAGTCACAAAGATAAATCTCTTGTTTCCCTATCCTGGAGTTCATTTCACTTAGCCTCATCCTATATGGCCATATGTACATAGCTTTTGTGCTATTGTAATCCTCTGGTAGGAGAATCCTAGATGTGTACTAATTACAAATGAGGGAAGCCATGGAGCCTGTGTTCCTTTGGGTCTGGCTTACTTCACTAATACTATTTTTTCCACGTCTTTCCATTTCCTTACAAATGAGGCAATGTCATTCTTCCTAATGGCAAAATAGAATTCCATTGTGTATAAGTACCACATCTTTTGATCCATACATCTATTGAGGGACATCTGGGTTGGTTCCATATGTTAGCTATGGTAAGTAATGCTGCAGTGAACATCATTGTGCTAGTAGGTTTCTGAACATTTAGATAAATGCCCATGAGTGGGATCGCTGTGTCATAGGGGAGCTCTATGTTTAGTCTTTTGAGAAATTGCCATACTGCTTTCTAGAGTGGTTGAACAAGTTTATACCCCTACCACTAGTGTAGTAGTATTTCCTTCATAAGCTAGGCTTTCTATGCCCAACCAGTTGTGAAATGGGATCATGACTGTGTCAGAGCAGTGACAAAAACTCTGTTTCTTCCCATTGGACTTGAATGACTGGAAATGTGAGGTATGGAGTCACAGCATCTGTATTATAGGATGAAGAGTCAAGAGGCCAGTGTGGAAAGCTTGGAGCACTGAGCTGTGTGGTATCTTTTTTTTTTTTTTGCCAGTCCTGGGCTTGAGCTCAGGGCCTGAGCACTGTTCCTGGATTTTCTCAAGGCTAGGGCTCTACCATAGCACCACTTCTGGCTTTTTTTTTTTTTTTTTTTTTTTGCTACATATGTGGTACCGAGGAATCGAACCCCGGTCTTCATGCATACTAGGCAAACACTCTACCACTAGGCCAAACTCCCAACCCCTGTGTGGTATGTTTGATGACCCTGTTTGACCCAAGCATGTGGTGACTCACTGGATTCCTGACTGTGGCAGCTGTCAAGTTCACTTTGGGCTCTAGTTTCCCATCCTATATGTCCAAAGTCAGAGTGCCAACTGGCACATGTGATGCACATTACTGGTTTTTTATGGCTAATATACCTCAAGCTAGGGAAATGCCTCATGCCTGTAATCCTAGCTACTTGGGAAGCTAGGACTGAGAGAATTGTGGTTTAAGTCCAGCCAGGATAAAAGTGCACAAGGCCCTTTATCAACTAGTAGCTGGGTATGATAATGTATGCCCGATAGCTATGTGGGAGGTTGAAATGAAAGGACTGAAGTTCCTGTCCAGTCTGGGCAAAAAAAGTTTAGACGTTCCCATCTCAACTGAAGAAGCTGAATGTGGTGGCACATTCCTTTCAACCTAGCTAAGAAGTGAAGCATAAATAGGAAGGTAGCCATCCAAGGTGGCTAGATCTTACACACACACACACACACACACACACACACACACACACACACACGCATATATAGATATATAGATATAGATATCCAGAGGAGAAAAACATGCTTCAAGCTATAGAGTGCCTGTCTAGAAAACATGCATCCCTCACTTAGTTTAAACACCAGTACCAGACATAGAAAGCGGTAATTGTAATCAGAAGTCCACCTCACATCTTACTAACAATAGTGTAATCTAAAGTAGAGTAGATGGTTCAAGGGATTTTTGTCTGTTCTGGTATGTGTGGCTGTCTCCTCAGGAAACTTGAGATCTGAGAATTGTGGTTCAAAGCTAACCATAGCAGGAAAGTCTGAAAGTTGTTTTTTTGTTTTGTTTTGTTTTTTGTCAGTCGTGGGGCTTGAACTCTGAGCCTGGGCCCTGTCCTTGAACCTGAAGATGAAAGTATGTAATGGGTAAGAATAGAGTGAGAGCTGAACTGTAAAGAAACACAAAGTCAGATCTCATAAAGTTCTTCAGTGTGAGTGAAAGCATCGAGTATAATGATGGTAACTGAAGTTACAGTAAGACTAATTTACACTTCTATAGTCTTACTGTGTTCTAGGCTATATTCTGGGTAATGTATTTTGTGTATTTTATGTATTAGCCTGTTGAACCCTAACAGACCTCTGAGGCAGGAGCTTTATCAGGAAGGCCCAAGTGGCAGAGCAGCTTAGCCACTTTTTCCACATCCAACAAGTGAGGGGTGGAGTTGGTCCTCTCCACTGCCTGTATTGCCTCCTGGCTTACCATTTCTTTGAGAAGCCAAGGAAATTGCCGCCAGTGAGCCTGAGTAAACTGTTCCAGAATGCAGCATGCACAGTTATTACAAGGAGGGGCCTTCATCTTGAATTGCTTTGTACCTGGACCAGACTTATGTAACATTGTGGTCAGGTCTGCTTGCAATTCACAAGAGGTAGCCTCTGTATGAAATTAATATTTTTCAGAGAAGGGGCATTTGGATCCATCTAGTTATGGCAGCCTCAGGTGCTACTGCATGGCACACTCCAAGCTTATATACATAATTTATTTACTTGACTGAAAGTATGGCATATGTAGTGGTGAAACTCCATGCAGCAAACCTTTTGAAAAATTAACGGTTTAGCAAAAGGAATATCAGGAAATGAAACTAGATTGTAAGCAAAGGACTAGTATTAGGGAAAGATCAAGTGGACCAAGGAGAAAACGAGAGATCAACAGATCAGAACAGGCTTTTATCATCACTGCAGAGGGACTTCAGGTAATGCCAAGCAGGGTTGGAGAAACAAGGAGCAGAGAGTGTCCAGGGCCTCAGGTTTTTACATTGGAGGTTGAGATCTTCTTGGGAATATCTTTGTCCTATTCTGTGTAAGGTTTATGATACCCTTTCAGTGCCAACAGTCCTGCACTTTCACGTAAGGTCAGAGGTGAATTTCTCCTGAGAATTAACTAAGAGAGGTCCATGGGGGAGGGAGGTCAGTGGGTTTGGGGAGCAAAATGAACTTAAAAAAAAAAAAAGCAGATTCTCATCAACTAGTACAAAGGATTGGATGAATGAAAAAAGGGAACAAGGTACAAATACAGCAAGAACACTTACTGTACATATGTGATAAAGTGGGAAATGTAAAATGAGTTTGAAAGGAGAAAATAGATGGGATCGGTGAGAATGATGGAAAGGTTGACTCTGATCCAGGTATAATAGACATTTAGATGGACATTTTAAACTGTAACACCCTTTCACAACCTTCTGAAGTTAAGAAAATACAAATAAATAAGTTTAAGGGATTGTAAGAAAGAGAAAATGCTTTCTTTTTAACCTCTTCAGTTCACATAGATTTTCTTAAGGATTTATTCATAACACTACTCTATCAACTGTGTTGTAATGTGATGTATTTTTGGAGGTGTATTGTTGCTGTGTTATTGCTGTTATATTCAGGGGATATTTATTGAGCCTTTATTGTGTATCAGTAATAGGAGATGCGGATTTAGAAATAAACTGATCCACAGAGACTAGGTAGATTCCAAATGGTCAGGGAGCTTGGAAGGCTTTACCAGTGAGTGTAGGGTGCACAGGGTTGTAGTTTTTCCAAGACAGGCGTGAGGAGGATTTGTTTTTCTTTATTTGGAAAAGCATATCATACTAGGGAACTGGCAGATGTCCATGTTGATACATCCTGCTATTTGGGAGCTTTGATTGCAGACTTTCTCTTGTTATAGTTGTGCTGTGAGGACACTATTAATAACAACTTGCAGCGGTCTGCTTGAATGCAGTGCTGATCAGATGTAGCAAATCTTTTCTAGCAGTGAATTACAAATGTGAGTGTATTGCATATGTAGGTAGTATTAGTGAGTTATAGTGATTTTCCAAGAGTGGAAAGAAACTACAGAAGAGTTGTGAAATTCAAAGAAGGTAACTACCTCATTCATTTTTGTAGGATCTGCTTGCCATTTTGTGTTCTCTCAATATTAGTGCTGCCTAATGGAGAAAAGAGGGCTGAGTCTTGGGGTCCACTTTCACCCCTACACACAAGATAAATAGCTTAGACAGCATAGTTTATCACTTCATTTAACATGCACTAAAAGATTCAGGTTTTTTAAAATTATTATTTTCCTAGAGATCGTCAGAATCACTTATGAGAACATTGCCTCTTTTCCAACAGTAGTAATACGATGATGCTAACTACCACTATGTAAGAGTTCATTCTTGCAGCTTTTCAGCAGTGCTCTGCATGAATAATGCCTCTTAGGACTCATTATAGTTTGTTTGTTTTAAACAGGTCTGACTGTGACATTTTCTGAAAAGTAGCTTATTAAGGATATTGTTAATGTATTTGCATACTTTTCAGGGTGTTATTTCCTCTGTTTAAAACCGTGGCCTTGCTATGCTTACATAAACTTAAGTGCTAAAGTATTCAGTTCTTAGCTGGGTTCTGGCGGCTCATGCCTGTAATCCTAGCTTCTCAGAAGGCTGAAACCTGGAAGGTTATGACTTGAAGGAAGCCAAGCAGAAAAATCCATGAGACTCTTTCTTCAGTTAACCAGCAAGAAGCTAGGCAGAAGGGATGGTTCAAGTATTTTAATACCAGCACTGACCCAAAAGGCTGAACAGGTACAAGTTCTCAAATATAAGTTAAACAAGTGACTTTAAAATTTTAATGTATTTCCTTCTGTCTTCTCCCTTCCTTCTTCCCTTCTTTCCTTTTTGTCCCTCCTTGACAATATTTCCCTGTTACCTAGGCTGGCCTTGAACTTGGACTTAAATGTACTTTTGCTTCAGGCCCCTGAGTAGCTGGGATTATAGATGCAAGTCACCATAGTTGTTAGCTCTAAATTAATGTATACAAAATAGGACTGTGTTGCGATCTCCATAAACAAGAATTTATACTAAAGAAACCAAAATATCTGGGGAAAAGAAAAATGTGACTCAGTGTAAGCAAATTAAAAATATCTGTCCCACAAAGGAATCCTCCTGCACCATTAGTGGGAATGTAAAAAAGTACAATCATTCTGGGCAGCAGTCTGGAAGTTCCTTAAAAATCTAAACCTAGACCTTCCTTGTGACCCAACCATACCCTTCCTAGGCATCTACCCTGAACATCATAAGCCAGGATATGATAAGGACACTCGCGTATCCATGTTCATGGCTGCACTGTTTACAATAGCTAAGATAGGGAAATAGCCCAGATGCCCCACAGTAGATGAGTGGACCAAAAAAATGTGGTACCCGTACACAGTGGAATTTTACGTACCTATTATAAATAATAAAATAATGTCATTTGCAGGGAAATAGGTTTAGAAAAATGTTAAGTGAGGCAAGCCAAGCTCAGAGAAATAAACAGCGCATGTTCCTCCTGATATCCTAAAGTTAGATCTAAAATGTACTGGAATGACAAATTATACAGGATTCTACATATTCATATGCAATGAGACCAAAAGAGGATACTCTTAGGAGAAAGTCACAAAGCACAAAGATGCCATGCCTAAGTGCCTCTTTGCATTTATATAAAATATTGAAATGAACTCCAACATATAGAAAGGAAAGACTTTTTCCTTTCCGATTCTGATCTTCTTTACTTTGTGTATGGTGTATTCACATGTATATCTTCAGCAGGGGGCAGGCACAGAACTAATGAAATTGAACTATACAGCTTTGTGGGAGGAGAAGGAGGAAGGGACTGGGCAATAATGAGAGTACAGAAGATTCTGTACAAAAGGAATCATACTCATTACCTGACTCATGTAATTATAAACCTCTTTATATGCCCTCTGTAATGATAATTAATAAATTTAAAAATGTGTTTTTAAGGGAAGTGGATATTGCTTAATGGACACAGTGAGACTGGATAATGAGCAAACCTCTTTCTAGCTAGGGCTAGAATCAGGCAAAGGATGATAGAAGCCGAAGGCCGGAAATAGCTTGGAGTTCCAAAGTGCTGAAAACTACAGCTGATGGACAAATGGGCAGAGGTAGCAGCGGCTGACCCTCGCAAACCCAGCCTCCTTTTTCATACCCCAACTCTTGCCTGTCTCAAGTTCTGTTGCAGTTTAGCAGAGCTATTCAGCTCAAGGCTACCACCCTATCCCTGGGCCTGGGCACTGTGTCTGAGCTCTTCAGCTAAAACCTACTGCCCTATCCCTGAGCCACAGCTCCACATCCCATTTTCTAGCAGTTAATTGGAGAGTAGAGTCTCACGGTCTTGAGTGCCCAGGCTGGCTTGCAACCTTGATCCTCAGATCTCAGCCTGCTGACTAGCTAGGACTACATGTGTGAGCCACTGTGCCTGGCTTCTTAGAGCTTCTTGTACAATGTAATTAGTCTGATAAGGAAGTATATAAGCATGTTTATACTACACATACAGCTCTGTTTTATGCACAAAAGAAATCACCATGAATAAAATCACTTGTATTTACTTGCAAGGAGAAAACCAAATGGGTAATAGTTACTCCAGCAAGAACATGGCTTTTTTTTTTCTTTTTGGGTCTTAGGGTTTGAATTCTGGGCCTGGGCACTGCCCCTACGCTTTTCAGCTCAAGGCTACTGCCCTATCCCTTGAGCCGCAGCCCGACCTCCCATTTTCTAGTTGTTAATTGGAGAAAAGAGTCTCATGGATTTCAGTGCCCAGGTTGACTCTGAACCGTGATTCTCAGATCTCAGCCTCCTGAGTAGCTTGGATTAGGCATGATCCGCTGCTTCCAGCAAGGACCTGGCTTTTCTTTGGGGGGGGGGCAGTCCTGGGCTTGAGCTCAGGGCTTGAGCACTGTCCTTGGACTTTCTCAAGGCTAGAGCTCTACCACTTGAGTCTCAGCACCATTTTCGGCTTTTTTCTATGTATGTGGTACCGAGGAATCGAACCCAGGTCTTCGTGCTTACTAGGCAAGCACTCTACCACTAGGCCAAACTCGTAGCCCAGAACATGGCTTTTTTTTTTTTTTTTTTTTTTTTTTTTGCCAGTCCTGGGCTTGAGCTCAGGGCCTGAGCACTGTCCTTGGACTTTCTCAAGGCTAGAGCTCTACCACTTGAGCCTCAGCACCACTTCCGGCTTTCTTCTATGTATGTGGTACCGAGGAATCGAACCCGGGTCTTCATGCATGCTAGGCAAGCACTTTAACCACTAGGCCAAACTCCTGGCCCCTTATCCCAGTTCTTTTTACAGATGATGAGATAGATAGTTGGAAAAGTAGGGTTGATGGGTACCAGTGACACACACCTATAACCCTAGCTACACATGAGGCTGAGATCTGAGAATATCAGGCCCAGGAGGAGGGAGGGAAGTAGGATAATATGCTAAGTTTAATAACAAGGTATTATATTTTAAACATAAAAGGAATTTAAGAATAACAGATTTTGTAAATCTTCATATGACATTTAGCTTAACTAAAAATGTTGAGCTTCTGCATTTGTGCTAGGCTGTGCTTGGTATTGAGAATATGACAACAGACACAATAGGATCCCTGTTCTTGTGAAAGCTAGTGAGGTGGCCAATTCCAGCATGCCCATATTTGGAATAACACAAAATGTCCTAGCACACAGAAGGCCTTCAGTAAACATTTTTAAACCCATGGAGTTAAATTTTGTAAGGTTTGTTATATATTGTAACATAGCAAACCATTCCAAAACTTAATATTTGAAACAACTTTATTTAGCTCAAGATATTGTAAGTCAGCAGTTGACTTAGGCTGAGCTAGGCAGTTCAGTCATGTATCTCTGATTAGCTGCCAGTCAGCTCTGAGATGGCAAGTTGTCATTGTGAATGTCACAGTAACCTAACCATATGTCTCTCTTTACCAGCAGACTAGCCAGTTCTTGTTTCATGGCAGCTGGACAGGATTCTAAGAGAGCACAAACATTTAAGAACTCTCAAATCATAGGCTTGGCACTAGTATCCTCTCTTCTGTAGCCTTCTTTTGGCCGAAGCCAAGTTTGAAGACATGGAGAAATAGATCCCACTTCTTGATGGGAAGAGCTGCAAAGTCACATTGCAAGGCTGAAGGTGAATCTGCAGCTATGTTTCCAGTTTTCCTGGAGTTTCATCCCAAAAATGTATATCTAGCTCACTGAGACTTAAAAGGATCATTCGGATATTTGTAACATTTGCAGACTATACAAAGTTATTAATTTAAAAGTTAGCCTGCTATTTTTGACTAGACATTTAAATAATAGCCTTAATATGATGGCTGAAATGATGTTGCTACTTAACAACTGCTTTTCTAGGTTTGTCTTGGTGAGTCTGGAGTGCAGTTGACTCTCATGTTTTGAAAAGAACTGCTGATAGCAGCAGTAAGTTGTTCCAAATGCTGTGCATGTCTCTGCAAAGTAGGGAATTTATCCCTTGCTGACCTCTTCAGCTCAAGGCTAGTGCTCTTCCATGTTGAACCATAGCGCCACTTCTGGTTTTCTGGTGCTTAATTGGAGATGAGACTCATGAACTTTGGCTGGCTTTGAACCACAATCCTCAGATCTCAGCCTCTGAGTGGCTAGGATTACAGGCATGAGCCACCGGTGACCCTCGACTTCTTTCAAAAGTTTGTGAGCATCTAAAGCCTTTTTGGCTATCTATAAAAGAGATTGCCTAGGTGCCTCATTGAGGTTTTGCAGGAGGATTAAGTGCATTGGTGTATGTGAAAATGTTGCAAATATTAATCTATAGAGATTGTAATCGCTACAGTCTTTTAAAAGCATATTTTTTGCAACCATAGTTAAGAACTGGACTGGATCTGTTTACACATGAGGATGTTGAGGTCCAGTAGCCCTTTCGTAGAAGCTATGTAACTAACTGAAGTTGCCCAGTGAATAACATGTCCCATTTTTGATACTACTGATAAGAAAATTAAACTCCTGATTTTTACAGTTTATTGACTTACATAATTTCTTTTGAAAAAAAGTGTCACTGTGCATGTGCCAACAAACTGCAGACGTGAGGGAAAAATGAGTCCTTCAGCAATATAAGGAAAAAGGTTTTTTGTTTTTGTGTTTGTTTTTGGTTGGTCGTGGGGCTTGAACTCTGGGCCTGGGCATTGTCCCTGAGTTCTTCAGCTCAAGGCTAGTGTTCTACCACTCGAGCCAAAGTGCCACTTCCAATTTTCTGGTGGTTAATTGGAGATGAGTTCTTTTTGTGTCCCGGATGGCTTTTCACCGAGATCCTCAGATTCAGCCTCCTGAGTAGTTAGGATTACAGGTGTGAGCCACCAGTGCCTGACTTGGGAAAACCAGTTTTAATAAATAGACATAACTGAAAGCAAGTGTGGATGACAGAAAAGAAGTTGTGGGACTATTGAAGGAATTTTTGTGTAGCTTACATTATAGCAGGGAGTGCTCAAGTTCCCCTTTTTCTGATGTTCGCAGAAAAATGTCTTTCTTCCTTGGAGAGCTCCTGATACTCCACATTGCTCTAGAGCACTTGGCAGTTATCTCGGGCATTACACTGAGTTCATTACTCACCTGCCTGTTTATCCTGTCCTGAGCACTTGTGGGTGCATGATCAAGTGCCATATTTAGCCGTGTCTTTGGCACTCACATGGCGTCTAGCACATGGTAAATTCTTAGTAATGTAAGAAATAACTTCAGGCATTTCTAGTATCTCTTATAGTTTAATTATAATTTACCCCAGTGTTGTTTGCTTATTAATCTTATAGTCTAGACAATAGTACTTTAGTAAACTGTTGAATTGGCTAGAAATGATTTGTCATGTTGGTAATGGCTTAGCGTAATCTAGGATTTAATGTCAATTCTTTTTGTAACATGAAAAGGATCATAACTGAATGTAATGAAAAAGACATGTAATCTTTCCTGCTCCTATAATTTCTATTTTTCACTTTTAAAAAATTGTAATGTATAGAAGGGTCATAGTTATATTCACCAGACAGAGGGTGCATCACTTCTCACACATTGACACTCCCTCATGTTTTTGTCTCCATTTCCCTCCCCCCAGCTCCCACCCCTTCACTTCTTTTTTTTTTTTTTTTTTTTTTGTCCATCATGGAACTTGAACTCTGGGCCTGGGCATTGTCCTTGAGCTCTTCAGCTCAAGGCTAGGCCCTACCCCTTGAGCCACAGTGCCACTTCCGGTTTTCTGGTAGTTAATAGGAGATAAGAGTCTCATAGACTTTAGTGCCTGGATTGGCTTTGAACCACAATCCTCAGATCTCACCCTCCTCAGTAGCTAGGATTGCAGCATGAGCCACCACGGCAGGCTAATTTTTCACAGTTATTGATATAACAAAAACTTTAAAGAGTGATGACATTTCAGTCCATAAACATGGTAGAGGCTATGCACTGTAGCCAGCAGAAAATAAAGCCTCTGGCTTGCAAAGTTAACCTGCAGACAGTTCCCAGTTGATCTTTTATGAACCAGTTTTCTCCTGACAGTTCTCAAGAGTTACATAAAACATAGTGAATGTGTACATATGCAGTGTTTGTTATTATATTTTGAACATGTTCTGAACAAAGTGTAAAGTGATTTACCATCCAGCAGTGAAAGTAAATGTGAATGGTTAGTGACATAAAATGGACCATGCCAAGGCTCTTCCTCTGGAATCTCTAGAGAGGACTTAGATATCTGAGATGAAGGAGCTCTGTCCAGCCCGGCCAGTTGGGCCTGTTTTCCTAAGGGGAGAAAGCAGTTTCTGGGATTTGAACTCAGGTCCTTACACTTGTTAGGCAAGAGTTCTATCATTTAAGCTATGCCTTTATCCCTTTTCTGCTATAGTTATTTGTTTCATGTAAGGTATTAAGCTTTTTGCCTGAGGCCTTCTACCTATGATCTCCTGCCTAGCTGAGATTACAGGTATACAACACTACTCCTGGCATTTTTTTTTTTTTTTTTGCCAGTCATAAGGCTTGAACTCAGGGCCTGAGCATTGTCCTTGGACTTTTCTCCACCACTTGAGCCACAGCACCACTTCTAGCTTTTTTCTATGCATGTGGTACTGAGGAATCGAACCTGGGCCTTAGTGCATGCTAGTCAAGTGCTCTACCACTGGACCAAACTTCCAGCTTCTGGCATTTTTTTTTTTTTTTAATATAAGAAGTTTGCTAACTTTTCTGGGAGGAAAGAGGGTGGGTAAGCTAGCCTTGAATTGTAGTCCTCTTGTTTCCACCTTCTTAGTAGCTAAAATTACTGTCAGGAGGCATCATGACCAGCCTATGAGTCGACTTTCCATGACCTACAGACCACTTGTCCAAGCCGTAGCTTGCTTGGCATGTGCCTCTCCTGCCTTTCCTTCTTATTAGCACCACTTGGAATCAACACAGTAGAGGAAACATACCTCATCATTCTCGTTCTTTTAAATGAAAATAGTTCCTTTATCACTTTGAATGAGTGTTTTTTGTAAGATTTTTCAGATCTGTACCTTAATGAGATTGAGATTGTTGTGACTGCTGTTTAGGAGCCTAAATCTAAGTGCTAGTTCTGTAAATAAGTAATGGAAGATTCTAGATAAAATTGTGTTTGTTGTCTTATGTGCAAAATGTACCCTGACTTATATGAAAGTTTTAAAAGTTCATAAGGATATTATGAAGATAATTTGAGTAAAATTCCTTTGAGCTGCTTTAAACTTTATAAGTTTAAGAGAAAAACACAAGACTCCCATAGCCTAGCTCTTAAATGACCTCAGTGTTTTCCTGCCTGGGTATTGCTGCTGCAAGCCTGCTGGTTCTGCTAGACTCTGTGACCTATATGACAGAGCAGCTTATACAGCAACCTGGACTGTTGCTGCAAGACTGTCTCTTGTTCTGGGCCACACTCAAAAAGAACTATGTTGGGGGGTGTCACTCAGTAAATATGCTGGAAGAAGTGCATCGTGATAAGGAATGTGTTGCTCTGAAATCCAAACAGGACCAGTCAAATTGACACAAAAGTAAGCATCATAGGTAATGTGCAATAATACAAAGAAACTCAATTTAGAGTATCACTCTCTTTGCTCTTTTTTTTTTTTTTCAAAATTCAATTTTATTCTAGTTTTCAATCCAATCTCTCTCTAGGGCAGAGGAGTGGTGGGAAATCCTTTTATGTATAATTTCTGCGGTCTTTTTTTTTTATAATTAGGGTAATGTATAGAGGGGTAAGATAGTGAGTATATTACTTCTTGAACATAGTTGCTCTTTCCAATGTTTTTCTCCCACTTTCCCCTTCCCCCTCTCCCAAGTTGTAAAGTTCATTTTCAACAAGCTGTCTTGTGAGTATCACTGTTACACTGCTTCACCCTTTGGCCTTTGTCTCATCTTGTTTTTCCACTTCCCTTCCCTGTGAGAATGCTGATATCTTCCTTCTGTCTTTGTTTGCTCTTGAAGTAATCCAGGTGGACTGCTCAGATCATTCATTGTTGATACAGAAAATAGAGTATTAGATACCATTATGGCTCCTAAAAATGGCTGAAGCTGGTGTCTGGAGTCTGACCTATCAGAAGGCTTAGATAGAAGATCTCAGGTTTTAGGTTACAATATTACATGTTAACAAAACATTCACTGCCCACCAGTCTTTCTTACCTAAAGCTGCCAAAAAGGCATTGGGAACTGTCAGTATAGCTTCTGAAAAGTCAATAAAGAGTAATGGACCCTTCAAATAAAAACAACTCTCCTTCTCTGCCAAAAGATGATTGACAGGATTATTGAAACAAAAACCTTTCTTCCTTCATTACAGTCCTCTAGATTTTGAGCTTCTCCAACTGCCTGAAGAGCATCAGATTGCATGTCTTCTCCAGATACTTGAGGAGTTGGGACTCAAAAACTTGGCAGCTAGGCCCTTTCACCTGGCAGTGCTTTCTCTACCATGAGAATCTAATATGTTGTCTCCTTCAACAGGCTGTCAACCCAAATGTTGAATTGCCACCAGTTTGTTATGACAGTAATTTGTTAGTGCTAGTACTCTATAGTTGTTTTTTTTTTTTTTGTACTGATAGAACATTTCTTTATTCAGAAAAAGGAGTAAAGGAAGAAACTCAGTATTCATGTAGTCCTTAAAGAACTAATGGCATTCAACAAGAAACATTTCTTATCTTTTAAGATTATGAACATTTTAGGGGAAACTATTACATTTAGGTCTTCTAATTGAATAGTTCTCCCGTATTCAATGAGTTTCCACTGTCCCCATCACCCTTACTGGCATTTCAAGTGATTGTCTTTTTTTGTGAGGGCCAGTACAGGGGTTTCAACTGAGGATCTTGTGCATGCATAGCTTGCTACTCACTCAGATGATACCCCACCACTTGAGCCACACCTCTAACCCAATTTTTTGCTGTTATTTTGAAGACAGAGTCTCGTGAATTTTTCTGCCTGAGCTGATTTGGAGCCATATACAATCCTATGAATGATTGTACGTGTGAGCCACCAGGACCCAGTCATACTATAGGTGTAATGTAGCTATTCAAATGTTATTTGCTTGAATGAAAGAATCTTGCTGACACTCAGCAGACAAAAATGATTGGGATGGGGCCAGAAGTTTGGCCTAGTGGTAGAATGCTTGCCTAGCATGCACCAAGACCAGGGCTCAGAGAATCCTGGATGTATACTGTGTATTGCAAATGAGGGAAACCATGGAGCCTATGTTTCTTTGGATCTGGCTTACTTCATTTAATATGATTTTCTCCCAAATTTTTCCATTTCCTTATGAATGAGGCAATGTCATTCTTTCTAATGGCAGCATAGCATTCCCTTGGTTGCACTTTTTTTTTTTTTTGCCAGTCCTGGGGCTTGAACTCAGGGCCTGAACACTATCCTTGGACACTTTTTGCTCAAGGCTAGCGCTCTGCCACTTGAGCTACAGCACCACTTCCAGCCTTTTCTGTGCATGTGGCACTAGGAATGGAACCCAGGGCTTCATGCATGCTAGGCAAGCACTCTACCACTAGGCCATGCCCCCAGCCCTGAGGGAACTTCTTTGAACATTAGTGATACGGCTTTTCAAGTGGTAGTTTCCCGAGAACTTGTATGTCAACTTTATCTGGAGGGTTTTTCTGCCAACATAAATGACCATTAGTTACTAGCACTTATTTTTCTCTCCTTAAAAATAATTCTAGCTATAGCCAGATGCAGTGGCTCATGCCAGTAATCCTAGCTACTCAGGAGACTGAGATCTGAGAAGGTTTAAAGCCAGTGGGGGCACAAAAGGACCTGAGACGCTTATCTCCTTCTAACCTCTAGAAAATGGGAAGTGGAGCTTGGCTCAAGGGTAGGGCAGTAGCCTTGAGCTAAAGAGCTCAGGGACAGCTCCCTGGCCCAGAGTCCAAGCCCCACGACTGACCAAAAATAAATAATAATTCTAGGTGTAGCTGGAAGTTTGGCCTTGTGGTAAGTGTGCTTGCCTAGCACATACTAAGACCTGGGTTTGATTCCTCTATACGGCATACATAGAAAAAGCTGCAAGTGGTGCTGTGGCTCAAGTGGTAGAGTTCTAGCTTTGAGAAAGCCCAAGGACAGTGCTCACGCCTTGAGGTCAGGCCTCAAGATTGGCAACAAATAAATGATAATTCTAGGTGTATTCAGTGAAGCTACTTGTCTAGATTGTGGATTAGATTATAGTGAAACCGACTGTTAGCAGTTCTACCACCCCACATTTTTATTGCACGTTTCCTTTCGTAGCCCTCAATAAATACTTGATTAACAACACTAAAATAACAGAATAAGCATAGCAGCCTGGCATTTAAAAAATAATTGAAGGCATAAGTCATCCTTTTAGTAGAAGAGTGCACATCTTAACATCCTAAATGTGAGAGTTCTTCATTGCTTAAACTAAATGAGATTCCCATTTTCCTCTTAAAGGGGTAGAAAGCTGTGCCACAGGGTGCTTGGTCAGATGTATTGTACTTCATTGCATGATTTGGGTGACTAAGAACCCAGATGGTCCCCCTGGCTGGTAATCCCTCCTCATTCTGGTATGTCCTAACATTGCCAAGTAGGCTGGAAAGATTTGGAGAACAGGAAATAAGCTACTGGGAGATAAAGTAGGCAACTATGCACTGTAGACAGGAACAGGAATGAGAATGAATATTAGTCCAAGAAAACAATACTGTTAGTTTCAATTCATTTTTATACCAAGTATCATTGGAAGGACTCTGTCCCCAATTCAGGGGCACTGACTGCCTCCTCAGTTATACTAGACAGAACTCAAGTGAAGAAGGACTTGATTGGAATCATATTTCCAGGTCACACCGCATTTCATCTGCTTAAGAATTAACAGAAGGATAAAATTGAGTCTGGAGATTTTTTTAAAAAAACATGCTAAACAGGGTAACTGTCAAGATAATTTGGTATTAGAAATCATTTAGAGGTTATCTTTTGCCTGGTCTTTTGTGTTTGTGTCATCTGTGATTGGGCAAGAAGATAGGTTTTGTTGTTGATGTCAACTAACTACGCAGCTATGCATGGTAGTGCATGATCAAGAAGGGAACGCAGAAATAGCAATGATGGGCCGGGAGTTTGGCCTAGTGGTTATAGTGCTTGCCTAGCATGCACGAAGACCCGGGTTCGATTCCTCGGTACCACATATATAGAAAAAGCCAGAAGTGGTGCTGAGGCTCAAGTGGTAGAGTTCTAGCTTTGAGAAAGTCCAAGGACAGTGCTCAGACCCTGAGCTCAAGCCCAGGACTGGCAAAAAAAAAAAAAAAAAAAGAAATAGCAATGATGCAACTGACCTCGGAACCCTGAGATATGATACTTCATTGTTAGATACTATTTTTATAGAGAAGCTCCAACTAGATGAATGCTCACTGTGTTATTCTAATAATCTAAAAACCAATTAGTCATGAGTATCATGGTTTTGTTTGTCATATTCCATTTTGTGGCAGCCATTCTGTGGCACCATGCTGTAGAATGGAAATGAGTCTGGTTCTGTGATTAAGGATAATTTGTAGAGACCAAGCTGTAACTGCATTTATGTTTGCAGATTGTAGTGCGTAGGCCAAATCACTGATGCTTCTGAAAGGAACGTATAAGGCTGGCCTTACTGAATGTTTGGAAATTATTAATTTTCCAATATATACGTTGTCATTTAAAGATTTCCATTGCTATTGATCTGGCTTTTTAAAGCAAAATTAAATCGGTAATTTAAGTAAACTGATTTACTGGATTTTTATTGTTCTCCTATCAGTCTGTGGAGGTCCCCTCTTGTGTGTATTCATTAATTCTGTAACTGTTTACAGAGCACAGTATTTGTCCATGGAGCCAAAGATGTCTTCATCTTTATACTTAGCACCCAAGAGTATCTGGCTTGTCATAGCAGACCATGTTATTAAAATGCATTTGGAAGCTTAACCTACTAGACAGAGTTTTGAATCATATAGTTCAAATGTAGTTTTACAAAAATTGTAGTGTAATTATACAGTATAATTTGCAAAATGTATTCTAATTTGCTGTATCAGTATTTAAAGATGTACCTCTATACCACTGCTGGATTGTGTCAGCACTGTACTACAGAGATGGGCTAAGAAAGGGGTAGGATTGTTCTATCAAAATAGGATACATCTGAGATTTAACTAGTGATAGACAGGTCTCCAGAGATCACAGCTTCATTTAAATTTTTACAGAGTTCTAGAAAACCATCATTCTTTTCTTGAAAATGTTGAGCACTTCATTCATCTTACAAGTGTTGATACTACCATGTGACTCAGGCACACTAAGCTGGACCATTCTTGAGTTTCTTCTAACTCTTCATAGCTTGGAAGCCCATGCAAAGACCCCACATCAGATATATCCATTGTATAATTTGGAGAACTTAAGGGATTTGTATGTTGGTCTGTAAAAATGAAGCATGCTTTGGACAGATAAGTGGGGGTGTAGAGAGTGTGGGCCTTTTGGTATATCCTCAGACTCACTTCCTACTTCGAAATGTATGTGAGAATTTGGAAACTATTTACATTGCTGTTTCCCATACATAAAAGTCACAATGCTTTTATTTTTTTTTTTTTATTTTTTTTTTTGCCAGTCCTGGGCTTGAGCTCAGGGCCTGAGCACTGTCCTTGGGTTTTCTCAAGGCTAGAGCTCTACCACTTGAGCCTCAGCACCACTCCGGCTTTTTTCTATGTATATGGTACCGAGGAATCAAACCCGGGTCTTCATGCATGCTAGGCAAGCACTTTAACCACTAGGCCAAATTCCCGGCCCAATACTTTTATTTTTAAAACCTTTTAAATTTAATTTTATTGTCAGGATGATATACAGAGGGGTTACAGTTACATATGGAAGGTAATAAGTACTTTTCTCCTCCCATGTTTTTCTCCCAACTCCGCCCCCAAGTTAGTTGTAAAGTTCACAATGCTATTATTATTATTATTAGCCAGTCCTGGGGCTTGAACTCAAGGCCTGAGCACTGTCCTTAGGCTTTCTCAAGGCTTGAGCCGCAGCACCATTTCCAGCTTTTTTCTATGTATGTGGTACCAAGAAATCAAATCAAGGTCTTCATGAATGCTAGGCAGGCACTCTACCACTAGGCCAAACTCCCAGCCCCACAATGCTCTTATTATTATGTATAGGATGCTAGAAGGAAACTGGGCTCATGCTTTGATGAATAGCAGGAGTATTCCTGCTAATGTAGATAGTCCTCTTTTATCAACACACAACAGTGTGTTGTGAGTGTTCTGGCTTCCCAGCTCAATTTTTATCTCACTGAAGGCAATGGGAATGCTTTATGTCCTTCATCTCAACATTAGCTACATAGAATGAGCATAATAAGTATGTGCCAAATGTCTGACAGAATCAATTCATCACAGTCATGAGGATAGGCCTGCTGGGAACAGCCTCAGGAAATATTCACCATGGTAAACCTGAGGCTCTTACACTCACAGTATTGCTATGATATAACCTGAGATTGTAACTATATATTTAACTATTCAGAAATTTAGATAGAGTGTAGAAAAAAAACTTTCACTTCTGGACAAAAATGAAATTGAGACTTGCATCCATTCTTTTTCTATACTAAATTAAGTAACTGTGATTGAAAAACCCAGGGCCAGCATATGTGGGATCATTGTACACCTGCTATCATGTGGCTTCTCTGCGTATCTATTCATGCATTTGTACTGTGTTATTTGTCCAAATGTCTGCTAATTTGGGGGAAGCTGTATCAAGGGTTTCTGGACCCAAGAGAGATTATTGTGTGTGGACTCCAATCTGATTGTCAGTCTCCTCCACTAATCTTTCCCAAGCTTTTTCTTGTGATTATCTGCACTCTGGGTTTAGTTCTGATTTCTTTCCTGTAGTAAATATTTTTCTATTGGTTTTCTAGGTGGTACTGGTGAGATGGAATGAGCCATACCAGAAGCTGGCCACATGTGATGCAGATGGAGGAATATTTGTGTGGATTCAGTATGAAGGCAGATGGTCTGTGGAGCTCGTCAATGACCGAGGGGCCCAGGTGAGTACAGAAAACTACCCTCAAAGGAAGACTTGAGCTTGGAGGACACAAGGCCAGCTGCCCTAGAACAATGGTATTAATACTGAAAAACAATGGAAATTTTATTTTTCTTGCTTTCTTACACTAGGGTTTGAACTCAGGGCCTCACAGCTTGGTAGGCAGTTATTCTACTGTTGAGTTGTATCTCTAGCTTTTGTTTGCACTGGTTGTTTTTTAGGTGGCATGGCTTCTTTGCTTTCTACCCAGATGTATACCCGGTCTTCCTGTGTTAGCTTCCCAGATGTGTACCACTACATACAGCTGTTGGTCAAGAAAAGGGGTTTTATGAACTATTTTCCCCTCAGGTTGGCCTCAAAACAATTGTCCCTGTCCCAGCTTCCCAAATAGTGAGTATAGGAACCATTAGCAGAGCTCCCAGCACCAAGCTCAAATGTTGTTGACCCAAGATTTTTGGTTTTTTGTTTTACTATTATTTTTTTTCAGCAGTAAATTTTGAACTCAGTCTTGAGTTTGTTAAGGCAGGCATTCTGCCACTTGAGCTCCCTGCTCTACCCTGAAACTTTTCTGAATGAAGTAAAGAAGAAATAAGTAAATGAAAATACTGCCTTTCATCTAGTATGATTATATCACTCTAGAGAGAGCACAGAAACCTTCTTCTGGTCAGCCAGGCGGCAGCTGTGCGAACTCTGTCAGGATAAGTGATCTGTGGATTACATGTTAACTTTGGATTGTCTGGAATACTTCTGGCATATCTCCTCTCCGCTCCCCTTTTAGAAGGTATTACTCCTGTGCTATAATCCTCATAGTTCTCTTACTGAGAGCTCCACAATTGTTTCTCACAAGTAAAGAGCTTTTAGTATACTTTTCTATCAGGTTTCAATTAGTATAGCTACCTGTTGTCATTTTAGCTCCTTCTGAAATAGTTTGTCTTCACTTGCTCCCACGGACATCTTGCTGAGCTGTGATATTTCTAGAACTACTCCATGTTGTGTGGGCTTGTGGTACAGTCCTCCTGGAATGGGAGAGTGGGTCACTTAGCCTGCCTCCTTTCATATGTTTTAGGACATGCCAGGGTAGGCTGTTCTTTTTTTTGTTGCCAGTTCTGGGCTTGAGCTCAGGGCCTGAACACTGTCCTTGGACTTTCTCAAGGCTATAGCTCTACCACTTTCGGCTGTTTCTATGTATGTGGTACCAGGGAATCAAACCTGGGTCTTTGCGTATGCTAGGCAAGCACTCTACCACTAGGCCAAACTCCCGACCCATGGTAGGCTGTTCTTATCCTGTGGATTTGAGAAAACCAATGACAAGAGGATCTGAATTCTCAGGGAATATTTAATGATGAAGGACTTCTTGAACTATTTTCACTACCCCACTACCATTTCCCAATTGCCTTGCCATTTATTTCTAAGGGACTGGATTCTCATCTTTCCCTTTCCTACCTATTTCTTAAATGAGCTCTGAGCTTTTCAAGTTTAATAGATACAGGCTAGTTAAGTGACTGAAAATTGCAAGGCATAAAGGTATTATCAGGGAGTATTAGCAGGCTGAGAGGTCTCACAGAAGTCATCATGGAAGACAAACCTACCTTTGTATGAAAATAGAACACTCTTTTTGAGTTTATTTAATGGAGCAATCAAAATGATACTCTGATAAAGCTGCATCCATTTCATGCATGCCTCTACAGAGTGGGAAAAGGAAGACTAGCCTTACTGAAGAGAAGCTGCAAATGCAGTAATGTCTATGATTGTGAGAAGTGCATTTCACTTTAAGCAGGGTTATTGTGGTCAAGAGCATAAGATCTAGAGTCAGATAGCATAGGTCAAAAAGTCTCAATCCCAGACTTCTATATAAGATAGTTCTCTGTACTTATTCTTTTCAAATTTTATTTTCTATTTTTTATTGTTATTATAAAGTTGATGTACAGAGGAGTTAAAGTTACGTAAGTCAGGTAATGAGTAATTTTTTTTTCCGCCAGTCCTGTGTTTGAGCTCAGGGCCTGAGCACTGTCCTTGGACTTTCTCAAGGCTAGAGCTCTACCACTTGAGCCTCAGCACCACTTCCGGCTTTTTTCTATGTATGTAGTACTGAGGAATCAAACGGGATCTTTATGCATGCTAGGCAAGCACTCGTCCACTAGTCCAAACTTCTGGCCCCGGTAATGAGTAAATTTTTTTTATTTTTTATAGTGTTACTCCTTCTGTACTTATTCTTTTTTTTTTTTTTTTTTTTTTTTTTTTTGCCAGTCCTGGGCTTGAGCTCAGGGCCTGAGCACTGTCCTTGGACTTTCTCAAGGCTAGAGCTCTACCACTTGAGCCTCAGCACCACTTCTGGCTTTTTTCGATGTATGTGGTACTGAGGAATCGAACCCGGGTCTTCGTGCATGTTAGACAAGCACTTTAACCACTAGGCCAAACTCCCAGCCCCTTCTGTACTTATTCTTATTTGTAATGCAGGGACAATGGCCCCTGCCTCACTGTGAAACTTCTATGAGAAATGTACTTCTGCCCCTGTTTTCAGGTAGCCGCTGTCACTGTGTATAACTCTAGTTCCTTCAGTATTTTGAACAACTTCTGCCTCATAGCCTCTAGCTCAGAGTGACCCTCTGACCAGAAGCTATATGTCATTCTCATAGACAAGTTTAAGACCTGGAGTGAGCAATGTTTATAGTTCTCTGAAGTGGATACTTCTTTGAGGTTGTCCATTAGATCTTTAAAGTGCTATTTTCTCCAACTGCCTGATGCAGAAGATAATGGTAGTGAGATTTGCCCTCAGATTTAGGATGGCAAGAGCATTTTACAACATTATTCAGAATGAAAGAAAAGGGGAACTTGGAAGCATGCCAACTAAGTGCTTGGATGGTTTTTTTTGTTTTGTTTTGTTTTGTTTGTTTTTTTTTGCCAGTCCTGGCCTTGAACTCAGAGCATGGGCACTCTCCTTGGGCTTTCTCAAAGCTAGAGTTCTACCACTTGAACCACAGCACCATCTCTGGCTTTTTTCTGTGTATATGGTACTGAGGAATCGAACCCAGGTCTTTGTGCATGCTAGTCAAGCACTCTACCACTAGGCCAAACTCCTGGCCCTGGATTTTTTTTAATGACTTATTTCTCTTACTCTGTAAGAACTTTATTCTGAAAATGTTGTTATTTTCATTTGCTATAAGAGAAAATTTTATCTGGGTCCTGGTAGTTTATGCCTTTAGTCGTAGCTACTCAGAAGGGTAAGATCTGAGGATCATGGTTCCAAGCCAACTTGGACAGGAAAGTTCATGGGACATTTAACTTCCAATTATCCCCTCAAAAGCTGAATGTGGAGTTGTGACTCAGGTGATAGAGCACCAGCCTTGAGAGAAGAAGCCCTGAATACAAGGCAAGCGCCAGTCCTGGCAAGGGGCAAGGGGGACCAAGAGAGAAGGAAAGAGGAATGGGAGAGAGTTACTCAAGGAGTTTCATGATTAGTGTAGAACTCGAAAAGCCTAGTTTTAATCTAAAACACTCTATTACACTGTTCCCAGACAAAAACCATTTTTTCTCTTTTGGAAAAAATCCATATACTTATAATATATCCAGAAATGCTCAGACTTCATTTGTTTGAAAGGCTTTCCCCCTAGCCAAGCAGCGCCAGCACCACATGGCTTTCTGCTGTCACCAGCCTGTCTGAGCAGGGGCCCCCCCATCACTTCCTGATGGCAGCTGCATGACCACAACCACCTGGCACATCCCTCCTTGCTTCTTTCCATTGAGAGTTTGGAGCAGACAAGCATGCTTATAGTGAGAAAGATAGATGAAGTTAGCCTGGAGGTAAACAAGCTGTATGGACCACAGAACATTTGGCAGTTTCCAGAGCCTCATAGGTGCCTGTGGTATGCCATGCACCACTAAAGTAATCACTATGTCTTGTGGCCTTATTCCATTTTACATAATTTTGCAATTTGAAGCTGAATCTTTAAAACTTAAACCCCTTGAGCAACTGTCATCATTAAACACTGACATTTAAGGGAGATTCAGTGTTTAATTATTTGGAATTAGATGTTCTATGAGGTAAAACACACCACATGTAGATTATGGTGAATCACTGGTGTGGTCAAAGCAGTAGTGTTGTGTACCTTTGAAAAGTAGTGTTAGTGCAAGAGTGGTCCTGTGGTTTGGAGGAAGAGTGTCTTTGAAACTGCCTCAGAGAAAACACTGCTTTCTGAAAGGAATGGCAGGTGTTGCTTGGTGTAGGGCATGTCTTTCATTGTTAACAAATATTTGGCAAAAGCTAAGCAAGACTTTATCACTGACTTTTTCAGGACTTGATCATTAACCTGTTACTTCAGCATGAGACTAGAAGAGTGGCATGCATTAATTTACGATGTGAGTCATTGAGGATGGCCATGCCAGACACATACCCTTGGAGACAGTGATGAAAACCTGCTCTAGGCAATGGTGCAGTTAGGCTTCTGCTCAGCTTCAGCTGTTCCATGTCTGAGAAAACCCCTTAGTAAGCCAACAGAGTTGCAATCCTCTGCAGTTGAAAAAAAAACCTCAAGAAGGGAATTTATTCTCTTTTTTAATTTAAAACATTTTTTAGCACTTGGTACTTCTATTTTTGCTTGCCCTGTTATATGCATGTGTTTGCGGTGCTTTGTATTGAACTCTTTACTTGGAAAATGTTCTGTCACTGAGTTATATCCCCTAACCCTTGGTTTTTGTTTTGTTTTGTTAGTTTTTAACAGTGTCTTGCTATAAAGGCTCCCCTGAAACTCATGATCCTCTTTCCTCTGCCTCTGAATGCTTGGAGGTCATAGGGCACTGTCCTTGGACACTTTGCTCAAGGCTAGCACTCTGCCACAGTGCCACTTCCGGCTTTTTCTGTGATTGTGGTCTGAGGAATGGAATCCAGGACTTCGTGGAAGCTACAGCGCGCACTCCACCATGAGGCTATGCTCCTTGCCCATTGTTAATGCATAAGTAAAGAAAATTAGGAATCCACATACATAAGAATATTATCCAATCATAAAAAATGAAATTCTGTCATTTGTAACAACATGGTTAAAACTGGATATCAGTAAGTGAAATAAACCTGACACAGAAAAAACAAGTAACCTGTGGTCTTATAATATGGATTCTGAGAAGGTTGATCTCATAGAATGGTGGTTACCATAAGCTACAGAGTGTTCCATGATACATAGTTAAAATGCATATGTTTACAAAATGGAAGAACTTTTTCAGTTTTATTGAAGAATACAATGTTTTCTCTGAAAGAGTGTTTAAAAATTTTTTAAGAAAAACTAGATGGTGTAATTGGTTGGAACATGATACACAAGAAACTACGGTTCTGTTTTACCTGAGGAAACAACCTTCCTCAGTAATCTCAGCACTATGTCTAAGAGCTGGCCTCAATTGATGCAATTGTTACCGTAGAGACAATTCATAAATAAGACTAGTTAGAATAAATACAAATGGACTAAACTCACCAATCAAAACATAAAGCTTGGCTGGCATAGTAGCTCAAGATTGTAAACCTGCTATTTAGAGATGGATAGATCAAAGTTCAAGGCTATTTCAGACATAAAAGTTGGTGAGAGGATCCAGGCACCAGCGGCTCACGCCTGTAATCCTAGCTACTCAGAAGTCTCAGGAGGCTGAGGATCACAGTTCAGAGCCAGTCCAGGCACGAAAGTATGGGAGATTTATCTCCAGTTAACCACCAGAAAACTGGAAGTGATGCTGTGGCTCAAAGTGGTAGAGCAATAACCTTGAACTGAAGAGCCCAGAGACAGAACCCAGGCTCAGAGTTCAAGACCCCGCAACTGCCCCCCCCCCCAAAAAAAAAGTTTGTAAGAGATGGGCACTGGTGGCTCAAGCCTGTCATCCTAGCTACTAAAGAGGCTGAGATCTGAGGGTCATAGTTCAAAGCTAGCTTGGGCAGGAAAAGTCTTTGAGACCCTTACCTCCAATTAACCACCAGAAAAGCCAGAAGTGGAACTGTGGCCTTTGTACATGTTTTCCAGCTAGGAACTGACACTTCTTCTCTATCTCAAAGGTGAGTGATTTCACATGGAGCCACGATGGAACTCAAGCACTTATTTCATATCGTGATGGGTTTGTCCTAGTTGGTTCTGTCAGTGGACAAAGACACTGGTCATCTGAGATCAACTTGGAAAGTCAAATCACATGTGGCATATGGACTCCTGATGACCAGCAGGTAATGCTTCTAGAGCATGCGGGTGCAGTGTTACCCTGGGACCGGGAGGAGGGCAAAGAGGGTCCTAGAGAAGCTGCAAAGGCTGCTTAACAGATTTCAGTCTGGCCCCTGTGGTATCCAAGTTTGCCAACAGCAACTGAAGAAACTGTCTTTCCCTCTAAGAGGTATGTCTTTTTGACTCCTTTGACAAAAGTCAGATAGCTACAGCTGTGAGAGTTTATTTCTGGATTGTTTATTTTATCACATTGGTCTTTGGGTCTGTTTTGTCCTCTGCATTTTATTATGGTTTATTATGGTATGTAGTTTGAAGTCAGGTATCATAACACCCCTGATGTTTTTCTTTTTTGCTCAGTATTGCTGTGGCTACTCAGGGTCTTTTATGCTTCCATATACATTTTGTTGATTAATCTAATTCTGTGAAAATGACATGGAGGTTTTTATAGAGATTGCATTGAATTGGTAGAATGTGTTTGCATATTCCAGTGCCTTTTCCAATCTTACAGTTTTTATTGTAGAGGTCTTTCACCTTCTCCCTCCCTTCCTTCTTCCTCCTCCTTCCTCTTCTTCCTCTGTGGTCTCCTCATCTCTTCCTCTTTTTTCTTCCTTTTCTTTCTCTTCTTCCTCCTTCTTGTCCTCCTCCCTCTTTTCCTCCTCTTCCTCCTTCTCCCTCTTCTCCCTCCTCTACTTCCTCTTAATCTTCTTCCTTTTCTTCTGTCTTGGGGCTTTAATTCAGAGCCTGGGCACTGTTCCCTGGCCTTCCGTGCTCAAGACTAGTACTATACCACTTGAACCACAATTTCATTTCTAGCTTTTTGGTTGTTGACTGTAGATAAGAATCTCTCCCCCCCTGGGAGAGATTACACCTGTAATCCTACTCAGGAGGTTCAATCTGAGGATCATGGCACAGAGCCAGCCCAGGCACTAAAGTCCAAGAGAGAGACTCTTATCTCCAATTAACCAGAAGAAAACCAAAGTGGTGCTGTGGCTCAAGGGGTAGGGCAGTAGCCTTGAGCTGAAGAGCTCAGGGACAGTGCCTAGTCCCAAGTTCTAGCTCCATGACCGACAAAAACCAAAAAAGTAGGATTATAGGTGTAAGCCACCAGCACCTGCCTCACCTTCTTATTTCCAGATATTACCTTGTTTAAGACTCTTTGTGCTGGAATTGCTTTCTTGATTCCTTTTTTGGCTTTTTTTTTTTTTTTTTGTGGGTCATGAAGCTTGAACTCAGCCTGGGCACTGTCCCTGAGCTCTTCAGCTCAAGGCTATCACCCTACCCTTGAGCCAAGCCCCACTTCCTATTTTCTAGAGGTTAACTGTAGATAAGAGTCTCAGGTCCTTTTGTGCCTGGGCTGGCTTTGCACCTTGATCCTCAGATCTCAGCCTCCTGTGTAGCTAGGATTACAGGCATGAGCCACCGTGCCTGGCTCCTTTTTGTTGTTAAGGCATCAAAAGCTATTGATTTTTTTTTTTTTCTTTAACCAGTCCTGGGGCTTGAATTACAGGTGTTGGGCACTGTCCCTGAACTTGTTTTGCTCAAGGCTAGCACTCTTGAGTCACAGCACCACTTGCAGATTTTTCTGTTTATGTCATACTGAGGAATCAAGCCCATGCATGTTGGGCAAGCACTCCACCACTCAGCCACATTCCCAGCCTGAAAAAACTACTGATGTATTATGTTACTTTTATATCCTGCTACTTTGCTTAAAGTGCTTATCAGATCTAAGGCTTCTGTGGTAGAGCCTTTAGGGTCTTTTAATTATAGAATCTGCAAACTGTGGTAGATATACACATTTCTTTCTCTCCTTTGTATCCCTTTTCTTTCTCTTATGTTATTGCTCAGATTAGGAATTCCAAGTTCTATAGCAAATAAAAGCAGAGAGCACGAACACTTCTCATGTCTCATTCCTTTTTTTTTTTTTTTTTTTTTTTGCCAGTCCTGGGCTTGAGCTCAGGGCCTGAGCACTGTTCTTGGACTTTCTCAAGGGTAGAGCTCTACCACCTGAGCCCCAGCACCACTTCTGGCTTTTTTCTATGTATATGGTACCGAGGAATCAAACTCAGGTGTTTGTGCATGCTATGCAAGCACTCTACCACTAGGCCAAACTCCTAGCCCCTCTGTTGCCTTTTTAAAATGTAAATTAAACTTCTTCTTTTCCTTTTTACCACTATGCTATGCATCTAATCCTCCCTGATTTTGCTGGCTATTTTTAATTTTTTTTTTAAATTTAATTAATTAATTTTGTCAGTCATGGGGCTTGAACTCTAGGCCTGAGCGCTGTCTCTGAGCTCTGCAGCTCAAGGCTACTGCCCTACCCCTTGAGCCACAGCACCACTTCCTGTGGCTTTTTTTCTATGTATGTGGTACTGAGGAATTGAACCCAGGAATTGATGCATTTGAGGCAAGCACTCTACCACTATACCAACCTCCTGGCCTCACTTCCAACTTTTTCTATTTTTGTGGTACTCAGAAATTGAACCTGGGTCTTCATAATTGAACCCGGGTCTTTTGCGTGCTAGGGAAGCACTCTACCGCTAGGGCAAACTCCTGACCCTGTGATATTTCCCTTCTAATCACAGTGTTGTGGGGAGGGGGGTTGTTGTTTTGTTTCATTTTGCTTTTTTTTAAAAATCACATTCCTCCAATAAGGTTCTTATCTTGAAAATGGGCAGTGTGGACTTGAGGATGCCATGACTTGAGAGGAGTGACTAAGCATCAAAGTGTGGTGTTCTTCCTGAGTCTTCTTCACTTTGTCTTCCACTTGGAACTTTGCTTTTTCAGCTATAAGCAGTTTGCGAAATGAAAGGTAGTTTTCTGGATTTGATACACAGGCAGTGACTAACAAAAGAGGACTCTTCTTTGATAGGAAAAAAAATGGTGAGACTGACAAAAGCAAGATAAGAATCATGATTCATCATTTACAATGAATTTTCATCCACTGTATGGAAAGATTTCCCTGTTAGTCCTTGAAAGCTCGCTTTTCCCATCACTTCTTTCACCTTCCCTGGAGCATTAGGCTGTACCTTCTGTAGCACAGGCTTCAGTTTTTCTGGAAAAGCTCAAAAGCTGGCAAGCTCTATCCAACACGAAAAACACACGCTAGTGTCTCTCACACAGGCTCTTGAACTAGATTGCTTGTTGTTTTGAAGAAGCACGAACTCAGTAGAATAAAGATGTCTGTGAGCTGTGCCTAATCTGAAGACTCTTTCTTGTGAGTAGAGTGAGTTGTTACTATGTTTGAGAACCTGTGGGACATGCTGCTGGCAGATTCTCTTCTATCCTCCTCTGTAGATCTGTCCCTGACTTCGTAGTAGTGCATTACTGTAAAAGGAAAGCCCATTTTTATTTTCAGCACTGAACATATACAGGAATGGTCTTTGCCGAAATAGACAAGGAATACATGAATCATCACAATTAATGTGAAGAGTGGAAGCAGCTCAGAAAAGAAATGTGAAGGTGGGGCTCCCCACATCCTGGCTATATTTAGGAATTGTGCTGTTTTAACTACAGCTGTTTTTGCATAGATTCTAGAAGTTTTATTGGACCTTTTCATGGAAAACACTATGTTTCTTTAATGTACAACCTCTATATTTGTACTTTCATTTTCTGTTGTCAGCATTGTTTTGGTGATTGGCAGTGGTAGTTAAGATGTTTGAAGATTCAAAGTGGGGAGTGGTAATCTCCCCACTTGAGAAGATAGACTACTTTGAGGTGACCATCCCAGGCTACAAAGCAAGACCCTGTCTCAAAAAAAAAAAAAAGAGAGAGAAATCCAATTAATACTATGTTTGACTCAGATCATTGCTGAATCACTTGGTAAAGACTCTGTATACGTGAATCATAAAATACTCTACATGAAAATCTTTCTTGATGTTTCCATTGAACAAATTAGGTTAAGCCAGCGCTGTGGCTCACACCTGTAATCCTAGCTACTCAGGAGGCAGAGATCTGAGGATTAAGGTTCAAAGCCAGCCAGGGCACTGGAAGTCCATGAGACTCTTAACTCCAATTAGCTACTAGAAAACTGGGAGTGGTACTGTGGCTCAGAGAGTAGGGCAGTAGCCTTGAGCTGAAGAGCCCAGGGACAGTGCCCAGGCCCAGAGTTCAAGCCCCATGACCGACCAAAAAAAGGAACAGATACTAATATACATTGTGTTTTATTATATATGCCTTCTTAAACCGCAATTTCTTGTTTATTTTGGGTTAAATTTTCTTCATATGCCTTTACTAGTACCTTAGCCTTGGGTTTTTTGTTTTGTTTTGTTTTGTTTTATTTTTTGCTTTTTTTTCTGGGTCAGTATGCCCAGGGTTCCATGTCACATTTTCTTTGGAATCATAGCACTAAGGGCATCCACTCTGTGCCATGTTGGGAGAAGATAAGATGAATACTGTAATTAACGCATGCCTACTGGGACAGAGACTTCCCATGACCATAGTCTGGGTCTGGGCCAGCGTTTGAGCCCTCTTATGAACTATACCTAACCTTGGGCCTATGAAAAGCACAAAATCTCAGCAAACATGGTTTCATCTACACCCCTTTTGCCTTTTCTACATACTAAGAGACTTGAACAAACAATGGCATTGTTTCTAACAACTAAGAGCTGTGCTCCTTGGATGATGATGACACTATCTTATCTGGGAAAGCTCAAGGCTCTGCAAGAGGACTGATTGTCCTATCTCCAGGCTTTTTTTTTTTTTTAATTTTTTTTTTTTTTTGGCTAGTCCTGGGCTTGAGCTCAGGGCCTAAGCACTGTCCTTGGACTTTCTCAAGGCTAGAGCTCTACCACTTGAGCCTCAGCACCACTTCTGGCTTTTTTTCTATGTATGTGGTACTGAGGAATCAAACCCGCCTCTTGGTGCATGCTAGGCAAGCACTCTACCACTAGGTCAAACTCTCAGTCCATCTCCAGGCTTTTGGGGGGTGAAGGGTTCTGATGGTATAAGCAGATCCAGATGCCCAAATCACATTGAAAGACTTGCTTTTCTTATTTTTTCTATTCTACTTAAACCCCAACATACTCCCTTCTTCCTCCTTATTTTTCCCTTAAAATGCTCAATCAGTTCTGTACAGTTGCAAGTGGAGTTTGGTACACACTAGATTCTTCCCAGTCATGATAGTTATTGCCAATTAAAATTTGTCCTTCTGGGCATCTACAAATAGTTATAAAGGGATTATATTGAAATAAAGGTTTTGCCTATAGATACTGTAATGACATTGCTATTAAAAACTACCTTTCGGGTATATTCAAGACTGAGAGTGAATTAAACACAAAGAAAGCACTGAGCTAGAATAGCCCCACCTACAAGTCTTTCTCAGCTTATGTGGTATTGGTGTATACTTCATCTGCATTCCTGAAACTTACAAGCCACTAGAAAAAAAAACAAAAGGATAGAAATTTGTGTATACCATCATTGAAAAGTACATACAGCAAAGTCACTCCCAGTAAAGGCTGTGACTTTTATCGCCAATGTTTAGCACTTAGTCTGACACATAACAGGTGTTTAGATCCCTTGTCAAAGGCTTGGGAATCCAAAATTAATCTCACTCTTACCATGCCTCCACAGCACTCCAAGCTCATGTGTGTCTATCACATGGTGCCATCACAAGGGGATGGTCAGTGACTATTAAAAAATGAACTTTGGGGGCTGGGAGTTTGGCCTAGTGGTAGAGTGCTTGCCTAGCATGCACAAAGACCCGGGTTCGATTCCTTGGTACCACATACATTGAAAAAAGCTGGAAGTGGTGCTGAGGCTCAAGTGGTAGAGTGCTAAGCCTTGAGAAAGTCCAAGGACAATGCTCAGGCCCTGAGCCCAAGCCCAAGACTGGCAAAAAAAAAAAAAATTTGTTTGTTAAACACATCATTTGAAATATGATGTAAAAATCAATGTTAATAAATTCTTTAATAAAAAAATGAACTTGTTCCTCGAATTTTTGGCTTTTGCCTGTTATGCTAATAATGAAAGGGTAACTTCTTTCACTCCTGCTACTTCCTCTTCGTCTTCCTCTTCCTCTTTTTCATCCTCCTGTTCCTCCTCGTCCTCCTCCTCCTCTTCCTTCTGTTCTTCCTTCTTCATCCTTCTTTCTTTCTTTCTTCTTCTGCCAGTCCTGGGGCTTGAACTCAGGGCCTGGGCACTGTCCTTGAATACTTCGTGCATGCTTGGCTAGCACTCTACCACTAGGCTATGCTCCTGGCTCCTCTTTTCTTATTTAAGCTAGAAATAATAATTTAGAAAAACTAGAAATCACTAGGGGATGGGGGAGGAGGGAGAATGAGAAAAAAACACAGAAAGTGGTAACAGTGGTCAAGAAGTAATGTACTCATACTTTACAATGTAACCTCTCTTTACATCACCCTAATGATTAAATCAAAACAAATCAAAAACTAGAAATTGATGCCCAAATCCTATCACAAAATTGGTCCTCAACTCAATGTATTTTCAATTTGTTCAATATTGAAGGCCTCAAGCATGCATTTCACCTTACACAGGTTACATTGGAAAGATTAGGGTTAGCACATCTAACTCAATAGCAGGTAGACAGTTGAATGTGTGATTTGGGGGGCCTGGGAGAGAGACTTGTCAAGAACTTGGCTATAAATGAGACCTCTGAGTTTCTGGGTGTGATTTTGGTCTCTTAAGAGAGAAAAGAGGGGCCAGGAGTTTGGCCTAGTGGTAGAGTGCTTGCCTAGCATGTACAAAAACCCGGGTTTGATTCCTCAGTACCACATACAAATAAAAAAGCCAGAAGTGGTGCTGAGGCTTAAGTGGTAGAGCTGTAGCCTTGAGAAAGTCCAAGGACAGTGCTCAGGCCCTGACCTCAAGCCCAGAACTGGCAAAAGAGAGGGAGAGGGGGCGAGAAAAAGAGAGAAGGCGGGTGGGGGGGAGAAGGGAGGAAGAAGAAGGAGGAGGAGGAGAGGGAGAAGGGAGAGGAGAGAAAGCTAGGACCAGTCCTTAGGAACAAATCAGGAAGGATCCTGGAACTGAGGTTGTATCTAGGAAAAGGTCCCCAGAATACTTGGCCAAAACAGAGATTGATGCCTTTGACATATACAGACTCATTACTATTAGGTTCTCTCTCTCTCTCTCTCTCTCTCTCTCTCTCTCTCTCTCTCTCTCTCTCTCTCTCTCTCTCTCATTCTCATGAAGTATTTTACTTTCGTAAGCTTTATTTCATCGGAAGTAATTAGGCATGAAAAGAACTTGTAATGAAAGAGATTTCTTAAAGTCTGAATTCATGTTCTATCCATGATCTTCAGTTATCTGTGACATAGTTGTTCCAAAACACAGTTGATTCTTCCATCATTGCTGACAGCTATATTGTGATTGCTTCTATCCCCTTTCTTCCCATCTCAATGATGGATGTCTTCCCATGGGAGCTGCAACTGGAATAGATTAATAGCATCAAACTTTGAGACTTGAGATTTATTCTGTTTTGCTTTGGTGTGATGCTGAACACTGATAACATTGCATTACCAGTCTTTTATTCAGTAATTATATGTCTGGTATCTGCTTGTTCTCCAAAATGGAAAAATGTATTGTCCAGTGCACAGGCATGTCCTTCCTTGTTTGACAACCACTGAGCATCCTGCATGGTGACAGGTCCTGGAGAAGTACTGAAAGGCAAAGCTCACATGGTTTAAGTTTCAGTGCAAGATGATGTAACAGCATACCACAGACTGTGTGGCTAATATAACAGATGTTACCTTCTTAACAATTCTAGAGGCTGGAAGCTTCGAGATTAAGGTGGCAGTCAATTTTGTTTCTACTTTTGATGACTGCCTTCCCTGTGTTCTTACACTGCCTTTCTTAGGGCTTAGGGTTGCACTGAGTCTTCACACTAAGTGTGCACTGTATTCCTAGAGCTTTGTTAGGTGCCAAGAAATAATCATGCAGGATCTGCCCCCAGGTGGCTTAACATAAGAATCTTTTTTTGCCAGCCATTGGGCTTGAACTCAGGGCCGGAGCACTGTCCTTGGACTTTTCTCACGGCTAGAGCTCTACAACTTGAGCCACAGCATCGCTTCTAGCTTTTTACTATGTATGTGATGCTGAGGAATGGAACCCGGGCCTTTGTACATGCTAGGCAAGCACTCTACCACTAGACCAAACTCCTGGCCGTAAGAATATTAAAAGTAAGCCAGAATAGAGTAAGTTCCCCTGTGTGGTTTGACCATTTCTTAGATGTGTCAGTTTAGACTTTTCTAAGTTGTTTGTGTCTGTGAAATGGAAATAATTATTTTTGTTGTGCTTACAATGAAATGCTGGTAGACAGATCAAGTTAGACATAAAATATGGATTTTTTCGGGGGGTGGGGGGCGGCGGTTGTGGTGACTTGAACTCTGGGCCTGGGCACTGTCCTTTAACTCTTCAGCTCAAGGCAGCTCCCATACCCCTTGAGCCCCAGCCCTACTTCCGGTTTCCTGGTGGTTAATTGGAGATGAGTCTTATGGACTTTATTTCCCAGGCTGGCTTTGAACTGGGATCCTCAGATCTCAGCCTCCTGAATAGCTAGGATTACAGGTGTGAGGAACTGCACCCAGCTAATATGGAAGGTTTTAAAGGCAGTAGGTATAGGAAGCTCCAGAGACCATCACACAAATCAGGTAGTAATGCCAGTCCTGCTTCCTAGGTCTCAAGGTTCTTCTGGGACATCCTGCCAGTGATACACTCGTATCAAAGGAAACTTCCAGCAGCCATACTGTTCTGTTCTTAGACTCATGGGAGGGTTAACGCCCCTGCAACCTTCCCTTAGTATTCTTTAGCTCTGATATTGTGCTTGCTTTTACCACCTAACATGTTCTTGGTGTACTCTGAGACCTCTTTTTCTTCATATATTTTTATTGTCATTAATAGAAGGGTTACATTATATTCACCAGATGGAAAGTGCATTACTTCGCAAACATTGATACCCTTTCTCATGACTTCATCTCCATTTCCCTCCCCTCACCCCTGCCCCTCATCTTGTTTTCCCCGCTTCCCTATCTGATTTCAAATAACCAAATACGCATATATACAATATATGAGATAACAAGGTGAAATACTGTAACAATATGAGATAACCAAAGGACAGCAATCTTTTTTTCCCCCAATCCTCCGACTTGAATTCAGGGCCAGAGCACTGTCCTTAGGCTTTCTCAAGGCTAGGGCTCTACTACTTGAGCCACAGCACCGCATCTGGCTTCTTCTATGTATGTGGTAACAAGGAGTCAAACTTGGGTCTTTGTTCATGATAGGCAATCCCTTTACTACTAGGCCTAACTCCTGGCCCCAAGATTCTTAAACTAATGGCCAGCTAGTTTCTGCTACTTAATGTTTACTACCCATAGTTTACCTAATTGGGAGATTTGTTGTTGTTTCCAGACCTGGGACTTGAACTCAGGGCCTGAACACTGTCCTTGCACTTTCTCAAGACTAGAACTCTATCACTTGAGCCACAGCACCACTTGTGGCTTTTTCTATGTACATAGTACCAAGGAATCGAACCCAGGACTTCGTGTATGCTAGGCAAGCACTCTACTACTAGGCCAAACTCCCAGCTTCTTGTTGTTGGTTTTTGTTTGTAGTTCTAACTACATTTTGTCTTCATAGAACAAATTGAAACAGAGACTTACTCCCACTGAGTCAAGTGTCTTGGTCCTTGGTTGCAGGTGCTGTTTGGCACAGCTGACGGGCAGGTGATTGTCATGGACTGCCACGGCCGGATGCTGGCCCACGTCCTCCTGCATGAGTCTGACGGCATCCTCAGCATGTCCTGGAACTACCCCATTTTCCTGGTAGAAGACAGCAGCGAGAGTGACACAGACTCCGATGATTACTCTCCTCCTCAAGGTAGCCAGTTTGCTGGCCCCTCATTTTGGCCATTTAACAGAAGAAAATGTAGGAATATTGAGAGAGAGAGAATGAAGGGCAAAGACCTGACATAGACACACCATCTAATTTATTGGGAAGAGTTCTTTTAAACTAAAATGCCAAACAGGACTAGCATGATAGTTCTTGATATAACTGTCTGTTCTCTGCTATCCCTTTGTCAAGATCACTGATGAAATAGACTATACTCCATGGGCTTAGGTTTTTCTAGATATAAAATGAAATACATGGTTTGTTCTGTGTCCCTAGAGTGTTATGGGTTTAGCTATTTAGCAAGAATAAAAATTCTGTGCTATTATTGTAACTTAATATGTTATATAGCCAAACCCCTAGTGATTCTAAAACCTGTAGCTTTTGTTTGAAAAAAGAATAAATTCTACTAAAGGTCAGCTCTGAGCTAGTATTCCATGCCTTGTGCTCTGTGTTTCAGGCAGAAGTGTTCCCCTTCTCAGTCAAAAAGCCCTAGTATCTGGCCCACTGTGAGCCTCACTGTGCTGTGAGATTGTTTTAGATTCTAAACTTCTTTACCCCCTAAGCAATGTGTTTTATCCTCCTTCCCTCACCCCTCCAAAACACATAGAAGTCTCTGATATCATGTTGGCATTCATCAGAGTCAACACTGGCCTTCACTGGGCATTGGCTCGTTAACCATCTTCAATCCTCTGCACCGATCTTTTTTTTAAATGTATAATTAAGAATGTATTTCAGTCTGGGATATGTATTATATTTATTGATCCAAAGACTATATAATCAGATGATTTTTTTAAATTTAATTACAGATACACAATATAGTAAATAAACAATTGTTATAAAATCCAAATAGTGTTAAAATATATACACAGAACAAATATAAATTATCTTGGATAACTAATCTTATGTGTAAGAAGTTAAACTCTACTTCTAGTGTAACTAAATTATGAGTATCCAGAGTCAAGAGTTATAATCACCCAGAGACACAGACTATAATCTATGAAGTCAAGGGAAGGAAAGTATACAATAGAGCAGTTTTCCAAGTCTGATGAAGAAGAACTTTTTTCACCATTGAAATTTAACTTGAATCCCATGAGTGACTAATGCACACATTAGTATAAGCACGTAGTACCCCTAATATAAAAGACATGCTTTTTTTGTTGTTTTTTAAAATAAAGATATATTATGAAATAGTGGAGCAGAATGAGTACTGCTGCGAGCTGAATTTTAGTCAGCCAGATATGTGCACAGTTCTACATAGTCATGAGTGAGGCTGGGCAATTCCTTCTTCTTTTTGTTTTTTTTTTTTTTTTTTCCCCATCTTAGGGTATGTCATCCTGTGAAGTGCTGGTCCAGAGGGTAATGTGAAAGTATCCTACCTCCCTATCAGTGTCTGTCCCCCTCCAGCACTGTCTGTCTTCTTCCCTCCAGTCACAGAGACAGATGACACTTTTGCTTTTTGGTGACATGAGCAAAATATGTGTATATACTATACACACACTTTCTCTACATGTGTGTATAGGAGACCTGTACTTCATACATGAAGGGTTTCAGGATCACTCTCTCCTGGAAGGAGAGTTCCTAGCACCCATAAATTCATTTGGGTAACAACCATCCCTTTCTTAATAGAACACCAGCTTCAAGAGAAGTATTGGCCATATTTGTACAACCTCATAGTAATAATGTTCCTGTCAACAAAATGCACTTGGAAGCCAGGCACCAGTGGCTTTCATCAGTAATCCTAGCTACTCAGGAAGCTGAGATCGGAGGATTACAGTTCAGGCAGTAAAGTTCATGAGACTTATCTCCATTGGACTATAAAAAAGCTAGAAGTGGGTCCGGGAGTTTGGCCTAGTGGTTAAAGTACTTGCCTAGCATGCATGAAGACCCAGGTTCGATTCCTTGGTACCACATATATAGAAAAAGCCGGAAGTGGTGCTGAGGCTGAAGTGGTAGAGCTCTAGCCTTAAGAAAGTCCAAGGACAGTGCTTAGACCCTGAGCTCAAGCCCAGGACTGGCAAAAAAAAAAAAAAAAAGCTAGAAGTGGAGCTGTTGCTCAGGCGGTAGAGTGCTAGCCTTGAGCACAAAAGCTGAGACAGCTGTCAGGCCCAGAGTTCAAGCCCTATGACTGGCAGAAAGGGGTAAAAAAAGTATGTGAAATATTTTAAAACAGAACTCCTGTATAGATTTGCTCATTCTGTTTCATTACTAAAAGAAGTTTGATCCGGAGATGAAACAAAGCAAACCCAGAGTTGGTCTAAGACAGCAGTTGGTCCCTGGTGCTCCTCTGACCAGAAGCAGTGGGGTGTGTCAGAGATGGCTGAGTATTCACCTGTCAGAGATATTGGCGTTCTCCTTAGTGTGTCCCATGAAGTGGAAGCATAGAATAGTAGTGCAATGAAGTATCTTAGAGAGGCATGGAGGAGAGCAATACTGGGGTTTCAGTGAAAGTGGATGTCAGGTGGACCACCCCATGTAGCTGTTGGAGATGTGCTCAGCATGGCAGTGACACCTACAGAACCCCTGGTAAGCCCCAATTCCCCAGGTGTATAGGCGACTTTGACATTACCACGTGAAAGAGCCAGCCTCTGACCCACCATGCACAAGTGCTGCTGGTGCTCATTAGGCTGGCTGGACACTGCAGCTGTGTGTGCCTGAACATTCTCTATAAATTTGCTGTCTCTTCTGATAAAAACTTAAGAGAAACTAATAGTAGCTACTATGGCTATTCATTGCCTGTACCAGTTAGTAAGAGAGCATTGAGTATTCTGTGTATTGGAACCAAAACTAAAACTTCTCTTTCCCCACCATCCTTTATATTGCATGACATTAAAATAATTTGAATTTATACCTCATTAGAAACACATTGCCTATAAGTTAATAAACTTAAGCCTGTAGATTCTCACCACCCTGTAGTTGCCTCCTAGGGCTACATATTCCACGTCTACTGTCTCTAATAAAACTCTACTGGTGCCGGCATGGGCACAGTGGCTCATGCCTGTAATCCTAGCTACTCAGGAGGCTGAGATCTGAGGATCAAGGTTCAAAGCGAGCCCGGGGAACAAAAGGACCTCAGATTCTTATCTCCAATTAACCTCTAGAAAATGGGAAGTGAGGTTTGGCTCAAGGGTAGGGTGGTGGCCTTGAGCTGAAGAGCTCAGGAACAGTGCTGAGGCGAGTTCAAGCCTCATGACCTACAAAAAACAAAAACTCTACTGGTGACCCATATGTGTGACTCCTGAGTGGTACTGCTTCTTAGTGTACTTGCCACACTGTCAAGCAATTTTAGGGGGCAATAAACAAGTCCAGCCTTGGACACTTAACACTAAGTTGTACGCTCATTGCTTGCTTCTTACTCAGCACTTGTATTTTCACAGATGGTCCTGCAGCATACCCCATCCCTGTACAGAACATCAAGCCTCTACTTACTGTCAGCTTCACTTCGGGAGATATCAGCTTAATGAATAACTATGATGATTTGTCCCCCACTGTCATCCGCTCAGGGATGAAAGGTACAAAGCACTGCCATGCCCCAGCCCTGAAGATCAACCCTGTACATATCTGCCCTCCAGCCTGGTGCTATATACCAGTATCTGTTGATTCTTGTCTTTTGTGATAAGAATCTTCTGTTTTGTGACATCCAAAAGGCCCTCTGCTTGCCTGATTAATCAATACTTAGGCTTATCTAGCTAGAATAGGTGTTCCTGACATACACTCTTTTTTATTTATTTATTTTTTTTTTTTTTGCTAGTCCTGGGGTTTGAACTCAGGGCCTAAGTACCATCCTTGGGCTTTCTCAAGGCTAAAGCTCTACCACTTGAGCCACAGTACTACTTCCAGCATTTTCTATATATGTGGTACCAAGGAATCGAACCTGAATCTTCGTGCATGCTAGGCAAGCACCTTTACCACTAGGCCAAACTCCCAGCCATGGGGCTGGTAGATGCATTCTTTTTGGATGATGCTGGGGATTCAGTTGAGGGCCTCATGCTTGCTAGTCAGGCATTTTATCACTTGAGCTACATCTTCATCCCTATGAAGCCCTCTCTGGCTTTTTTTACTGGCTAAATGGAGATTGAGAGTCTCCTGGGTTTGTCTGGCTTGAATCAGCTTGGCACTGTGATCCTCAGATCTCCCTCTCTCTGAGTAGCTAGGATTATAGGAGTGAGCCACAAGCATCCTGACTCAGTCTTGCTTCTACCTGTCACTTCCCTCTGACAGTAATTACCTATAGTGATTTGCATCCAGCTGACACTGTGGCTGCACTGTATTTGGGCAAGAGCCTCTGCTATTCCTGAAACAGTGGATAGTATTCAAGTCATCATTTATGAAGAGGCATTTAGGGAAGCATATTATGGGACTGATTACTATATAATGAAGTTACCTTGAAAACTTACAGAGACGTTCCACAATGCTCACGTGGATATGAAGGACGGCAATCAAGTACTGGTGACTTCCTGAAAGACATTTTGAAATGTTGTTATTGTAAGCAAAATCAACTACAAAAATCACTGAGTGTTTTGAAATTTGCATTTCATCAATGGTGTGACCATGATGGGTTCTTTGGAAAAAAAAACATCTTGACTCCGGTGGAATGGTGCAATAGAGATTTCAGAGTTAATTTCCTGTGCTTGCTCTGGTCTTTGATGTCACAGGAACTTAGTAAATTAGGTCCAACTGTGCAACCAGTTACTGTTACTTAAAAGTAGCCATAGCTTAAACATACATTGCCTTGTGCTCCTGCCTGGTTTCTTCAGGAACTACAGATATTAAAAAAATGAGGTTCATCTGGATGGACTCACGGCTGTAATCCTATCCTGAGATCTGAGGATCACAGTTCAAAGTCAGCTTAGACAGGAAAGTCCTTGGCATTCTTAACTCCAGTTAACCAGCAAAAAGCCAGAAATGAAGCTGTGGCTCAAATGGAGAATGCCCTGAGTTTAAGCCCTAGAACTAGGTGGTGGGGAGGGGAGATGAGGTCAGTTTATATAGCTGTTGGTTGACAGGGATGTGGTACCTTTCTGCATATTTCACAAGCACTTAACTTTCTTTTTTTGGCCCATCCTGGGCTTGAACTCAGGGCCTGAGCACTGTCCTTGGGCTTCTCAAGGCTAGTGCTCTCCCACTTGAGCCACAGCCCCACTTGCAGCTTTTTCTGGGTATGTGGTACCGAGGAATCGAACCTGGGTCTTTGTGCATGGAAAGGCAAGCATTCTACCACTAAGCCAAATTCCCAGCCCCTTAACTTCATTTTTAAACTGGAATATTTTTTAATATATTTTTATTGTAATTAATAGAAGGGTTACATGATATTTGCCAGATAAATGGTGCCTTAATTAAACTGGAATATTTTTGCACCAAATTATACTCCCTCTTGGGTATCGATTCTGCTACTTTAGAGCTGTACTTGTAAGGAATTATGTAGCTCATAGACTATGGGACAGAAACTATGTAGAAATCCTTCTTAGGCCGGGCACGATGGCTCATGCCTGTAATCCTAGCTACTGCAGAGGCTGAGATCTGAAGATCAGGGTTCAAAGCCAGCCCAGGCACAAAAGGACCTGAGACTCTTATCTCTAATTAACCTCTAGAAAACCGCAAGTGGGGCTTGACTCAAGGATAGGGTGTAGCCTTGAGCTGAAGAGGTCAAGGACAACGCCCAGGCCAAGTTCAAGCACCATGACCTACAAAAAAAGAAGGAAGGAAGGGAAAGAAAAGAAAAAGAGAGAAATCCTTCTTGGTTAACTATAAATAGGCCTCATTAAAAGCATTTTTTGTGCATTTTTCAATTACTGTGCTGTTCTATAGTTCCTGAATGTTTTGACTTTTATGGAACTAACATATAGGAATGGTCAGCATAAATTCCTTCATATATAGAGTAATTGAAGTTCTATTTTAGTTTGAAAATTGGAATTTTCAGCCAGATGCCAGTGGCTTGTACCTGTAATCCTAGCTACTCAGGAGACTGAGATCTGAGGATTGTGGTTTGAAGTCAGCGTAGGGAGCAATGTCTACGAGACTCATATTGCCAGTAAACTACTCAGAAAAAGCTGCAAGTAGTGCTGTGGCTGAAGTGATAGATTGCTAGCCTTGAACGCAGTGCCTAGACCCTGAGTTCAAGCCTCAGGACTAGCAAAAAGTGGCACGGGGTGGGTGGGAGGGGAGTGGAATTAGAATTTTAAACCTTTTAATCAAGTTTACTAATTTTTTGAGAACCTGCTTCTAGTTGGGGAATCCTGATTTTTTTTTTTTTTTTTTTGCCAGTCCTGTGCTTGAGATCAGAGCCCGAGCCCTGTCCTTGGACTTTGTCAAGGCTAGAGCTCCACCACCTGAGCCACAGCACCACTTCCGGCTTTTTTTCTATATATGTGGTACCGAGGAATTGAACCCAGGTCTTCATGCAAGCACTCTACCACTAGGCCAAACTCTCAGCCCAGGAATCCTGCTTTTAGTTGTCTATCTGGTCTGGTTAGAGCTCAAATAATGGAATGGAATGATCTCTGTGCCCTTTTTTTTCTTTCTTTCTTTCTTTTTTTTTTTTTTTTTTTTTGCCAGTCCTGGTGTTTGAACTCAGGCCTGGGCACTGTCCTTGAACTTTTTCTGTGTATGTGGTCCCGAGGAATCAAATCCAGGTCTTCCTGCATGCAAGACAACCACTCTACCACTAGGCTACACTCCCTGTCCCTCTCTGTGCCTTTTTATTCTTTACAGAGTGGCCACCATGCTTATGGAAGTTTTTTTGTTAGTTTGTTTTGTTTTTTGTTTTTGGTAATGTATTATTTTGTGCTGTGTCTGTCAAATTACATTGTATTAGGGCCTCACTTCTGACACGTCCCCACCAAGTGTAAAGTAAGGCAGTGCATGCATATTCATCTGTTTCACTCACCTGGAAAGGTAATCTTCTCAAATATGAAAATTTTCTACTTTGAGTTGCTATATAGGAATTCAGACAAATTTAACATTCTAGTTATTTTCTAACTAGAAATCTAGTCTGAAATGTCTTCAATTACTTTCACTATCATTGCAAGAAAAGCATTATGTTTATGGTGTGTCTTTTGGGTTTCAGAAAGTTAAATTAGGTTAAAAGGGATGGATACCATCCAATAGGTACCTTATGTGGGCAATTGTTATTTCCTGTCAGAATATTTCTCTTTCATGTCTTAAAAGACTATTTTAAGGGGGTCGGGAGTTTGGCCTAGTGGTAGAGTGCTTGCCTCGCATGCACGAAGACCTGGGTTTGATTCCTCGGTACCACATACATAGGAAAAAAAAAAGCCAGAAATGGTGCTGAGGCTCAAGTGGTAGAGCTCTAACCTTGAGAAAATCCAAGGACAGTGCTCAGGCCCTGAGCTCAAGCCCACGACTGGCAAAAAAAAAAAAAGACTATTTTAAGGACTTGAACTTGCATGTATTATGAACAGGGAATAGTTTTGTTTTTGAATTAATTTTTATCTTATGGGTTTCTTCAGAAAATACGAGGAGAATGCTCATAAATACCCATTTATCTCCTGAGGGTGGGGGGGGAGGGGAGAGGAGGAGAGGGAGGGAGAGAGAATTAGTTTACTGGGTTTAAACTCAGGGCCTCATGCTCTCATTAAGCTTTTTCACTCACAACTGGCATTCACTTACCTGACTTTTCTCTCTTGAACTTCCATCCCAAGACTTCATCCTCCTGCATAAATAGGATTGCAAATCTAAACTACCAGGTTTTTGTTGTTGTTTTTGTTTTGTTTTGTTTTGTTTTCCAGTCCTTGGACTTGAACTTAGGGCCTGAGCACTGTCCTTGGACTTTCTCAAAGCTAGCTAGAGGTCTGCCACTTGCCACACCACCACTTGCAGCTTTTTCCATGTATGTGGTACCAACGAATTGAACTGGGTCTTCGTGCATGCTAAGCAAACACTCTACTACTAGGCCAAACTCCTGGCCCATGAACTACCAGTTTTTGACTGCTGTAATTTATGTCATGTGCAGAAGAATTTGTTCCTGACCCCTGTGACCAGTATTCCTCTGTGTCATTCTTGTTTTGCCTATGGATTCCTGAATGGGTTGGCTTAGCTATTGCTGAGGAAGTTCTGCTTTGGGAACAAATCTGCTGAGTAACTCAGCCTTAGAAACCTCTGCTCAGGTGCCGGGAGTTTGGCCTAGTGGTAGAGTGCTTGCCTAGCATGCACGAAGACCCGGGTTCAATTCCTCGTACCACATACTTAGAAAAGCCGGAAGTGGTGCTAAGGCTCAAGTGGTAGAGTGCTAGCCTTGAGAAAGTCCAAGGACAGTGCTCAGGCCCTGAGCTTAAGCCCAGGACTGGGGGGGAAAAAAAAGAAACCTCTGGGGGCCGGGAGTTGGGCCTAGTGGTTAAAGTGCTTGCCTAGCATGCATGGAGACCCGGGTTCGATTCCTCGGTACCACATACATAGAAAAAAGCCGGAAGTGGTGCTGAGGCTCAAGTGGTAGAGCGCTAGCCTTGAGAAAGTCCAAGGACAGTGCTCAGGCTCTGAACTCAAGCCCAGGACTGGCAAAAAAAAAAAAGAAAAAAGAAAAAGAAACCTCTGCTCCTTGCCCAACAGAATAATTTAAGTTGATGAGAACTAGAACTAGTACCATCCAACAGGTATCGAGAGTGATTTCTTTCCTGTCTTAATGTCAGAATATTTTGCTTTCCTGCCTTAAAAGAAGATTTTAAGGACTTGAACTTACATGTGGTATGAACAAGCAACTGCACTGGAGGTATTAGGCTTTGTTGTGATTTTTATTCTTTCTTGATGAAAATTCTCTGACCAAGCCAGTGAACGTCTCACTAGCAAAACCTGATGTCAAAGGCATTTCTCATTGTGTCCCATGTATCACCTCAAATAAAAGCACTTAGCTCATAAGGCTACCTTGTTCCTTTATTTCATAGAATCTTCTCTTTTTATCATTTCTTCAATCACTTTGAATAGCTAGAGGGATTGTTTTTCTTTGAAGTTTGAACTCATGGCCTTGTGTTTACTAGGTAGGCACTCTTTCAATTGAGCCATGCCCCCAGTCCTTTGGCTTGTTACATTTTTCAGATAGAATCTCACTTTTTTCTAGTGCGAGTCTTCCTACAGATTTCCTATGTAATTGGGACTATAGGCACACAGCACCATGCCAGCTACTTAGAGCATGTTTTGCAGTTGAATTAGTAGACCACTTGCCTAGAGTGATGCTTTGAGTTCAATCTACAGTACTGAGAGCGGGAGAGAGACAGAGACAAAAGAATATCCAAGGGAGAGGTGGTGTTTTGTTGTACTTTTTGCCTGCATTGACCTCAAACCTCGATCATCTTAGTTCCACTTCCCAAGTAGCTAGGATTATAGGTATGACCCACTGCACCCAGGTTTTCACAAGAAAATTTGAAGTGAATATTTTTAGTTGGTTGATGGTGTGACAATTGGGCCGGTACAGATTTGTCATCATTGTCCTTATTCATTATGCTCTCTTTTCAGAGGATAGGAAGGGAGATGGAAAGGGAGTGGAGAGCAGAGATTTTTGTGATATGTTCTATCTTAACTCAGGAAATGCTCCTTTGTTTTCATAGGAGGTGGAAACCAGTGACTTCAAAATGGACTGGGATTACATCAGAATAATTTCTGTTTGTGAGTTAGAGGTGACATTATAGCCATTTGTGACCTAGTAGAGTTCAAAAACTCTGTATCTGGCTCTGGCTCCCAAATATAGATAGTTGTTGTGGCAGAGTGCCTTCTGGAAATTTTGTATGGCCTCTACAAAATAGACAACTTAGGTCTAGATTTCAGGTATCTCTTTGTAAGCCAGATGATAGTCCAGGGTTTCAAAGGAGAAAAAATTGCTATGAATTTTATTAGTATAACAATATTTTTCTACCAGCAGGAAGTGATTGCTCACAGTGGGATGAGGCAGACCATTTAATAGCCATTTGTTAGGCAGTAGATAGCATGTAGGTGGACATCGAATCTCCAGTGTGACATTTTCTCTCTCAGTACTAACTGCCACACAGCAAGATTATCTTCTTTAATAAGCCCCTATATACATCATCATCCAGTATCAAATAAAACTCCAGTACCTGAATATTTCATCCACTCAGTGTTGCCAGACATTGAGTGATGAATAAGCTTGAGTTTTTCTTTTCATTTCATTTTATTTCCTTTTTTTTTTTTGAGCATTTATAAACCTTGAGTCCTCTGTGGTGAATCATCAGTCTCATTGTCTTACTTGCTTTTGTAAAGTTCTACAATTTCATTATGGAATGCTAGTCATAGAGACAAATATTACCATGCTAGCTTTTTTCTGAAAATGAAATATCTCTGTACATAGCCCAGGCTGGCCTCAAACTCATATCCCATTTCAGTCTCCCAAGTAGCTGATAGCTGAGATTACAGTATGTACTGTCATGTAGCTTCCACATACCAACTTTCCTCCAGTCTGGCATAATCAGGTTTCTACCTTATTTATCTACGTTTGAGTGAACTTGCAACCCCTATCCATACCTACTTTTATTTTTTTTTTCTTTTTGTTTGGGGGATAGAACCTTAACACAGGTAACCCGTGTTGGGAATGAAAGCTTTGAAGGATATCATCAACAATTACAATAATCTCATTTTGTTTGGAAGTCAGTTACTAGACCAAGAAATAGAAATCAGTAGTGCTTATTTTTGGATTCATGTCCTACAAAAGGACCAATGTTGATTTTTTTTTTTTTCCAGTCCTGGGCTTGGGCTCAGGGCTTGAGCACCGTCCCTGGATTTTCCCAAGGCTAGGGCTCTACCACTTAAGCCACAGCACCATTTCTGGCTTTTTGCTACGTATGTGGTACCGAGGAATCGAACCCAGGTCTTCGTGCATGCTAGGCAAGCACTCTACCACTAGGCCAAACTCCTGGCCCCAAACCTACTTTTATTTATTTTACTTTATTCATTTATTTTCGCCAGTTCTGGACTTGGACTCAGAGCCTGAGCACTGTCCTTGGGTTATTTTTTTCTCAAGACTAGAGCTCTACCACTTGAGCCTCAGTACCATTTCTGGCTTTTTTCTATGTAGGTAGTACTGAGGAATTGAACTCCGGTCTTTGTGCATGCTAGGCAAGCACTGTACCACTAGGCCAAACTCCTGGCCAAATACTTTTAAAAGGATTATATTGTCTACAAAGAAATTGATGATTAGTATCTAGGAGAAGAGTCACTGCTATTATTTGCTTAGCATTTCTGCTTTAAACTACTGAAATCATATGTGACATTGCTGAATGACAGGAAGGCTGAGTCCTTGTACTGACTATCTTTTCTGTATGGTTTTAGAGGTGGTGGCCCAGTGGTGCACGCAGGGAGATTTGCTAGCTGTTGCTGGAATGGAGCGGCAGGCTCAGCTCAGTGAGCTCCCCAATGGTCCTCTTCTGAAGAGTGCCATGGTTAAGTTCTACAATGTCCGAGGGGAGCACATCTTCACGCTGGACACGCTTGTGCAGGTAAGGACACTCAGGAAATACCATGGGTTTATATCCAGTCTCAGTAAAACACCCTTAGTTGGTTATATTAAGAGGGTAATTACTCATTGTAATTACCTTTGACACACGTTAATCTCTTTTGTTTCTTAATTGAATGTGTATAAACCAGGAGAAGCAAGAAAGAAAGCAATTTTGTCTATAGCCAGAATGCCTGATTCTGTTTTCCAGAAATAAAATTCTAGATCACTTGGTAATTCCATTTTTAATTCTTTTTTTCCAGTCCCAGGACTGGAACTCCGAGGACTGGTAGGTCCTTGGGCTTTCTCAGAGCTAGTGCTCTACCACTTGAGCCACAGCATTACTTCCAACTTTTTCTCTGTATGTGGTACTAAGGAATCGAACCCAGGATTTTATACATGTGAGACAGGCACTCTACCACTAGGCCACACTCCCAGCCTTGTTTTTATTTTTTTTGTTGTTTTTATTTATTTATTTTTTGGCCAGTCCTGGGCTTGAGCTCAGGGCCTGAGTACTGTCTTTGGACTTTCTCAAGGCTAGAGCTCTACCACTTGAGCCTCAGCACCATTTCTGGCTTTTTTCTATGTATGTGGTACCGAGGAATTGAACCCAGGTCTTCGTGCATGCTAGGCAAGCACTCTACTACTAGGCCAAACTCCCAGCCCTGCTTTTAATTCTTTTAGTGACTTGTAATATGTTTTTCCATGGCAGTTCCACCAGTATACATTCCTATTAACACTGTTCTTGCCATTGCTTGTTATTTTCTGGAGTTTCCTTGGTAGCAGCTATCCTATTGGGTGTTCATTATGATATTGAGGTGATATCTCCACATTGTTCAGATTCGCATTTTCCTGATTAGTCACGGTGAACTTTTTACTGGCAATTTGTATGTCTTTAGATAAATTTCTGTTCATGTCATTTGCCCATTTTTTCTTGAGCTGTCTTTTGGTTGTTGTGTTATAGAATTTGAATATGTCTTTTAAGTGCAATATGTTCTTGGGAAAATAGGCATATTTGTTCATTCATTTGCCTAATCATCCATCAAATACTTTGAGAGGCTACTCAAAATATTTGACATCATCATATGATAATTTCTCTGGACGCTGAGAATGCATTTTGCAAAATATAGCATCCATTCATGTTGAAAGCACTAGAGAAAATAGGAATAGGAGGTATATTCCTTAAAATAATTAAAGCCATATATGACAAACCTACAGCCAGCATTATACTAAATGGTGAAAGACTAGAACCATTTACCTTAAAATCAGGAACAAGACAGGGATGCCCACTCTCTCCACTTCTCTTCAATATAGTGCTGGAACCCTTAGCCAGAGCAGTAAGGCAAGAAAAGGACATCAAAGGGATCCACAAAAGAAAAGAAATGTATCCCTGTTTGCAGATGACATGATCCTATACCTGAACCACCGAGTAAATCCTACTCCCAAACTCCTAGAACTAATAAATCACTTTGGCAAAGTGGCAGGATACAAAATTAACCTTCAAAAGGTAGTAGCCTGCCAGGCGCGGTGGCTCACACCTGTAATCCTAGCTGCTCGAGAAGCTGAGATCTGAGGACCAGGGTTCAAAGCCACACCTGGGCACAAAAGAACCTGAGGCTCTTACCTCCAATTAACCTCTAGAAAACAGGGAAGTGGGGCTTGGCTCAAGGGTAGGGTGGTAGCCTTGAGCTGAAGAGCTCAGAGGTAGTGCGCAGGCCCAGAGTTCAAGCCCCATGATACACACACACACACACACACACACACACACACACACACAGTCAAGTAGCCTTTCTGTACACCAACAATACACAAACAGAAGGAGAAAGCAAGAAAATGATCACATTTGCAATAGCCCCCAAAAGAATAAAATATTTAGGAATTAGCCTAACCAATGATGTAAAGGAATTATTTAATGAAAACTGTAAAAGCCTAAAGAAAGAAATCAAAGAGGATACCAGGAAATAGAAGGAAATCCCATACTCAAGGATAGGGAGAACCAACATAGTGAAAATTGCCATACTGCCAAAATTGATATGCAATTTCAATGCAATCCCCATCAAAATCCCAAAGACATTCCTTACTGAAATAGAAATTTTAGGCAAAAATAGCCATGCTGGTAGTATTACAATACCAGACTTCAAACTCTACTATAGAGCCATAATAACAAAAACAGCTTGCTATTGGCACAAAAGTAGACCAGAAGATTAATGGAATAGAATAGAAGATCCAGAAATAAAACCATATACCCATAGTCAGCTTATATTAGACAAAGGAGCCAGAGAAACAGTGGAATAAATTCAGCCTCTTCAATTATTGCTGCTGGGAAAACTGGGCAGCCACATGCAGAAAACTAAAAAATTGATCCCAGCCCATCACCATGCATAAACATTCACTCAAAATGGATCAGAGACCTCAATAATAGACCTGAAACCCTGAAATTGCTACACAATAGAGTAGGAGAGACACTGGAACTCAAAGGCATAGGCAAGAACTTCCTGAACAGAGTCCAGGGTCACAACAGATTGGAGAGAGACTTGACAAATGGGACTACCTAAAAATAAAAAGTTTCTGCACAGACAAAGGCATAGCTACTAAAGTAGAAAGACAGCCAACCAACTGGGAAAAGATATTTACCAATAATACATCAGACAAATGCTTAATATCCAGTATCTAACTCAAATTAATACCCCCTCCCCCAAACTCAAAAACCAATCACTAAATGAGCAAGGGAACAAAAGAGAAACTTATCAAAAGCTAAAAATGGCAAAGAAACATATGAGAAAATGCTCATCATCCATGGTCATAAAGGAAATGCAAATAAAAACAACCTTAAGATACCATCCTACCCTAATCAGAAGGGCCAGTATTCTGAACTGAGACAATGACAAATGCTGGTGGGGATGCAGAGAAAGAGAAACCCTAATGCACTGCTGGTGGGAATGTAAACTTGTACAACCACTCTGGAAGGCAGTTTGGAGTTTTCTCAAAAAAACTAAAAATAGACCTTCCCTATTATCCTCCATACCACTCCTGAGCATCATAACCCAGGACACCTGCACAGTAATGTTCATTGCTGCACTATTCACAATAGCCAAGGGATGGAAACAGCCCAGATGCCCTACTACAGATGAATGGATGCTGAAAATGTGGTATATGTATACATAGCCACTAGACAAGATAAAATAATGACATTCTTTGGGAAGTGGATGAAACTAGAGCAAATCATGTTGAGCGAGATAAGACCAAAGGAACAAAAGGCATACAGTCTCCTTGATATGTGGATATTGGATCCAAACAGTACAATAGTGATGACTCAATATTCGGGTACTCAAGGCCATTGACACAGTCTTGGAGACATAAATATAACTACATAGATGGGATATATACTCTATAGACATAATGTTATGTAGATTGATATATATCTATGACATATAAACCCTCAGCTTAATTTTAATTATGTTCTAAAATTTATGTGCCAGTGATTGCATATAGATTCCCTTCCTGAATACTTACTTGTTAAACATGACATTTGAAGTATGATGTAAAAAATCAGTATTAATAAAATCTTTTAATTAAAAAATATTTAATGTCCAGCACTGAGCTTTAAGTACCATTATTAGGAGATGAAGAGCAAAGACAAAATTCATACCTCCCAGGAGCTTGGAAGTCAGATAAGGTAGGTAGTTAATTATATACAAATACCTTATAGGTTTATGTACCAGGGTTGTGGTGACTTGGAGAAGAGGGCTCAGACTAAGACTTATGCTTTGCAGATATTATTTTCCCAGATCTTTCCAGATCTTCCTCTTTTTAGCAATCTCCAGACAATATCATCTACTCCTATAGCTCTATAATGGTCTGGAGTATAGAAGAGAGAGCTGTATAGACCCAGTAGCTTACAGAGCTTAATACACCTCTTAGTCTTTGCATAAACACTGTATTAGTAACCTGTTCAGCCCTCAGGATATTCCACCTCACAGATAAGTTCCTCTTTAGGTTGTAGCCCTATAGTACAACATAGATGACCATTAATCTTACTCTTTGGAAGGGTTATCTGTGGAAGGTTCCTTTGCTCTAGAAACTGAGGTCCACTGGAGTAACAGGAACAAGTTGCCAGGAGAGTGGTCTCTTGAGCTTTTAGCTGTTTGGGTGGTAAGAAAGCTTTTACTTATTTGAGAGGCAGTTTGCCCTCAGTCATGAGATGATTGTGGGTATATCTTGTTTTTCCTGGAGCTCCTTTGCTGGTTGCAAAGTGACTATAGCAGAAATCAGATTAAAGAATACAGATATTAAGCTGGGAGACTTAATTTACAGGCCCAGCAAAAGCAGCTTTTAAGTTGCTGCTTTTATTTTTTTTCTTCCTGCTTCTCCTTTATTTTCTCCTCTGTGAGTTACTTTATTTTTTTGTTGTCTCCCTATGTGTTTGCCTATTCATTTGTACTTCCTTTCCTGCTCCAATACTCTTCTACTACAGTACAATCACATTAGCCAGACTTGACTATGGACTCACCCTATTCTCTCTAACCTCTCCTATTAGGCTTAGCTACCATCCTTTCCTTCTCTATATTAAATAACAACAACAAAAACCCTAGTTGGTATCTTTAGGTAACTACCCTAGTTAACCAAGATCTTCTTAAACCACAAAGAGATGTCTGTACTTCTATATGTATCTAAATTTGAAGCAATAGAGATGATTTGTCTTCATTACTAATCTTCATACCTCACACACAAGACTCTGGTTTATCACCTTTAATAAATGCAATAGCCAAGTGGGGGAGACTTCTGCACACAGTGTCTCAAGCACCAGAATATTTGATGAGACCCACTCCTCTAATGTACTAGCTGGAAAATATACCTGAGCTCCACCATTTACCCTGTCTTGAGTAGTCTATGAGATCAACAACTAAAACGATACACGAGAGTGACATTACCAACTGTTCGCTCCAGATACACAAATCTCACTGCAGAGCCTCCAAATTTATGAACAACCAAGGCAATGTGGCTCCCTTAAAAGTCAACAACTCTGGGCCCCACTGGCTGCTCTGAAAAGCCATTGTTCCTGGGTCCAGCTGCAACCTCCTCTGCTGCAGCCTTCTCAGCAACCGTGGACTCCTGCAGCTTTCTCAACCGACTCCTCAAACTCAAGCGCTCTGTTTCCCTCACTGCACCACATCACCAGCATGCCCCAGATCAGATGCAGCTGTGGACACCAGCTACGAGATTACCACCAAGGACCTGAAGGACAAGAAGTTGTGGAGGAGACAGAGAGTGGAAGAGGCACCCCTGCTAATGAGGAAAATGGGGAGCAAGAGGCTGATAATGAGGTAGTAGTAGCAGAAGAAGATGAGGAGAAAGAAGGCCCTGCTCTTTTTCTTAAAAGTACTTTAAAAAGGAAAATTTGTTTGTATTTTTACTTAGGGGGGTCAGCCATTTTTAATGGTCTCAGATGACCAAACCAGCCTTCAGAGCATTCTGTCCTACTTCTACTTGTGCTTATAACCTCAAAGGAGAAAAAAAACCTTGTAAAAAAAAAAAAAAGCAAAAACAATCTTATTCTGAGCATTTCAGTAACTTTTTTTGTGTATGTACTCAGCTGTACTATAAAGTAGTTGGTTTGTATGAGATGGTTAAAAAAGCCAAAGATAAAAAGTTTTCTTTTTCTTCTCCCATCCTTTTTGCCTATGAAGTTGCTGTTAATTTTTTTTTTTTTGGCCTGTTTGGTGTATGTGTGAAACAATGTGGTACAACAGTTAATTGGAATTTTATTTTGCTGAGTTCTTAAAAAAAAAAAAGAAAGAAAGAAAGAGGGGCTGGGAGTTTGTCCTAGTGGTAGAGTGCCTGCCTCGCATGCACAAAGACCCGGGTTTGATTCCTCGGTACCACATACATAGAAAAAAAAAGCTGAAAGTGATGCTGAGGCTCAAGTGGTAGAGCTGTAGCCTAGAGAAGCCAAGGACAGTACTCAGTCCTGAGCTCAAGCCTAGGACTGGCAAAAAAAAAAAAAAAGGAAACAGAAGTCAACAACTCCACAATAATGTGGACTTAAATGGCAATAAAGAAGAAAGCTCAACTGCAATAAAACAATATCAAGAATGCTGAATGAAATAAAAGAAGTAATGCTTAAACAGCTAAACCAATTCGGGGAGGAGTCAGACAAACAGAAAACACAAGAAAACAGTTGAGTGAAATAGAAAAAGCAATGCAGGGTGTAAAAGGGGGAATCAATAAAGATATAGACATCTTGAAAAAAAATCACAGTGGAGTCCTGGAAGTAAAGAGCTCAGTGGCCCAAATAAAAAGTTTATTTGAAAGCCTAGTGAATAGAATGCTTTCGTGTTTCTTTTAAGCTAGAGACCATGCTTTTCTAACCATTATGCCTAGAATATATAATAAAGACTCGATGGCCGTAACTGTTAATATGTTCTCATTTTAATTGGGCTTAGGGTGGTAAAAAGATAGCACTATAGTGGCTCAACATTTTAATAAATTAGTAATATTTTAAAATTTAAGGGTCTTTTTCAACCACTGAAAAGTATGCCTTAATAGTATAAAGCTAAACAATGATCCTTAGTAAATCAAGTATAGTATTAATTACTTACAGTACCAACTTAACTCTTGTCTTTAATTTCATATGATCTTGGCTGGGAATTTAGTCTAGTGGCAGAGTGCTTGCCTAGAATGCACAAGGACCCAGGTTCGATTCCTCAGTACCACATACATAGGGGGGAAAAAAAGCCAGAAGTGGTTCTGTGGCTCAAGTGGTAGGTAGGGCTCTAGCCTTGGGAAAGCCCAAGGACAGTGCTCAGGCCCTGAGCTCAAGCCAAGACTGACCAAAAAAAAAAAAAATTTCATATGATCTGTGCCTTACTATTGAAGGAGTCCAAAGCCAGATGTTAGATTATTGTTTATGAAAAGTACTAAGTGCAATTCAGATTTTATGTCCAAGTCAATTAGCTTGTAGGTTGTTGCATACAAAGCTGCTTGGAACAATATATGACAACTTTAGCTTGATCTCGTGATTAACTGGTAATAGCAACGACTACAGCTCATACAAGGACACATAAGTTCATTCACCTTTCTTTACTGCATGTTGTCTTTTACAGTTCTGTAATCCAGCTCATAAGATATTGCCTGTGACCATCTATATCTTTATATTTGATAATCTGGTGACAGATTTTTAGACTTAGCACTACTGACTAAGTTTGCTGACTTCAAATTCCTGACTAATTTGGTCCTGGTTTTTTGTTTTGTTTTGTTTTTCCAGTCCTGGGACTTGAACTCAGGGCCTGAGCACTGTCTTTGAGCTTTCTCAAGGATAGAGCTCTACCACTTGAACCAAAGCACCACTTCCAGCTTTTTCTATGTATGTGGTACCAAGGAATCAAACCTGGGTGCATACTAGGTGAGCACTAGGTTACACTCTGGGCCCTGGGCCTGTTTTTTTTTTTTAATGAACTTGTGGAATTAAAGGCAAGTTAGAGATTACTCTGTATTCTATAAGGTTTAGTTGTTGATGTAAGAGATTTGGTTAAAAAAAGAAGAAAGAAAATAGGAATGGGAACAGAAAAATAAATAGATTATTTATGATTGTAGGCTTCTATACTCCTGAAGGAGAATCCCATAACATAAAAAGGCTTTTTTATGTGTATGTGGTACCAAGGAATTGAACCCAGGACTTCATGCATGCGAGGTGAGCACTCTACCACTAGGCTTTGCTCCTGGCCCTCCGTATTCTTTTTTTTTTTTTTTTTTTTTGGCAAGTCCTGGGCTTGAGCTCAGGGCCAGCACTATCCTTGGACTTTCTCAAGGCTAGAGCTCTACCACTTGAGGCTCAGACCAGTTCTAGCTTTGTCTATGTATGGAGTATTATGAATAGTGAGTATTGGAGGTTTTTTATTTCATTTTTTTAATGTCTTTTTTATTTTTATTTTTTTTTATTTTTTTTGCCAGTCCTGGGACTTGAAGTTAAGGCCTGAGCACTATCCTTGGAAACTTTTTGCTCCAATCCAGAGCTCTGCCACTTGGCTACAGAGCCACTTACAGCTTTTTCTGAATATGTGGTTCCGAGGAATCAAACCCAGGGCTTCACGCATGCTAGGCGAGCACTCTACCACTAGGCTATGCTCCCGGCCCTTTATTTAGTTTTTTATTAAGTTCTTGATACAAAGATAATAGTTCTTGGTACTATGATAATTTTATAAAACATATAGTCTACTGTTTCATAGAGACAAACCAGGAAGATGAATATTGTAGTGAATGAGCTATGTCAGAAACAGCTCAGTGGTATTATACACAAACTGTGTGTGAGGCCAAATTTTGATCCCAAGTACCAGCTAAAAAGGAAAGATAAAGCATAATTTTGGGTGCTAATACAACCTTGGTTCTTACCTGTAATTACAGAGTTTGATGATGCCAGAGAAATTTTTTGTATTTTTTCTATATGTTGATCTACCCTGTCTTTAGCAGTAGTTCTGCCTTACTGTGAATTAGTAGGTTTCTCCTTTAAGGTCTGCCTTTTGTTTGAGATCATCACATATAGAGCCCCACTATGGAAGTACACCAGAAGCTCCAGGTTTCACCGTAAACAGAGTCATGATCTTCCATTGTGGGGTAGCTGTGGTCATCATTCCACACTACTGTTGCCCAGCCTGACAGGGAGAAATGCAAGATGAATTTGTCTTCAGCCTTGCATTTTCCTTTGAAGTTGAAACCAGGATTAACTGACCCTAGAAGCTATTTTAAGAAAGTGTCTTCATGTGCTCCTTTTATCTTAATGCTTGTCATTGAAGTGACAATTCTGTTCTTGTCATTCATATTAAAGATCTGGCCAGGCCACTTCTAATCTTGAAAACAGCACTCCCTACCCCTGAGGTCTCATTATGTTTGTCCTTCATCTGTCTGGATTAGGATGAACCAATCCCTCACTGCTTCTCCATCACTGCCCTCTACTTTTTTCTTTTTTGCTTGGATGATCTTGCTTAGATAGTACTCTTGAGTTTTGAGGTTGTTTTTGGTTTTTTTTTTTCCCAGTATAAGAAGACTCTAATACATAAATACATACTTGGATTTCATCCTACCTTTTCAAAGAACACAATGACAACAAACCCTCTGGTTGAGGTCACCACAGAAACCCTGCACCCCCATCCTCCACATAGCTTTTGGCTTATCTTCCCTAGCTTCAAGCATAGCTGAGAACAATAGTAACTTAATACCTGGGTTGTAGCCAGGTTCTGGTGGCCCACACCTACCTATTCAGGAGGCTCAAATATGAGGATTACAGTTCAAAGCCCGCCCAGGCAGGAAAGTCAATGAAACTCTTTCCTCCAATTAATCATCAAAAACCCAAAAGTGGGGGCTGAGAATGTGGCCTAGTTGGTAGAGTGTTTGCCTAACATGAAGGAAGCCCTGGGTTTGAAAAAACTGAAATTGGGCAGGCGCAGTAGCTCACTCCTGTAATCCTAGCTACTCAGGAGGCTGAGGTCTAAGGATCAAGGTTCAAAGCCAGCCCAGGCACAAAAGGACCTAAGACTCTTATCTCGAGTTAACCTCTAGAAGTGGGGTAGCCTTGAGCCCAGGCACAGTGGTAGGGTGGTAACCTTGATCTAAAGAGCTCAGGGACAGTGCCCAGGCCAAGTTCAAGCCCCATGACCCACAAAAAAAAAGCTGGAATTCGTGCTGTGGCTCAAGTGATAAGAGTACTAGCCTTGAGGAAGCTCAAGGGAAGTGCCCAAGCCCTGAGTTCAAGCCCCAGGACTGGCACCAAAAAAAAATCCAGAAGTAGAAATGTAACCCAAGTAATAGAGCATTGGCTTTGAGCAAAAAAAGCTAAGGATAGTGCCTTTTGCCCTGAGTTCAAGCCCTAGAACTGTCATGTACACATGTACATGCAAGTGCACATGTGCATATGCATGCGCGCACACACACACACACACATACACACATGCAGTCTGTGAAGGATTTCAGAAGTACTGCGACAGTGTCATCTTTAATATATAGAGCATTGTCATTTGACCCATAAGAAAAATGGGACATTTCCAGCTATGGAATAATCCCTAAGTCACACAGTTGGAAACCCCTGCCACTGCTGATCTAACTTAGAAATGCTGCCTGTTGGGTTGGAAGGATAGAGTCATCTGGTCTACCTCCTTACCACTTCTTGAGCCATAACCACTGCTGTGTCATTTGAGGATCCAGATGACCAGAACTTCAGAAAAGAATATGAGTGACTAACAATCAAGGTGGTACCCACTGTAGCCTTTACTAGTAGAAATGCCATCATGCCAAGTTTAAATTTATGGCATTAAACTAATGTTCTAAAACTACTCTAGTCTTTTATTTGTTCTCTTTCCAGGACACCTAATTACTTATCAGTAAAAATATTCAATTCTCATATTATTCAACGTTATTTTACTTGGAAAATCAACATTCTTTATACCGTCCACTCCCAGAAAGTAAAACAAAGGAGTTGGGAATTAGCAGGTAGGGCAAAGGCTTATTAGAAAGAGGATGAATGAGGATGGATATGGTTGAAGTAGTTTATTTGCAAAAATGAAAATAAATAAAGCAAACCTATTTAAATTGTTTTAAGAAAGGATATGGGGTGAGGGAAAATGATAGAGGAGATGAGTCTGTTAGGAAACATTATTTATGTGTATGGGAATTTCAAAATAAAAAGCCCCTATATAACTAATTTTTAAAAAAAAACTGTTAATTCACTTTATATTGCTGAGACAAATATGCATTCTTTTTCTTTGTTTAAAAAAGGCAGGGGCGGGGGGAGTTTGGCCTAGTGGTAGAGTGTTTGCCTAGCATGCACGAAGACCCGGGTTTGATTCCTCGGTACCACATACATAGCAAAAAGCCGGAAATGGTGCTGAGGCTCAAGTGGTAGAGTGCTAGCCTTGAGAAAGTCCAAGGACAGTGCTCAGGCCCTGAGCTCAAGCCCAGGACTGGAGAAAAAAAAAAAGGCGGGGGGCAGGAGTTTGGCCTAGTGGTAATGAGATCTGGGTTTGATTCCTCGGTACCACATATTCATAGAAAAGCCGGAAATGGTGCTGTGGCTCAAGTTGTAGAGCCACTTGAGATAGCCACTTTGAGAAAGCCCAAGGACAGCATTCAGGCCCTGAATTCAAGCCCCAGGACTGGTGAAAGAAAAAAGGGGGGGGGGGAAAGAAGAGCAGATCTTAAGCACAGTCTTTATTTTACCTCCCTGCAGCGCCCTATCATTTCCATATGCTGGGGCCACCGGGACTCTCGGCTGCTGATGGCATCAGGACCAGCCCTGTATGTGGTACGAGTAGAGCACAGAGTGTCCAGTTTGCAGCTGTTGTGCCAGCAGGCGATTGCTAGTAACCTGCGAGAAGACAAGGATGTCAGCAAGCTGAACTTACCCCCCCGCCTCTGCTCCTACCTCTCCACTGCTTTTATCCCCACCATCAAGGTAAAAAGCCCCTCCCCTTTCCTGTTTCTCTTCCCTTGTCTGTCTGCCACTGAGAGACTGGGGGATAGAGAGTAACAAAGAAAGTACAGGGGGGCTCCTCTGCTTCTCCCCCAGAGTGGTGGGGATAGCCACTTGACTAGAGTGCTTGGGGCTGGCCACTTAACCATAAGTACCTAACCGTAGGCAGAGTCCTACCACATTCTATAAGCTTGCAGCCCACTCTGAGCATTCCCATTAACATCTAAGTGAGATTTGCTTCACTTGGGGCCAGATTGATTCTTTGTCACCCAATGATCAAAAAAGAGTACACATTTATTTAGTGCTTCCTGTATATTAGCTTTTACACCAAGTACTTACTATAAACCCAGTTTGTTAAATCCTGACTTCTTGACAGCTGCTGACTTTATTCTCATTTGATGAAGCAGGAGACAAGTTTGTAGAAGTAACTTACTCTCTAGTAATTAGTTGAGAGGCTACTCAGGACTGGGCCCATTCTAATACTTGAGCCTGCTCTTGTCCCCTCCATAATAAGAAGCAGGCTGCTCATATCATAGCTACAAGCCACCTTGTTTTTTTAGCCAATCCTAAGGCTTGAACTCAGGGCCTGGGCACTGTTTCTGAGCATCCTTTGCTTCAAGTTAGCCCTCTACGTCTTTGGGGGAAGTTCATTGGAGAGCAGTCTCACACACTTTCCTGCCCAAGCTAGCATTGAACCGTGACTCTCAGATGTGTCTCCTGCGTAGCTAGCATTGTAGATGGGAGCGACCAGCATCTGACGTCAGCCGTCTCTTTTAAACTATGTAACTGCAGGAACTGCCTGCGAGTGGTGGCAGCATTTAGACCAGACCTGCCAGTTGCTGCTCAGGGTTACGTTCCCCTTAACCTCAGGCCCTCCTCATGCTAAGTCCTTTTCTGTCTCTATTTTATTAACTCTGATTTTTATATCCTATTTCAAATGTCATGTTTAACAAACAAGTGTTCAAGAAGTGAATCTCTATATTCTGTCTCTAAGTATCAGATTAAAATGCTTGTTGATTTCTCCTGGTATTTCAGAGTTTTAGTGAATCTTTGTTTTTGTTTTTTTCTAAGTTGCCCTACAATATTGATTCCATACCAGCAATTCTCAATCCTGGTATATTATGTTGTAGTAGAGAAAAATAGAATACCAGGCCATAATGTGGGATCTGGCTTAGATATTATTAAAAGCACACAGTTGTGAACAGGGTTTCACACTATATATTAAGCCTGCCAAGCTAATGGCCTCTGTTCTGTCAGAGTGACAGTAATTTTGTTACATTTTTTTTTTTTTTTTTGCCAGTCCTGGGCATGAGCTCAGGGCCTGAGCACTGTCCTTGGACTTTCTCAAGGCTAGAGCTCTACCACTTGAGCCTCAGCACCAACTCCGGCTTTTTTGTATGTATGTGGTACCAAGGAATCGAACCCGGGTCTTTGTGCATGCTAGGCAAGCACTTTAACCACTAGGCCAAACTCCCGGCCAGAGTGACAGTGATTTTGTATAGCCAGCCTGTTCCATGACCTCTGTTTCTCTGTATTTATCTCCGGAGTCCTAGCTCTGCCTTTTCTACCCATCTCCTATCTCTAGCCCCCAATTCCAGACCCCAACAACATGCGAGACTTTGTCAGCTACCCTTCAGCAGGCAACGAGCGTCTGCACTGCACTATGAAGCGCACTGAGGATGACCCAGAGGTGGGCGGTCCGTGCTACACGCTCTACCTAGAGTACCTGGGTGGGCTGGTGCCCATCCTTAAGGGGCGGCGCATCAGCAAGCTACGGCCGGAGTTTGTCATTATGGACCCACGGACAGACAGCAAATCAGGTAGACTCCTTGCTGGAGGGACTGACACATGGGGTATTGCTTAAACAATAAGGCACAATGCATCAGATAAGTAGGGCTGACAAAAATTTCCAAAGGAAAGTCCCATAGTGAAGATCTGATCTGATAGAACTGGTGATCTGAAGAGGAGGAGGAGGAGGAAGAGGAAGAAGAGGAGGAAGAGAAGGAGGAGATGGTGGTGGTGCTGGAGGTGGTATTCTGTAAAAATAAACCATCAGGCATCCTACCTATAATCTTTACTGTTCAGGCTAAGATCTGAAGATTGTGATTAAAACTATGGTACAAAAGCTGGAAGTGGAGCTGTGGCTCAAGTGATAGAGCGCTAGCCTTGAGCAAGTAAACTGACAGACAGTGCCCATGCCCTGAATTCAAGCCATAGGCATTAAATAAATAACAAATCAAAAGGATTGTGGGTATTCCTCAACTGGTAGAGTACTTGCCTGGTAAATGCAAGGTCTTGAGGTCAAATCTCAGTACTACCAAGAAAAGAATGATATTAAATGAAAATGACTATATCACTGAAAACTTGTAGCTACTATGGGCAAAGAATTTGGCTGTGTATTAGTGTGTGGAAGAGAGAACACAGTGTTCAAGAGATCAAATGGAATATTTAGCTGCGAATATTTTTAAAGAAGCAAAGTGTTGGGGCCGGGAGTTTGGCCTAGTGGTTAAAGTGCTTGCCTAGCATGCATGAAGACCCGGGTTCGATTCCTCGGTACCACATACATAGAAAAAAGCCAGAAGTGCTGAGGCTGAAGTGGTAGAGCTCTAGCCTTGAGAAAGTCCAAGGACAGTGCTCAGGCTCTGAGCTCAAGCCTAGGACTGGCAAAAAAAAAAAAAAAAGAAGAAGCAAAGTGTTGACAGAGTGTCTTGGTTCTTACTAACTACTTACTTATATACAGTGCTAATAGCTCATGCCTGTAATGCTAAATACTCAGGAAGCTGAGATCTGAGAATCATGGTTCAAAGCCATCCTAGGCAAGAAAGTCCATGAGACGCTTTCCTCCAATTAACTATCCAAAAAAAAGGTGGAAATGCAGCTGTGGCTCAAGTAGTAGTGTTAGCCTTGAGCAAGAAAGCTCAGGGACAATGTCCAGAGTTGAAGCCTCAGGACTGCCCCCCCCCAAAAAAAAAAAAAGAAAGAAAGTGAATGAATTGAAGGAGTTGTTAACCTGGAAGAATCTAATGTGTGAAGTTTGAAAATTCTCAGTATGTTAATATTGCAAGACAGAAGAAAGCACATTCTGAAGGGAACACTAAAGATGTGACTAGACTGTGTCATATGAGCTTTATGAAATTACCCAGCAGAAATGTCATTTGAAGTAGCAGGCCATGCTGTTTTGTCCCCAGAGAAGCCCTTGTTCATAGACAAACATCTCCATGTGCTCAGAAACTCTGAGATGTATTAACAAACCCATTCTTTAAAATGCAAAAAGTCATTTAAAGTAGTGGAATCACTCATTCTCTGAATTATTTTGTTGTGATTGAATGAATCAACTTTTTTATTAGGGGTTTGCAAGGATCTTGGTTCCTTGAGAGAATGTAGTCAGCAAATCAAAGGAAATCTAAAGATACTTACATTGAGGGTAGACTTGGAGCAGGACTGTGGGGATTGAGTAAGGGATGTGAGAGTCGGGAGATGATGGTAAAGAAGGCAAAAGGAAACAAGAGATTTCAGGAAAACCAGTATTGTCTACCTTGCAATGTGATTGGTCTGTACATTCTATTCTGTGTTGAGGCTTCTAATCTTCTTCCTAACTAGCCAGCTGGCAAGTTCATAGAAAATACTCACAAGTCTAATTGACTTAGCAAACTTATGTTGCTTCTTGGTGTTTTACAGATGAGATCTATGGGAACAGCTTGATTTCTACTGTGATTGATAGCTGCAACTGCTCAGACTCCAGTGACATTGAACTGAGTGATGACTGGGCTGCCAAGAAATCTCCCAAAATTTCCAGAGCTAGCAAATCCCCCAAACTCCCAAGGTAATCTTTGTCTTTGGGGCATTTCCCTTTCTGTGCCTCTGACCTGACTGTCTTTGTATGGAGTCCCATAGAAATTGACACTAGTGAGGATTCTGAACCATTTTGAGCCCCAAATGCTTCCAGTTCTAAAACCTTTTCTTGCTCAGACACATTTTGTTATAGCCAAAGGAAAGAGAAGAAGGTAAGATAAACGGGAGGGATGGAGGGGGCTGGGAGTTTGGCCTAGTGGTAGAGTACTTGCCTAGCATGCACAAAGACCTGGGTTCGATTTCTCAATACCATATACACAGAAAAAAGCCAGAAGTGGTGCTGTGACAAGTGGTAGAGCGCTAGCCTTGAGAAGGCCCAAGGACAGTGCTCAGGCCCTGAGCTCAAGCCCCAGGACTGGCCCAAAAAAAAGGGCGGGGGTGAAGGGAAGAGCACTTGACAATAACTTAGCAGGTACAATAGCAATATCACCCTTTCTTCTAGAAGACACCACCTGGACTAATTAGTTTCTTCCCCCTCCCCCCACCTTTGGGATATATGAAAGACACTTAGTAAAAAGTTTGCTTAGACCTCAGGACTTCATTACCTGTCACCTCAGCTGTACGACCTTGGATGAGATGAGAGTTTTCTTACCTGTGGATGTTAAGGGGTAGATCTTCACCAAGGTCCCTGCTAGCTTTATAATTCTGTGGTGTCATGCAAATTTAAGGTATAATTTACATATAGATATATATGCATAAATGTTCAATTCTTAAACAGCTAATTTAAGCAATTGACACAACTGTGTCCCACTCTTGTCCTTCTTGCATACCATATAATGTCTTGCCTGTTCTTAAGCTTCATATGACGGTATCAAATGATATGTACCTTTTTTAATCTAGCTTTTTGCTCAATATAATTTCGGATTCATTTATAGTAGTTTATCTTTATTGCTTTGTGTACAATGATTTCATTGTAATAAACATTACTGTGTGTTTATCCTATTTGCCAATCGATAGGTATTTAGTAGTTTCAGTTTGGGCTATTTTGAATAAGTTCCTTACGAACATTTCTTGCTTGCTTGCTTGCTTTCTTTCCTTTTTTTGTGGGTTATGGGCTTGAACTCTGGGCCTGGGTGCTATCCCTGAATTCTTCAGCTCAAGACTACCACCCTACCCCTTGAGCCACAGCCCTACTCCCATTTTCTAGTAATTAATTCAAGATAAGAGTCTCATGGTCTTTAGTGCCTGGGCTGACTTTGAACCATGCATGATCCTCAGATCTCAGCCTCTTGAGTAGGTAGGATTACAGGCGTGAGCCACCACACACAGCTCTTACAAACACTGTGCTGTCCTTGGGCTTTCTCAAGGCTAGCACTCTACCACTTGAGCCACAGCCCCACATTTAGCTTTTTCTATATACATGGTACCAAGGAAATGAACCTGAGTCTTTTGCATACTAGGCAAGCACTCTACCACTAGGCCAAACCCCTGGCCCACGAACATTTCTTATTGATATCAACTAGTTGTATAAGGGGCTTTCATTTTAACTAGTATATTTATATATACAGTGCTTCTGTATATACAATCTTTATATATGCAATCACCTCTCGACTGTTGCTCCCTTCTACCCCCTTCATAAGCCGGTCTTAACAAGTTACCTTGTTCCATTTTTATACAGGTCTATAACATTTCGTCTATATATGCCCTCTGTAACACTCCCCTATCTATCTTCCCCATCTATCTTACTAATGCTTACACCCCAGACAAAAACAGTTTTCAACTTCCTAGTAGTTTTTGTTAAAGTGTGTGTTAGTTGTTTAAAGGAATTTCATTATGTTGTCTCACATTCATAGACCATATTGGTAAAAAGTATGTTGGCATTTCCAAACTTACAATAAGTCACTAGAAAGTGAGAGTTAATTCCATGAGGTTTCTTAAAATGAGATACTTGATCTAAACTCAGTATACTTTACAATATTACATATATTTTTTAGAATGTAGTTGTCATTCATTTCTCATGTTCTTAAAGCAAAAGTGAGAGCAATAGCTTTATGAAATTAGGGGGCTGGCCACCAAGAATCAACATTACCACTGACCATCTAGAGGGAAAGAAGTTTCTGGCGTACTGCATCCCTCTGTGCATACATGACCCCTCCTGGCTTTGACTCTGCAGGATCAGCATTGAGGCCCGCAAGTCTCCCAAGCTGCCCCGGGCTGCTCAGGAAATCTCCCGGTCTCCTCGGTTGCCCATGCGCAAGCCCTCCATTGGTTCACCCAGCCTGACCCGCAGAGAGTTTCCTTTTGAAGACATCACTCAGGTAGTACCACACATCTGACAGAGCAACCTCAATGTGAGTGAACCATCAGCTGCCTGGAAATACCATCTTTCTCCCTTTCTTGCCTAACTGCTTATTCCCAGGCCTTATGCAGGGTGCCTAGCTCTGATCCTTGTGCCTCTCTGCCCCAGAACCTAGTGTCTGTGGAGAGAAAGTTCATCAATCCGGGCATGACACACACACCCCAGAGTTTGGTGTGCCTGCCTCCCCACTCAGTGCCAGCCCAAGTCCCTAGATATGGCCTCTTCCTTGCCCTATCTATGTCTTTGTTATGCTTAGCTCTTCTCGTCCTCCTTTCTGTGCAGACTGGATTTAAACTACTGGGCTCAAGTGATCTGCTTGTCTCAGTGCCGCGTATCCAGGATTTTAGGCATGTCCCATCATAACCTTTGCTGGCCTTTTTAAACTACCTAACTACAGACTCCTCTTGAGACCAAGCATAGTGATATGTGCCTTACCATTGTAGCTATAGAAAAAAAGCATAAATTTGGGTGGTTCATGATCCAAGCTGGCCTGGGCAAGCAGCAAGACATACCTTAAAAATAACCAGAGCAGAAAAGAAATGGAGCATAACTCCAGTGGTAGGGTTCAAACCCCAGTATCACCAAAAGCACAGAATAATGAAAGGTATTAATATTTCTGACAGGGTACCGTGGGCTTTTTAAATAATGAATGTTAATGATTTACAAAGTAACCAACAAAAAATGTGGAAATAGGCTGAGATTCTTCCTTTTTCTCCCCTTTTCTTCCACAGCACAGCTATCTTGCTCAGGTCACATCTAATATCTGGGGAACCAAATTTAAGATTGTGGGCTTGGCTGCTTTCCTGCCAACCAACCTTGGTGCAGGTAAAAACACATCCTGTTTTCTTACTATCTGACTTGGAAATGTATCTAAAAAATACAGTTGCAACCCTTGGCACCCTAATGAAGAAAAAGACAGCACAAGATTCGTATGTGTATAATAAGCCACTGTGATTTCAGAAAAATTAAAGAGTCATCACTCAAATTGTTTTTTGCCACTGGCATTTTAATTTTTTTTATAAGCTCTGGCATTTAAAATAACGGCAATACAAAGATGAAAGAAATATCCAAAATCTCTGTTAAAGCTCTCAAATTTTTCTAAGTATTTAGGTCTTTCTGGGCAGATTTGGCTAATATCCTGTAGGTTCTTAAATCACAAGAAACTTGTGAAGAAACAGAAGAGTGCAAAAAAAAAAAAAGTCACTGCCTGTGTGGTGGCTCACACCAGTAATCCTAGCTATTCAAGAGACTGAGATCTGAGGATCATGGTTCAAAGCCAGCCCAGGCACAAAAGGACCTGAGACTCTTATCCCTAATTAACCTCTAAAAAATGGGAAGTGGGGCTTGGCTCCAGGGTAAGGTAGTAGCCTTGAGCTAAAGAACTCAGGGATAACCCCCAAGCCAAGATCAAGCCCCCTGACCACTTAAAAAAAAAAAAAATCATTAAAGCCTATAAGATGTTGGCTAAAGGGGCCGGGAGTTTGGCCTAGTGGTTAAAGTGCTTGCCTAGCACGCATGAAGACCCGGGTTCGATTCCTTGGTAACACATACATAGAAAAAAGCCGGAAGTGGTGCTGAGGCTCAAGTGGTAGAGCTCTAGCCTTGAGAAAGTCCAAGGACATTGCTCAGGCCCTGAGCTCATGCCCAGGACTGGCAAAAAAAAAAAAAAAAAATGTTGGCTAAAGTAACTTCCTTCTGCTAAGTGGATTCCCATAGGGGTAACAGAGCTATGTGGCTCACCTTTCCCCTTCTTCCCCCCCCCCCCCCCCCCCCCGTTACCCACCTTCCTTGGTTGTCTTCTCATTTCCCATTGTACACATGTCTCTAGGAGACCAGTGAAGCCAGGTAAGGGCTATGTTCCTTTTTATAGATATATTCGCAGCCTACTTAAATCTGCTTCTCATAAATTCTGAAGTCTGTCTATGAGAGTTATTTTCAATCCAGAACTTACCAACTATTTTTGCAAATCAAATATAAAATTCTGATGGGTTGGATATTGGTGGTTCATACCTGTAATCCTAGCTACTCAGGAGGCTGAGATCTGAGGTGATTCAAAGTCAGTCTGGGTAAGAAAAGTCATAAGACTCTTACATCCAGCTACCAAAAATCCAGAAATGAAGCTATGACTCAAGTGTTAGAGTGCTAGTCTTAAACATGAAAACTTAGAGATAGCACCTAGGCGATGAGTTCAAGCTTCAGGATACACCCCGCCCCCCCCCCCCCAAAAAAATGAGTTGGAGTTGTTCCTCAGTAATGGTGGGATACATACTTAACATCTGTGAGACCTGAGCTCAGTTTGATCCCCAACACCATAACAGGAAAAGGACCTAGCTTTGTGTACATCTTCAGAGTAAGCTACTGAGTACCAGTAGCTTATATTTATAATTCTAATTATATAGAAGGCCAAGGAAGGAGACAAGAAAGACCATGATTCAAAGTCAGGCTAAGCAGAAAAGTTCTACAGACTCTTCAGTTAATCAGCAAAAAGCTACTAGACAAGAGGTATGGCTCAAATGGTAAAGTACCACCTGTGAACAAGAAAGCCAAGCAAGATCATGAGGACCTGAGTTCAATCTCTGGTACTGAATGGGGGCGGAGGCTAAGGGGCTAGAAATGAGCCCTGCAGGATTTACACTTACAATCCCAGCACTTGTGAGGCGGACACAGCAGGACACAGTAGGATCAAGAGTTCAAGGCCAGCTTGGGCTCTGTAATAACATTCAGTCCAACTGGAAGGAAGAAGGAAGAGAGGAGGAAGATAAGAAGAGAGAAAGTAGTGAAATGAAAAGCATTTACCTAGCCAGGCACGGGTGACTCGTGCTTGTTATCTTAACTACTCTGGAGGCTGAGATCTAAGGATAGCAGTTCATAGCCAGCCTTGACACTGAAGCCTGTGAATTTATTTATTTATTTACTTACTTACTTACTTTTGTGGGCTTGAACTCAGCCTGGGCACTGTCCCTGAGCTCTTCAGCTCCAGGCTACTGCCCTACCCTTGAGCCAAGCCCCACTACCCACTTCCCGTTTTCTAGAGGTTAATTGGAGATAAGAACCTTAAGTCCTTTTGTGCCCTGGCTGGCTTTGAACCTTGGTCCTCAGATCTCAGCTTCCTGAGTAGCTAGGATTATAGATGTGAGCCACTGCGCCTGGCTAGTCTGTGAAATCCTTATCTCCAGTTAACCATCAGAAAACCAGAAGTATTGCTGTGGCTTGACCTAAAGAGCTCAGGGACAGAGACCAGGCCCAGTGTTCAAGCCCCATGACCGACCAAAAACAAAAAAGAAGCACACACTGCTTTCAATGGAGTTAACATCATAGAGTATTTCTCATAGTAGCTGTACAAACACATTCTTCTCAGTGGCCCATGGGACTTTGTTTAAAACAGATCATATCCTGGGTCATACAGCAAATACAAGTAAATTTAAAAAGAGTTGGCAGGGCATTTCATGTTTAACATAACTGCTAAAGAGTCATAATTTTTACATTTGTTTTGTCTCTTCTAATATATCTTAGTCACACTTCCAACATTAGCAAACAAAATGTTATTTGTTAAAAAAACACAATGGAAGTTCCTAGATGCCCCTATCCTGATTTCTAAAATTAGAAGTCAGTAAGAAAATACTTGAGACCTTGATAGCCACAGTGTTCTGTGCCAACATGACCCATGTTACCTATTTTCTTTGTGTTGTTTTCAAGCAGTGCCTTGATTGTCAAAGATTCCCCTGAGCTTGACACTCTCATTGTCACTACTGTTTTAACTAGATTATCCTCTGATTGCAACTGAATTAAAAAAAATTTTTTTTCTTCCAGGTGCCAGTAGTATATGTCTGTAATCCTAGCCACTTATGGGGCTGAGGCTCGGAACATTGGGTTCAAAGCCAGACAGAAAATTCTGTCAGACTCCAACTCCAATTAACTAGCAAAATACTAGACTCCAAATGTACCTTAAAATGTAGAGTACCAGTTAAAAGCAAGAAAACTGGGTGAGAGAGCGAGTTTAAGTCCCAATATCAAAACAAAGGAAGGAAGAAAGGAAAGAGAGGGGGCGGGGAAGAAGAGAAAGAAAAGCCTGTTGGCATGGCCTGGCATGTACTAGGAGAGATGAACAGTTCCTACCAGGCTTGGGCCCATCCATGCAGGTCTGTCTTCTGATTGCAGAGATCCACAGCATTCCGTTTCTTTTCTTGCAGCCCTGTTGGCACTTTGGCTCTTCTCGAGTGTGTCTCTGTTAACTGTGCCCTTCTTCCTCCCTGCCAGTAATCTATAAAACCAGCCTGCTGCATCTTCAGCCGCGGCAGATGACCATTTACCTCCCAGAAGTTCGGAAGATTTCCATGGACTATATTAATTTACCTGTCTTCAACCCAAATGTTTTCAGTGAAGATGAAGATGATTTACCAGGTATGTTCACATGACATAGGCTTGTTTTTTCCTCATACAATTGAGCGGGGGGGGGGGGGGGGGGGGGCGGGTAGTGTGTGGTAAATCATTGACAAATACAACCTACTGCCTTGGTTTGGAAAAGGCACACGTACCCTTAGTAATCTGATCGACACTGTGTTAAGTCCCAGGAGAAAGGTCGGTCACACATTTGAAGGTGGGAAGCTATCAGAGTATGAGTGGTTAATGAGGTTATGACAACTCACAGAGCATTTCTCCCATTTATCCTTAGAGCAACTTTCTGGTTCATATGCCAGATAAAGATGAATTAGAAGTACTAAAACCCTGTCTTTGTAGAGGCTATCCTTTCCATCCTTGCTTCAAGAACATTCTCTTCTTTGACCTGTGGTACCCACAGAGCTGAGCTGCTTAAATCTGCCCCATGTCTAGAACACAGAGCCTTTGCATTTAAATACCTCTCATTTATCATACAGTACCTGTCTCCAATGAAGACCTGGCCTGATTTAAACTGGTACATGGTTTTTTAACTGTACTTTACAAATTGTCTAATATCTGTAGCATTTTAAATTCATTTCCTAGTAGGGAATCCAAGAGGATTCTATTTTGATTAGTAAATCAGAATGATTTCTAATAGTTATGTGCTATTATTCTCAATTACTTGAGGGCACTTAAAAAAATTGCTTTTCTAAGTAAAAGTCCTCTTGTAGTTTCGTGCGTGCGCGCTCCCCCCCCCTCTCTTTTTGCCAGTCCTGTCTTAAATTTAGGATCTGAGCACACTATCCTTGGGCTTTCTCAAGGCTAGAGCTCTACCACTTGAGTCACAGAACCACTTTCAGCTTTTTTCTATGTACATGGTACTGAGGAATCGAACCCAGTTCTTCATGCATGCTAAGCAAAGCACTCTACCAAACTCCTGGCCAAACTCCCGGCCCCTCCTCTTGTAATTTCATAGGTGCAGAAATTGCTCTACTTTCAACATCAGTGTTCACAGTTTGATGATTAAAGCTGTATGAACTTGATCTCTTGCTATTTCAGAACCTTAAGGTAGAAGTGTCTTCATTCCCCCCTGTTCTGCCCAAATGTGATGAATACAGATGTCTTGAGCATTCATTTGTTGCTGTGGTGTCATCAGTGGCTGTGGTTCCCAGTTTAGAGTCTCACATTTGATAATGGTGACTCCACAGTGGCTCCTCCTGTTATCAGTATTCCCTGCAGACTGGAGAATATCTGCAAGTGAGATCTGCATAGAAGTAGTGGATAAGACTCAGATCCTTACGGCTAGATAATAGCCCGGGGGTAGGCTTAATTCTGATATTCCAGCCAATCAGATTCTGCAACAGGATTCTAGATCTTGTGCCAGACCAGCCAGCCTGAACAACAGACCTGTTAGATCTTATTTTCTGTCCAAATAGCCATTGCCACTTAACACTCAACACCAGGTTTCAGGCCTTTGAGTACAAGGAAAGCTGGAATGGCTGGAAGGGCTGTGGAACAAAACTGTTGGAGTGCTTGGTAAGCAGACAAGGGTTCTAAGTGCCCTCCCGCAAGTTACCATTCATACACACAGACCAGGAAATTCCCATGGGAATATTTACAGGGTTATCTTCAGTGATGCTCTATCTGTTTTTGTTTTTGCCAGTCCTAGGGCTTGAACTCAGGGCTTGGGGTCTGTCCCTGAGCCCCTCTGTGCTCAAGGCTAGTGCTCTAACACCTGAGCCACAGCACCACTTCCCACTTTTTCTGAGTAGTTTATTCAAGATAAGAGTCTCATGGACTTTCCTGCCTGATCTAGCTTTAAATGTGATCCACAGATGTCCTGAGTAGGTAGGATTATAGGTATGAGCCACTGGTGCCCAGAAAACTCTATCTTATGTACTGTTTGAAATGCTAAAAAGTAGACAAGTCGAGCACAGTGGCTCATGCCAGCCTGGGTACTAAAGACCATGAGACTTTTTTTTTTGGGGGGGGGGGTCCTTTTGTGTCTGGGCAGTCTTTGAACCTTGATCCTCAGATCTCAGCCTCCTAAGTAGCTAGGATTACAGGCGTGCGCCACCATGCCTAGCTGGACCTGGGATTCTTATCTCCAATTAACCTCTAGAAAAGAAAATAGGGCTGAAGGGTAGGGTGGTAGCCTTGAGCTGAAGAGCTCAAGGACAATGCCCTGGCCCAGCAGTAGGGTGGTAGCCTTGATCTGAAGAGCTCAGGGACAGTGCCCAGGCCGAGTTCAAGCCCCATGACCCACAGAAGAAGAAAAAAAAGTCTCAGGTCCTTCAGTGCCAGGGCTGGCTTTGAACCTTTGATCCTCAGATCTCAGCTTCCCGAGTAGCTAGGATTACAGGAATGAGCCACCTCACCCAGTTCCTTTCTTTTTTTTAAACAGTGATTCCAAACAGTTTAATGTAATTGCAAGAGAAAGGGTGATTACATTTCTACAGTTATACAGTGTGCATATGTGAGTTTTCACCTCAGAGACTGAAAAAATGATCAAAAAGAATCTAAGAGTAACAAGCTATACCAGTTCACAACAGACCCCTTCTCACCCTATAGTTAGTAATATTACAATTAAAACAACTATATTCTTCTATATTTTTCTGTTAAAATCATCTCAGAAATTTACAATGCTATTATTAGTTTCCAAGACTAAAATAAATTTGCTTCATTTTTATACAACATAAATGATTATTTATTTAGAAGCACACAACATCCAAATGAAAACCACATGCATTATAGTAGCAAAGACTTGATCAGTTAAGAACTCATTTTCTTGGAAAAAACATTCTAAAGCCAAGTAAAACATCCATTCTTATAGCATACCTATAGTATGAGACTAAGGAATAGGTTAAATATAAGTCTACAACACATCAGTTTGTCTTTTTATTTTTTTAAAAAGCAGACAATTATTTTTTTTTTTAAAGATTGACAATTCACAGGAAGAAGGGGTACACGTGAAAATACTGTTGCACACAGATTAACATAGATTAACACTTTTTATTACAGGAACCATACAGTAAAGGAACACAACAGAGCAGGGCTTTTGTAGGGTTACTGAGATTGAGCTGAGATGACTGCGAAGAGAAAGATCTAGGCGAGATGACTTTGGGGAGGTAGCCACATTTCTTAGATGGGTGGGGTCGGGTGACACTAATGAGTATCGCCTAAAGACCATGAGACTCTTACCTACAATGAACCACTAGAAAACTGAAAGTGGTGCTGTGGCTCCAGGAGAGATCAGGGGCAGCACCCAGGCCCAGAGTTCAAGCCTCATGACCAACAACAGCAACAAAAAACTCTCATGGGGTGGGAGTGTGGCCCAGTGGTAGTGTGCTTGCTTAACATGCATCAAGCCCTAGGTTTGATTCTACAGTGCCAAGTACATAGAGAAAGCCAGAAGTAGTACTGGGGCTCAAGTGGTAGAACACTAACCTTGAGAAAGCTCAAGGACAATGCACAGGCCCTGAGTTCAAGCCCCAGTGCTGGCAAAAAGAAGCTGTGACCTTTTCAGCAGGCACATACCCTTACAGATACTCCTCCGCAAGTATATTCTTTCAGAAATATTGGAGACTCTTTGTAAATGATCCAGCTACCTTGTAACAAACACCTCAGTTTCCAGTCATTATATTTTGCATGCAAAAGATAATGTGAATGGAAATACATTGCCTATTCCAACCCACTTTCATGACACTGCTTTGCAAGGAATTCCTTTTTCTCATTTTCTTCCAGTGACAGGAGCATCTGGTGTCCCTGAGAGCAACCCACCTTGCACAGTGAACATCCCTATTGCTCCAATCCACAGCTCTGCTCAAGCTATGTCCCCCACTCAAAGCATAGGGCTGGTACAGTCTCTGCTTGCCAATCAGAATGTGCAGCTGGATGTCCTGACCAATCAGACAACAGCTGTGGGGGCCGTAGAACATGGAGGAGACAATGCCACCCAGTATCCAGTTTCCAACCGGTATTCCAACCCAGGACAGGTAATTTTTGGAGGTGCAGAAATGGGCCGCATCATTCAGAACTCTCCTCAGTTGTCCTTGCCACCGCCACCGCCGCCGCCGCCCCCACCGCCACCACCGCCACCGCCCCCACCGCCACCACAGATGTCTGTACTGGACCATGGAGACCGAGACCATGAACACCTGCAGAAGTCAACCAAGGTCTTGCGGCCAGTGCCCCAGCTGGCAGCTGAGGGGGATGCAGTAGGTTTCAGTGCCCCTCAGGAAGTCCAGGTGACAAAGATCAACCCCCCACCCCCCTACCCAGGAACCATTCCGGCTGCCCCCACCACAGCAGCACCCCCGCCTCCTCTGCCGCCGCCACAGCCCCCTGTGGATGTGTGTTTAAAGAAGGGTGACTTCTCCCTCTACCCCACAGCAGCACACTACCAGCCTCCCCTGGGCTATGAGCGGATCACCACCTTTGACAGCAGTGGAAATGTGGAGGAGGTGTGCCGGCCTCGCACTAGGATGCTCTGTTCCCAGAACACCTACACCCTTCCTGGCCCGGGGAGCTCAGCAACCTTGAGGCTCACAGCCACTGAAAAGAAGATCCCACAGCCCTGTACCAGTGCCACCCTGAACCGCCTGACTGTCCCTCGCTACTCCATCCCTACAGGGGACCCACCACCATATCCCGAAATTGCTAGTCAGCTAGCCCAGGGGCGGAGCCCTGCCCAGAGGCTGGACAGCAGCCTTATTCACGCCACCCTGCGGAGGAACAATCGGGAGGTGGCTCTGAAAATGGCTCAGCTGGCTGACAGTTCCCGGGCCTCACTGCAGCCTCTGGCCAAACCCAAGGGTGGCCCTGGTGGGGCAGTGGCACAGCTTCCAGCACGGCCCCCACCAGCCCTGTACACCTGCAGCCAGTGCAGTGGTGCAGGGCCCAGTGCACAGTCAGGTACTGTTCTGGCTCATGCTATAAGCACCTCCCCACTGACCTCCCAGTCCTCTTACAACCTTCTGAGCCCGCCTGACAGCACCCGTGACCGCACCGACTATGTCAACTCTGCCTTCACAGAGGATGAAGCCCTGTCCCCCCACTGTCAGCTAGAGAAGCCCCTGAGACATCCTCCACTGCCTGAAGCTACAGTCACCATGAAGAGGCCGCCTCCTTATCAGTGGGACCCTGTGTTGGGTGAGGACGTTTGGGTTCCTCAGGAAAGGACAGCACAACCTGCAGTGCCCAACCCTTTAAAACTGCCCCCTCTGATGCTAGGGCAGGGCCAGCACCTGGACGTGGCTCGAGTGCCATTTGTGTCCCCGAAGTCCCCTGCCAGCCCCACTGCCACTTTTCAGACAAGCTATGGGATGGGAGTGCCATATCCAGGAAGCTATAACAACTCCCCTTTGCCTGGAGTGCAGGCTCCCTGCTCCCCCAAAGATGCCCTGTCACCAACACAGTTTGCACACCAGGAGTCAACTGTCGTCCTTCAGCCAGCATATCCACCTAGCCTGTCCTATTGCACCCTGCCCCCTACATACCCAGGAAGCAGCACGTGCTCCAGTTTACAGCTGCCACCTATCGCCTTGCACCCATGGAATTCCTACAGCACCTGTCCCCCTGTACAGAACCCCCAGGGTCCTCTTCCCTCTAACCCCCATCTAGTGGTGGAGAAGCCACTTGTGTCACCGCCACCCGCTGACCTCCAAAGCCACATGGGCACAGAGGTGATGGTAGAGACTGCTGACAACTTTCAAGAAGTCCTCTCCCTGACAGAAAGCCCTATACCCCAGAGGACAGAAAAATTTGGGAAGAAGAACCGGAAACGCCTGGACAGCCGAGCAGAGGAAGGAAGTGTTCAGGCCATCACCGAGGGCAAAGTGAAAAAGGAGGCTAGAACTTTGAGTGACTTTAATTCTCTCATCTCCAGCCCCCGCTTGGGGAGAGAGAAGAAGAAAGTCAAGAGTCAGAAAGACCAACTGAAGTCAAAGAAGTTGAACAAGACAAATGAATTCCAGGACAGCTCCGAGAGTGAGCCCGAGCTGTTCATCAGCGGGGATGAGCTGATGAACCAAAGCCAGGGCAGCAAGAAGGGGTGGAAGAGCAAGAGGAGTCTTCGGACAGCCAGTGAGCTAGAGGAGTTCAAGTGCCGCAAAGCCAGCGAGAAGGACGATGGACGGCTGGGCAGCCAGGGCTTTGTGTATGTGATGGCCAATAAGCAGCCTCTGTGGAACGAGGCCACACAAGTATACCAGCTGGACTTTGGTGGACGGGTGACCCAGGAGTCGGCCAAGAACTTCCAGATTGAATTGGAGGGACGACAGGTAAGGAAGCTGTGACAGTGAAGCTGCTGAACAGAGGTCTGGGCTTGGGCCTCCAGGAACACTTTTTCGAAAGGGGAGAAATAGTTTATGTCTCTTACATGGAACCAGTAGGCTTAGAATTCTCAGGGTACCCACCACTGTCTTGTATTTTTTTTAACCAAGTAATGCATCTATTGACAGCCAAATGATTCCATGAAAGATGTATGGACTAGCTCCAGCCCTCCCTACCCTCAAACCCCATCCATCACACCTACTCTCATAGAGGTGAAAGATTCTCTGGGATTTGCTTGCCATCATCTTGTAAAGAATGTACGAATGGGTTTCTGTTTCTGTTTATTGGTGTTTCTATTTGCCATTGTATATTCCTTCTGAGGAACTCAGATGGCTTTGCTGTCTAATTCCATCAGAAACAGTGCTGCTGTGGTTACCTCATTCCCACCTTCTTTTCCTTTCATGTCTTTGTTTCTCACCATCATGTTTCTCATAAGGACTAGACGTAGGTCAGCTTGATGGCAGTGCTTACAGTCTAAACTCCCAGCACCTGTTCCATTGTGTATTGTCTTGTGTTTCTTTCTTCCTTCCTGCTCTCCTCCCCCTCTGCCAGTTAAAGTAATACTCATTAGTGACCTTGTTGTATTGATGGATAAGATTCACACCTGAGCCTTGTAGGACACTGTAGTGTTAGTTTTTCCTAGACTTACTGCTTATTTTTCTGTGAACTTACTGCTCAGTCATCTATAGCACTCTGGCTCTAAAGTTAAGTCTCTTCTTGGTGCAACTCAGCACTGTGGGTGACTGATTGAGTACCTGCTGACTGACCCATGGGTCCATCTAGCCCATCACTCTCTGTAAATAGTTTTATTGAGATGCAACTTTGATATGTCGGGTACAGCTTTCATCTGACATGAACAGAGCTGAGTGGTTGTTACAGAGTGTATAACCCACAAGACCTACAATTTGTATTGTCAGACCCTTACTGAAAGCTTACCAACCCCTTCTCTAAGTGGGAAGTCAGAGCATTGGAGAAAAACAGAAATCACTGCCATCACAATGCTACCTAAGGTGAGAGAAAGACCACAAACACATCAACGTATATCCTACCAGATACTGCAGTACTCTCATGTTTTGTGGCCACAGGAAGTGGAGGAGCTAGTGCATGATGGAAAGGAGGCACAGTGTTCCAGAACAGTGGCCAGGAAGCCCTCTCAGCCAGAGACATTGGACAACTAAAGTAGATCTCTGCAGTCTCTGTTAGCCTCTAAATTCTTGTTGCTTTTCTCTCTCCCTTTCCTGAACGATCAGCCTATTTCATTTGTTCTGAATCATACTCCACGTCTCCTCTTCCATGACTTCACAAGTTCATTTGTTCCATTTCCTTCAAATTAGTAGTTAGATCTACAAGATCAGTTCCATTCAGTCTACTCTTGTGCACTGCTGTCTACTTCTCAGGAGCTGGCAGCCCTGGGTATCTCTTTCCAACCTAGTTTTTTTTTTCATGGCTTTGCTTCTTGCACCTTCCCCTAGGTGATGCAGTTTGGACGGATTGATGGCAATGCATACATCCTAGACTTCCAATACCCATTCTCAGCTGTGCAAGCCTTTGCTGTTGCCCTGGCCAACGTGACTCAGCGCCTCAAATGAAGAGACCAGTGCAGGAAGAAAGATGCCACGGAGCCTTCAGAGGTAGAGCCCGTGCTGCTGCTAGCCAGGAGGACTGGAGACGACAGCAGAACTGGAAGAGCCCATCAAGCCAGGAACGCACTGGCCTTTCAGCTTGTCATTTGTTCCATTACCCTTTATCATCTGTCTTTTTTTCTTCTGTAAGTAGGTGGTATTTGGAAGACAAGGATGCGAAATGCCGGGTGTTCTTTCAGACAGTGTTGAGTGGCTGCAGAAATGCTTGGTTGAGTTTTCTTCTCAGTGACTGGGACAAGGGCCTTTGGAGAGAAGACAGACTGCCTTCTAGCCTGCCTGCTATTTTAGACATAGGGAGTGTGTGTTAATGTTCATTTTCCACAAAATCTGGCCTTCACTACTCCTCCAGCATCATCACTAGTGCAACACACAAGAAGTATAAACAACTCCAAATCCTGAAGATTCATGCTCTTTTGTGGGGAGGAGGCAGCATTTAATTCACATATATTGTGGCATTCCCCAAAAGATGACTTGATGAATGAAGGAGATGAGGGCAAATGCACTGTGTCCACTCATGAAAGTAGGTCTGTGCAGAGGCACTGTCACCAGGGTAGGTGGTAGGTGAGGAGGGTGTGACCATGTGGACAGACACCGAGAGGACTCAGTGATGTGACCTATATAAGGACTACATTTCTCTTCCTGAGGACCCCACCTTAAGCATCATATATGATGTCAAATGTGTCATTGTGGGTGTGACCTATAAAAAAAAGGACTACAGTTCTCTTCCAGAGGACCCCAACTTAAACATCATATATGATGTCAGATGTGTCATTGTGGGTGTGAGTTACACAGGATCAGTGGTGACTGGCTAAGATGTACTAAAGGTAAGAGACTGCAGTGGAGAGATCCAAGCCCGGGGGTCATACCTGGTAAAGGGGTCTGGTAGTTAGTAGAGCACGTATGACAGTATTCCCTCTATGCCTTTTTTTTTAATCCCAAACACATTACTGTAATCATATTTCTCATAAGATATCTTTGATACATCATTTCTCTTTCGAAAAGTGTGGATAAGACTTGATTTGAAGCTACTTCTTTCTTGGTTACATTAAAATTCAGTTGAGTAGAAATGCTTTCCATCAAATTAGATATGTAGCCCCCAAAAAGTTAAGCCTTGCCAGGATATGAAAAGGTAACAGTATAGTCAAATATTTGACAAATGCTCCATGATATTCTCCAGGGGGTGGAGAGGTTCTTTTTTTTTTTTTTTTATCTGTATAGATGGTTTACTGAGGAGAGAAACTACTAGGAAAACATGGTTTAAAATTGCAGACATCCATCTCTTCTTCATTAGTTCAGCCTAGAAGATCTTTGCCCACTTCTCCATCATAAGAATGTGACAAGCAATATTTCAATAGGGCTAACAATAAGACCCACTTTGATTTTTGGTTACTCCTATTTGTATTGTTTAAGGCTAGCACATGAGAGCTGACTGCTAGCTTTGGCACATAAACTTGGATTGTATTTGGAAACAGATAAGTGGAAGGTGCTTACAGGAAAGATTTCAAATTAAATTTTTATTTTCAAATTAAAGTTGATTTTTTAAAAACTCATTGGATTTGGTTGGAGAATTAGAAGAGAAACCAGACCATTCCCTTGCCTAATTATTCACTGTTCTTTCCAAATTCCAAATAAATAATGACTAGGTTTTTAAATATGGTAGAGGACATCTTCTAGCTAATAATGGAGTTCCCAGTTTATACATAAATTTGTGGGGATAGATTCTTTGGTGGGTAACTTCTTCCAGAAAGAAATTGGTGATGTGTCCAGGGTTTCTTGGTATTTTACTTGTGTATTTTATAGCTTGATACTGGCATTTCATTGCTATAATGAATCAGTCTATAATGGTTATAGACTGATCTTGAAATGATATAAGTGTAATTTCCTCTGTTTTGCTTATCCAAAGGATAATTATTTATCTTGTTTTTCATAGTATTTTGAGAGTTATTTTGTTTCTATGTATTTGTGAGTTATACCCATTATTTATTTAGGGAAAAAAAAGGTATCTTTGTAATGACTTATTTGGTAGCAGTTATTTTGCTGCAAGAAATAAAAGATAACATGATAGAAGATGCTTTGCCAGATACTTTGTAACTTTTTATGATTGGGGAAAATTCCTATTAGCCCTTTATAAATAATTCATTTTTATTTCATAGTGGTGGTTTATACAGTGGAGAGTATACCCTAAAATAATACTTCCTTTATTTTGAAATGGTTATATTTAATTAAAACAGGAATAGTAGGAAATGGGGACATGAGCATCTAGAAGATGAGTAGTGAAAGGAGAAATATGAATCCACTTCAACTTGTTATAGTCCAATTGTTTCTCCAGGTACAGAGGCCACAAAAAGAGTACATTTTTGAAACTTTTTTAGTAAGAACAAACAAAGGGGCAATCACTCCCCCAGTGACACTTTCCCACATGTAGACGTGTAGTCATTAGCAGTGAGCCTGAGAGGAGTGAGCGCACAGCACCTACCCCAGGCCTAGGACTCTGCCACAGCTGCAGGCCGCAGCAGTTAAGACTCACTATTGTTTAAGCCGTAATTGTGGCTTTATTTATGTAAAAAGTGCCTCCAGTCTCAGTTGACTATATACTCTAAAATTAGGACTTAAAGTAGTAGAATTCTAGATGCTTCATATTTATCAGTAACAGTGTATGAGTGTATAGATAACTCATTGGCTTTCTGAATTTAAAAAAAAGCATTCAACTAATAATATATCAACTACATAAAGATTTTTGTTGGGCTGGAGATATGGCTCAAGTGGTGGTATGCTTGCCTAGCAAGCTCGAAACTCTGAGTTTAAATTAAACCCTAGCACTCCTACTTCTCCCCACCTCCAAAAAAAGGCATGGGAAGCATTAAACCAATAAATATAAAATCAATTTTAATTTATTTGGCTCTGTCCTCATTAGATAAAAGGCCAAAGTATACAAAGTACTCATTGAATGTATATTCTGACAAAAATTGAGACCAAAGAAACAAAAAAAATCAAAGCTGTGAAGGCATTGTTTAAAAAGAAAATAAAAAGGAGCAGGGCTGCCGTGTACAGACCGCTGGTTTCACTCTAGCTAAGAACATGCAGAAACATGTTATGTTCAGTAATCGTAGCTGGTAAAAGCCCAGTCTCAAGCCTTGCTCTGTTTCAAGGTTGGAGTGTGATGTTAGGTCCCTGGGCTGCCAGGCCTCTGTGTGTCCATTTGTAAAATGAAAAGGACATAAGCTCCCTTACTTTAGCAGCCTGGGAGCTCAGAAGGGTACAGCTTCAATTTCTCACTTCAGGAGGGTTGCCTTTTTTTTTTTAAATCAGTCTTGAGGCTTGAATTCTGGGCCTGGGCACCGTCCCTGGGCTCTTTTGCTCAAGGCTAGTACTCTACTACTTTGAGCCACAGCACCACTTGCAGTTTTCCTGGTGGTTAATTGGAGTTAAGACTTTCCTGCTTGGGCTGGCTTTGAAGTATGACCAGGTCTTAGATCTCACCCTCCAGAGTAGCTAGGATTACAGATGTGACCAGCACTCAGCAAACCATTGCTTTTTTATATAACTATGTTTCTTTTCCTGTGTCTCTACTGAATACATGCCAGTGCTTTTAGCATATTATCTTTAGAAAGTTCTCTAAATGAATTTGGGGTCATACTTGTTCTCATATAATTATTAACAGGATGGAAGAGTCTCCCATCACTATATCTTACTCGGTGGGCGCTCTCAAGAACAACCCATAATAAGATGTCACTTTTCACCAGTAGAACAGAGGAATAAGGATATGGGCTGACGTGGCTTTTTTTGTGTGTTCCTGTCCTTGATTGTTAGTACTGTCCTGAGACTCAAAAGGTTGCTTGAAAAGGGACCCATGAGAAAAGGAACCGGGCGTCCCTGTCTGGCCTGTGGATCACTTGCTCACACCAATGGTTGTAGGTGAGATAAAGTGGATCAGAACTGTCCTTTGAGTTCCTGGCACAACCAGAACTCTGTGCCATTTATGTATTTTCCATATTTCTAGTTGATAAACCCTGAAGGATTGTGGCTTATTTCATTTCCACTTTCTTTGGCTTTGTGCAATTTTTTGTAACTTTCCTTACGCCTTTATTTTTTATTTATAATTTCTTTCTAAGGGGAGGGGTAGGATTCTAAGCTCGTTTGTTGTAGATAAATTTTTTCCTGTGTTGTGGAAAAGCATGGATTATGCATTTAGGTGGAAATGGCACTGTTATTTCCCAGAGGGGTATTGTTTTTGCATTTGTTTATAAATGCATTATTTTGGTACTGTAAATTTGGATGTAATTTCTGCATTTATTACTACTGTTTTTTCCCTTTTATTATTCCTATAAGAATGCAATTCAGGTGCACAGGCTCCAGACCGAACACCACCACCAGCATGTTATTGCCAGACCTTGAGATTGGCGTGCACTTTTCCTGCACACCAGTTCCTCTGCTGTTGGTTTCTTCTTAAATCCAGCATCCTACTTTGTCTTAGTTTCCAAACATGATATGTTGTGATTCCTGATTGCATTTCAATGCACTCTCTTATTTGCCTATCTTCTTATGTATTTTGTGTACTTGACCGTGCAGGAGGTGTTCTAGAAGGCATTAATGGTTTGCATTCAAAACAATGTGGTTTGTCTAAAATATTTTGTCTTTATTATTGAGATGAATAATCTTATTTTTTTCCTTGATGATTTAAAATTGTAAGAGTTGTCCAGCTATTGCTTAATAAAATTTTGCAGATCAAAAAGAAATCAGTTGCTTCTGTGCCTAATATCGATTGTGGGTCCTTAGTCCTTTAGGTAGAAATCTCCTCAGACTAGTAATATGACTTGTCACCCATCAGTTGCTTCAGGAATCCCCTGGGAACTAGAGATCCGGAGATTGTGTTGTCTCTCTGAGACTGTGATTCTTGATTGATGAATTTGAGTTTCTTTTTCTTTTTTTCAAAAAGGACCCAATTAAGAAAGACCACCTGTGTAGTACCTACAAGATCAGAGGTGCTAAATACATTACACCTTCTTCATTACTTTGTAAGAAATGTAATAGTACCAATTCACCTATAAAGTGTTAATGTAACTGTTGCTGTCATTACTGAGTGGTTGCAAGTCCCTGGCCTGAAGTTTTCCCAGGACTAGGTGAGGCAGAAAGCTGAACACAGAAATCATATCTGAAGTACAGAACTAACCTTTTAGGTTTTTTTCAAGGTAAAAATAGACATGTAGTCACTCAGGCTTTAGGAGATGGAAGAACCCAAACTATTGCAAATTCTAAGGAACTTTTATTTAAAATTATTTTTAAGTGTATGAATGTAAATCTTTGAATAGTCACAGGTGGTTCATTGCCTTGAATTTTTTATGAGAATTAAAATATAGCCAGGCATATTAGTGTGTGCTTATAAAGCTCAGCTGCTCAGAAAGCAGGAGCAGAGAGGGTCATGGGTTTGATGCCAAACAGGGCAAAGTTAGCAAGATTCTATGTTAATTAGAACAAAAGGGCTAGGGATGTGACTTAAATGGTAAAGAGGCATTGGCCTTAATATCAAAATAGATCTCATTTTATTATGGATGTTCAATGAGCACTGAGTGATATTTGTAACATCTTCATCACTTAAACCAGGCAGAAGAGAGATCCAAACAAAGATAGACCCAACTCCTCAACCAACCCTCCCCACCCCAGCAAAGGATTTAACACATCCCTTTTCTTCTCCAGACATTTTAGAAAGGATGCATCCTATTTGTATTATAATTTCTGGCAATATTAGAATAAAGAATCAATTTAGCTCTTCTATCCAAATCCCCAAAAACTCAAATATAGAACAGTGGCTACCTCATGGAGATAGTATTACAGTTTTCTGAGGATGCAGAGATACCACAACAAAATCTGATTTCATATGAGAAGTGTCTGCCTTCTGCCTCCATTTCTTTCTGGAGAAAATTGGAGCATTGAGAAACTGAAATGATTTCTGGATTCCATAGACAACCAATCCTGAAATAGAAGCCAAGGTTTCTGGGTCACATTAATAAAAAGACCTAGTTTATTCCCAGCTTCTCACTCATGTAATAATGACTTACTTATACAGAGCTATGAGCTGCTTATATGTGGGCATCTGTGAAAAGAGGGATTATAAATGGGCCGCCCTTGCTCTTCCTCTGGGGAGCTCATCTACTCCTTAGAGTCTGGTGTGAGTACTTGTGTGAGTACTCTCGAACTCTCAAAAGAAGCAAGGCTTGGCTCACAGGCTGTCTGCCATGGTCAGATATCACCAGGGCACAGGTCTGTGGATTTGATTTTCTGCAGATCTGAGAAAACGATTGCTTATTGCTTTGAAGAACCAGCACCAGGCCCTAGTGGCTCACGCCTGCAATCCCAGCTACTCAGAATGCTGAGATCTGAGGATCATGGTTGGAAGCCAGTCTGGGCAGAAAAGTCCATGAAATTCTTATCTCCAATAAACGACTCAGTAAACGCAGTAAATAGTGCTGTGGCCCAAGTGGGAGAGCACTAACTAGCCTTGAACACAGGAGAGGCTCAGGGACACCAAGACCCTGAATTAAAGCCCCAGGACTAGTATACACACACACACACACTCATACCTGTAATCCTCGCTACTCAAGGCTGAGATCTGAGAATCAATGTTCAAAGCCAGCCCAGGCAGGAAAGTCCTTGAAACTTAGCTCCAATAAATGACTCAGAAAAAGCTGGAAGTAGTGCTATAGCCCAAATGGTAGAGTGCTGCCCTTGAGGTCCTGCATTCAAGCCAAAGGACCAACAGAAAAAATAAAAGTGCAATTCTTAAGGAGAAATGTCTGAGGGATTTAATAAACTGCAATCTTTTAGGACAGTGTCCAGACAAAAGCATTTTTGTCATGTAAATAGCCTGTGCTTTCCCCCAGGTTGGAGAATTTAGGAAGCCAGTGGTTAGAGCATTTTCACTGCTTGCACCACTCCCCAAATAAGATGGAGAAGCTTGGATAGAAGGGCTGGACACAGCAGTCCCCAGTCTACAGATGCAGCTGGTTCCTGGTCATACCAGCCATTCCACTCCCCAGATCCCCTGCTCTGAAGAGACAGTCCAGTGCTTCCCCTCCTCCTCTTCTCCAAAAGAGCCAGTAGTTGTGACCTCATTCCCCACTTCATGGTACAATCTTCAGCTCAACTGGTTTGAAATTTCTTCTTTCACATGAAGCCTTGCCAAGTATCACCTTAGAGGGCTCCTGTGAACTTCCTATCAAAGTCTTACCCATTGCCCAGTATAGATGTAGTTCCTTTGTTTCTGTCAGTCGTGGGACTTGAACTCTGGGCCTGGGCTCTGTCCCTGAGCTCTTCAGCTCAACGCTACCACTCTACCCCTTCAGCCACAGTGCCACTTTTGGTTTTCTAGTGGCTAATTGGAGATAAGAGTCTCATGGCCTTCTGCTGCAAACATGCTCGGTCAGATCATCAATCAGGCCAAGAAGCATCCAAGCTTGATTCCCCTTTTTGTATTCATTGGAGCGGGAGGTACTGGAGCACTAATGTATGTGACACGCCTGACTCTCTTCAATCCGGATGTTAGTTGGGACAGGAAGAATAACCCAGAACCCTGGAACAAACTGGGTCCCAATGATCAGTACAAGTTCTACTCTGCGAATGTGGACTACAGTAAATTGAAGAAAGAAGGTCCTGACTTCTAAATTTGAAAAATCCTCACAATAAAGCTGCTGAAAATGAAGGTCTTTCAGAAGCCATCCACACAATTTTCCACTTTGCCAGGAAATATCTCCTACAAACGCATGACATAATTATGTTGATTTGTTGGATTTATTACACTGACTAATAAATCTCTGAAACTTGAAAAAAAAAAAAAGAGTCTCATGGCCTTTAGTACCAGGGCTGGCTTTGAACCACGATCCTCAGAGCTCAGCCTCCTGAGGAGCTAGGATTACAGATGCGATCCACCACACCTGGCTTACATGAAATATTTTTTTTAAAAAATGACTTTTGTACTCCTTTCCTTTCCCCCTTCTTCCCTCCCTCCTTCCTTCATTCCTTTCCTTCCCTTCCTTCTCCCCTGCTCCTTTCTTCTCTTTCCTTCCCTTCTTTCCCCTTCCCTTTTCCTTTCCCTTCCTTTTATTTTTTTCTCCTGGCAGAGTCTCACTGTGCTAGCCTGGAACTTATGATCCATTTGCCTTAGCCTGTGTCATCTCACCCAGCTCAGTCTGTCATTTGCAAGAAAGAATAATCAGTTAAATAATGAAAGCTATTGGAAACTACCATAAAAAATGTTAATAGAACTGTAAAATGCAACAAGTGGGCAACTTAAGACTGGTAGTAAAATTAGAGGACCAATCTAGGACAACCCATTTCCATCTAACAGGAATTTAAAAACTATCACAGAACATAGAAAAGGGACATTATCAAGGAAATCTTTCAAAAACTAAATTGCTGGACTTGGGTTATCAAGGTGGGGGCAAAGGGGGGAGAGGGTTCCAAGAATCTAGCCCAGAGGATAAGAAAAGTCTCACAGCATATGGAAGTGGAATCACGTGATGAATGGAATAAAGTTTTACAGATGACAGCAGACAAAAAAAGGGGGGGGGCATACTGGGCACTATAAAGCCGTGAGACTCTTATCTCCAATTAATCACTAGAAAACTGGAAGAGGACTGTAGCTCAAGGGTAGGGTGGTAGCCTTGAGCTGAAGAGCTCAGGGATAGTGCCCAGGTCCAGAGTTCAAGCCCCACGACCCTCCCTCCGCCAAAGAAAACAAAAAAACTTAAAAGCTATAGTTTATATGTTGAAAAATGATATAAACTTATAAACTTTATGTAGTCTTAAAATTACATGTAGACTACATATAGTAGACTGTACAAGCTATAGATATAGTCTACATGGAGTTTATATGTACTATATATAGTAGACTACATATATGTAGACTACATATAGTCTTAAACTACATGAGAACCCTGGGCTAGTCCCTGAAGGGCACTCCCTGGGGGGTCCTGGGTTTACCTTCTAGACTAGTGGAGGTTGGGAGAAAGTCTGAGAAAAGCAACTAATAGGGTCTACTTTGGCACAGCAGCAAAACCAAGTAGCTAGCTATTTGGGGTTGGGGGAAAAAAGGCATAAACTGAATTGAACTTATGATTAGCAGTACTACTGGAATCAACGATAATGAAAACTACCTTTTATTTTTTTCTGGTCCTACAACTGGAACTCAGGGCTTGGGCACTGTCTCTAAGCTTCTCTTGCTCAAGGCTAGCACTCTACCACTTGAACTACAGCACCACTACTGGCTTTTTCTGTATATGTGGTACTGAGGAATCGAACCCAGGGTTTCAAGCATGTTAGGGAAACAGTCTACCACGAGGCCACACTCCTGGCCCCTACCTTCAAATTTTAGACAGAAAGTTATTTCCAGCCAAACTATCAAGAAAGGGTAAAAGAATAAGATTTTTTTTTCATGAGCTCAAAATACTTGCATTTTCATGTACCCATTTTCAAGAGGCTCCTATGAGATGGGTCTATCAATAAGGAAGATCCAGACAAAACAGCCAGGAGAAAAGTCCCCAGGATGGAGGAGAGGAGATGACTCAGACCCTTGTCATACACTGGCATGGGGGCAGCCGGTACATAGCAGGGCACTCGACCCAACAGAGAACTATCTCACCAGGCAGAAACAGATATATGGCCACATGAGCCTCAATGTCTTAAAGAGAGGGACTAAAAAATTGGTTGGGTGGGGGAAGCAATGAGGTTGAATAAGTAGAAAAGCAAACAGAAAAGCAGTCGTTCTGCAGGAAATAAAGTGTGTGTACAGAGGAGACAAGGTTATAATGCTCCCTATGGTTCAGCTGTCTTCTATGAATGTGTGTCTGTGATACTTTATCTCACATTCCTAGCTGTTTGCAGCATAAGAGCTAACTGTAGATTTGCATCCCATCTCAACTTATTGAGAGCATTTACAAGAGTCAAGTTTTTGAGTAGTTTCACAGGGAGTTATTTTGTGAGCTTTTATCTGCCACACACCAGTGAGGAGACTCCATTACTCATTTTTTGATGAGAGATCCTCCGTGGATATATTATATTATTATCATTAAAAAATTGTGTTTTAGCTGGGCACCGGTGGCTCATACCACCTAGTAATCCTCGTACTAGTCACTCAGGAGGCTGAGATCCGAGGATCGTGGTTCAAAGCCAGCCAGAGCTTGAAAGTCCGTGAGACTCTTATCTCCAATGAACCAGCAGAAAACTGGTTATGGTGCTGTGGCTCCAGGGGTTGCGTGCTAGCCTTGAGCTGAAGAGCTCAGGGACAGTCCCCAGGGACAGAGTTCAACCAACCCAACAAATTAAAAATAAAAATTGTGTTTGCTTGTTTGTTAAACTTGTCATTTAAAATATGATGTAAAAATCAACGTTAATAAATTCTCTAATTTAAAAAAGATGTTTGTTCCGACATGGCCGTATGAAAGGTTTTGATTTTATGACCCATCCGGGGCCTGAACTCAAGCCTGGGCCGAACCACCTTTGTCTTTTTTGTGTGTGTTCAGGGCTGGCGCTGTCACACCAGAGCCGCAGATCCACCTCCAGCCTCTCCGCTTCTTCATTGAATCAAGAGTCCGATGGTCTTCTCTGCGCAGCTGCCTTCCACCCCATCCTCAGCTTCCAACCCCGTGCCCGAGCCGCCCCTGGGTGCTGCTCCTGTCCCGGGTAACCGGGAAGGCCTGGCTTCCGCGGGAGCTGTCCGCGGTGCTGAACCGGGGCCGGCCGGGCCGCCGACCTCCGTCCCCGCGCCCCGGGGACGCCCGGCCCGCTCGGGCGCCTCGTCTGCCCTCCCCTCAGCCCCCCCATCTCCCTTTCCAGCCCCAGGTCCCGGCTTCCTCTCTCCCGCTCCCTCCCCCCGGGAACCCTGCCCACGACACCCCCGCACCGCCCGGTCCCGCCCCTCGCCATCGTGATCGCGGCTGGCCCAGGGTCCCCGCAGGCGGGGAGCGAGGAAGGGGTGGGCAGGAGGGGCGGAGCGGCGGGTGGCTGGGGCGAGGCCCGGCGGGCGCGCAGGCATGGAGGACGAGTACCCGGCCTTCGAGCCGCCGCCGCTCTGCAGCGAGCTCAAGCACCTGTGCCGCCGGCTGCGGGAGGCCTACCGCGAGCTGGAGGAGGACTTGGCGCCTCTCAAGGATGACCGCTACTACAGGTAGGCGCGGCGGGGACTCCTGCGCCCTCCCCGGGTCCTGGGAGGGCAGATCCCGGCAGCCTGGCCCAAGGCCCTTCTCCATCCCCAGCACCCAGAGCCCCGAGAGAGGCTGGGGCGGCGGCCTCGCCTGGCTCCTCCCCATTGTCCCCTTTCCCGGGCAGTCTCCCCCCTCCCTCGGGCCTGGAGCTGGGATCTGGGCCTCTGACCGCCCCCCCCTCCGTCCGCGTGCAAAAGCAAAGGGCAGGCCTCCTCCTCGGTTCCGGGGCGCGCAGGCCCCTGGGGGCCCGGTGACACCGGTGACACCGTGCGTGCGCAGAGGCGGCGCGGGCCTGGTCTGGGATGGCTTCTGTTCCCTCACCCGGGAAGTGTGAAGAATGGACTCTGTGTGAACCCCAGATCCATTCTCTTGCTAACTAGCTCTGTGACCCCAGAAAGTCCTTCACAGCGCCCTAAGCCAGACCATGCTGAGGCGCCAAAGTCTGCACCTCAAAGCTTCTCTATCTGGAACATGGGAAACTTGAACCAACTTTTGGAAGGTGGAGAAGTGGCCCAGGAATGGCACTGTATTGCCTGCCACCTTTGAAGTGACAGAGGTCATTTTTGCACCATCCACCTGCACTCACAGGTGCACATCCGTGCCCAGACGTGTTACACCATCCTTACGCATTCTCAAATGCCTGGTGATGCGGAGGGGGGCGGTGGAGACCAGCAGTTCATCACCGTCATGACCAGGGACTATTTGTAAGATTTTATTACGAATTGTACAAAGAGGTTACAATTTCCTACGTCAGGTTGTGAGTACCATGTTTCTTGGACAATGTCATCCCTTCCTTCATTCTCCCCCACTTTCCCTTTCCCATCCCTCCCTCAAGTTACACCATTCATTTTTTACATCGTGTCTATAATGTACAGTGAATACAATGCATTTGTTCACCCTCCCTCCCTCTATTCTTGTGTCTCCCTCCTTGCCCTCCCTGGTGTTCACTGAACAGAATTTTTCTAGGTTCATGTCTTTGAAAATGACATAATAAGGCCGGGAGCATGGTCTAGTGGTAGAGTGCTTGCATGCACGAAGCCCTGGGTTTGATTCCTTGGTGGCACATACATAGAAAAAGCTGGAAGTGGTGCTGTGGCTCAAGTGGTAGAATGCTAAGTGCTAGCCTTGAGGAAAGCCCAAGGACAGTACTCAGGTGCTGAGTTCAAGCCCCAGGACTGGCAAAAAATGAAAATGACATAGTATCATTCTTTCTGACGGACAAGTAAAACTGCATTGTGAACAGGTAGTACATTTTTGGACCCACTTATCTACTGTAGCATCGGTGCTGCTTCCATGACTTGGCTACCATGAACAGTGAACCAACGAAGGTGGATGTACACACATCTTTACTGTTTCCTGACTTGTAACAATTTGAGTAGATGTTCAAGAGTGGTATGATTGAGCAGGGTAGTTCTGTTTTGTTTTTTGAGGAATCTCTAAACTGCCTTCCAGAATGGTTGTACTAGTTTACATTCCCACCAACAGTGTAATAGGATTTTCTCCAAATCCCTGCCAGCATTTGTTGTTTGTATTCTCTGTGCTGGACAATCTTACTGGGATGAGATAGAATCTCCATGTGGTTTTGATTTGCATTTATGGTTAGGATTTGAGCATTTCTTTCTGTGTTTATTGACCATTTTTCTGAGAAGTCTCTGTTTAGCCCCTTTCCTCATGTATTAATTGGATCATTAATTTGGGGGAGGTGTCTGACAATTTTTAAAGAACTGGATCACCATGGTTCTATGCTGGAGAATTGGGACTGGCCCCACAATCTGGGCTGTTGCAGCCTCCTGGCAGATCTGACAGATATAGGAGCCCACAGATAGTTTCAAATTATGTTGATGAAATATGATCATTTCCAAGTTCCTTTCCTAGTAGTTTCATCCACTCCAATCCCCTCTCCCATTGCTTTGGCAGTGGAGCTGGTGAATAGGAAAGTTGCTTCAATGAATACAGATTGGAGAGAACAAGTTGTACCTGTAGCTGATCTATGACTGGTCCATCTACTACTCCTGCATTCATTTCAGTTAATTTACTGGGCATCTCTGGTGTTCCTGATCTGATTCTAGGTATGAGGGATACAGCATTGGGCAAGAGAAACAGGGGCTCTGCTGTCATGGGACTTGTGATGACAAATGTCATCATCACTGTGATGAATGCTAGTGACATGGGCAGGTGGTCAAGGAAGGGTCTTGGAGGTGGCATTTGTTTGATAACTGCATAGCATATTAGACAATGGGATGAGTGGAAATTTTAAGAAAAAGAAATAGAAGAGCAAAGTCCTGAGACCATACATACATGATGTGATCAAGGAACAGACAGAAGACAAGAGAATGTGGCGCTTGGAGGTCAGAGAGACAGGCAGGCTCTGGTGGAGCAGAGCTACGCCAACAACTAGGGACGTCATTAGACTTGCAGGGGGACACAAACAATTTGTCTGCCTTTCCCACAGCAAGCTCATGAGTCTTTGCTCAGAAGCAACTTCATCCATTGAGTTAGATTCTTGAAGACCAGTTCACCACAGCTGGAAAAAGACGGGAATAAGTTCTGCCTCCCGCTAGCAGATCAAGTGGTCCACAGGGTGCTTTTTACAGTGTTTTGTGTAGACAGGAAAGTTGAACTGAATCACAGAGACTTTCATAACAAGGTCATGTTTGAGGTCACTGCACTCTCCTCACATGTTCCACTGAGGCTGTATATCAATGGGCCTTTCCTTTACACCCGGGGAAAGGCTCTCGTATTCTAGGCGGGGAAGCTGACGGTCACAGCTGCCTACCTGCCTCCCTGCAAGGCAAAAGGGCTACTATACTGTTCATTCCATTGCTGTTTTCTCTTCTGTGATTTATGACTAAAATGCACCAGCTCTTTTCTCCCTGGAGGACCAGGGACTCACTTCATATGTCTGACTGTGTGCTCATCACAGGCGAGGCAAGGAACACGGCTGTTAGTGACCCGTTTTCAAACGTGACCAGCCTCCTCTGCTGGCACAGCCGTGTGCCTAGCCAGTCTCTAGCCTCCCAGTGCTAGAAATCTGCAGGATTGTCATCCTGAGACTCACAGTGATTCCCACTAAACAAGTTATTCCAGTTAAATGTCCTGACAGGAAAGGAAGATGGAAAAGTAGTAGCTGGGAGTGGAAATTCTGGCTTCCAAGTACAACTGAGTCCTCTCCAAGCTCTCAGACCAGGGGAGAATCATTTAATTCACCAAATGGTCAATTTCTACATTAGAAAAGTAAAGCCTGGGCCAGCCACTGTGGCTCACGCCTGTAATCCTAGCTACTCAGGAGGCTGAGATCTGAGGATCGTGGTTCAAAGCCAGCTCTGGCACTAAAGTCCATGAGACTGTTGTCTCCAATGAATCACTAGAAAACCAGAAGTGGTGCTGTGGCTCCAGGGATAGGGTACTAGCCTTGAGCTGAAGAGCTCAGGGACAGCACCCAAGCCCAGAGTTCAAGTCCATGACTGACCAAAAAAAAAAAAAAGAAAGAAAAAAGAAAAGAAAGAAAAAAGTAAGGCCTGTTGCTTTTGTCTGCTAACAGTGGCTTATTAGACTTCTTCCACAAGAAGGACATGACATTCGAGGGCTTTGTGAAGATAACTGGAGATGCTTCCAGCCACAGGCAACAGCTCAACAAAACAAACTAGTCTAAATAATAAAGTAGTGGACCAAGTTGTTTCTGAGCCAGTGCTAATAATGTTAATCACCTTCCTTTTTAACTCAGTAGTGATTTGTTGCCATTGGCAGCTAATAACCATTGCATTGTCAATTTCTCATGCATAGCCATAGAGAGAAGTGGCTGGCTTCCTATGACTCTCTCAAAAGGAGAAGGAATAACTTGAATTCCACAGCCAAATTCATTGAATCTCCTCTACAACCCCCACCAAACAATAGCAGTGAAGAAGACAGAGGTGTTGATAAGGACCTAGGAACTTCTCACCCTGCACATGGGGTGAAATGAGTGTGACTTCAGTCAAAACCATTTAGCAGTATCTACTGAAGTTGCGCATACATTTTTTATGATCCAGCATTTCCTTTCAGGTGTGTACCCTAAAAAATGCATGGAGATTTTCATCAAAAGATAGCTAAGGGTCTGGGAGTTTGCCCTACTGGTAGAGTGCTCGCCTAGCATGCATGAAGCCCTGGGTTCGATTCCTCAGCATCTCATACATAAAAAAGCCAGAAGAGGTGCTGTGGCCCAAGTGGTAGAGCTCTAGCCTTGAGAAAGCCCAAGGACAATGCTCAGGTCCCGAGTTCAAGACCCAGGACTGGCAAAAAAAAGGCATGTAGGGAATCAAGTACAGTGCATACCGCTGTAATCTCACCAACTCAGAAGGTAGAGATCAGGAGGATCGTGATTTGAGGCTAGCCTGAGCAAAAGGCTTAAGACCTCATGTAAATAAGAAAATGAGGCATGGTTATCATGTCTATGAGCCCAGCTATTGGGAAGCAGAATGAGAGAATCACAGTTGATACTAGCACATGCGAAAATAGTGAAAAAAAGCTTAGGTTGTAGTTTAAGTGGTAGTTAAAGGTATAGTTTAAGCACCCGCCTAGCATACTTGAGGCCATGATTTCAAACCCAAGCACTGGAAAAAAATTATAACAAAGAAGAAAAAAACAAACCGCAGAATGGATACATTTGACTTCTTCTATAGTTAAATATTCTATAGCCATCAGTTCAGCATTTCCCAACTGCACACAGCACACAAGAAAAGCAAGAGAAACTAAAGAGTCCATATTGCTAGATTCCATTAACATAAAAATTACACAACAGGCTGGGTACTGGTGGCTCATACCTGTAATCCTAGCTACTGCATGCCTCACAGCTATGCCTAGTCCTGTAGAGAGCTCCCCTTCATTCTGGGCTTTGCTAAATCAATTATTCTCACTCGTCATATGTCTCAATCTGAACCTTTCCTGTCTGCTTACAGTTTCGTATCCAAACTTCCCTTAGTCCAGCTTCCTTTAGAAGCACCCATGCTAGCTTCTTCCACACCTGGCAGTCTGGCTTTTCCTCAAGTTTGCCATATATTGGGTTAAATATGGACCCTTCCTATGAACACCCATGTCCTGTTTTTCTTTTTTTTTTTTTGCCAGTCCTGGGCTTGGGCTCAGGGCCTGAGCACTGCCCTTGGGTTTTCTCAAGGCCAGCACTCTACCACTTAAGCCATAGCACCACTACTGGCTTTTTTCTATGTATGTGGTACTGAGGAATCGAACCCGGGTCCTCATGCATGCTAGGCAAGCACTCTACCACTAGGCCAAACTCCCGGCCCCTGTCCTGTTTTTCTTTACAGCAAGCTAGGCTTGTTAGCTCAAAGTTTATGGATGTCACATGGCCAAGCCAGATATGTGTGGTTTTCAGCACCCTTGAGAGGGCACCAACACTTGCTAGGTAAACTCTGTGGAAAACAAAGACAAATGGATACCTGCTATCTGCTTCAGGGACCATCCCTCTTATTTGCTGAGTGAAGTCACCCAAAGCATAAGTACCCTCTCCAGTACCTCTCCTTTTGGGAGTTGCCCCCCAAATGCTGAATTGATGGCTATATAATATTTAACTATAGAAGAAGTCAAATGTATCCATTCTGCTGTTTGTTTTTGTCTTCTTTTAACTATCTTCTGCATCCTGACTATTTCTTTGCATCCTGAGCATCCAGAAAAGTTGAGTGTGCATTTTCACCATCTCTCCTGTCCTAACCCATCACCCTAAAGTCCTCCAGCTGCTACACATGTCCTGCTCTTACCGGGTCACTGGTGACTTCTAAACCCAAGGTCAGTGGCTCCTTTCAGGCCTCACCACTAGTCCTAAGGAATCTGACCCGGAGCTGGGGTCTTTAAACACTCTTGTCATTTGGCTCTGGTGATAGTCTTTTCTCTAGTTCTTACCCCTCTGACAGGTTCTCTTCCTGTCACTATGTAAACTTCAATACCTCTCCATTTATTCAAAACAAATAGCACCACTAAAGATCCTGGAAAAATGTTGGTGTGAATTGGGCACTACATGTTACAGAATGACATTTTCTTTCTTCCGAAAGAGCAGTGTGTAACTAAGCTTGGCCTGAAACACACTTCCTCAGGGGGGTGGGGCTTCTGGGGTGCCACAGCACCCCGATGACGTCTTTCCTAGTGTTTCCTTCCACTTACCATTGGGTGCTACCAGGTTACACTATGCTGGGCAGCCCCAAAATGCTTTCAGTTAGTCCTCTGGGCTGGTATTGCCCCCAGAACCTCAGTAGTGCAAGGGCTTCCCTGGCTTCATTGGACTAGGTATACTAAGGGTGAGCAGAGCTGGTACACTCTCTTCTTACACCTGTGTCTCGCACTGGGCTTGAGAGGGGAAGTGAAAAAAATTGATTTCCTGGAGAGCAGAGCAGATGTGAATACCACATCCGTTCTCCAGGGACTCTGGCCCTTATGCGACCCTGTGCTGATTCACTCTGCCTTCTGAGAAAGCATCATTTGCCAGATGGGATGAGGCCTGGAGGCTGCGGCAGGGTGCCTGAGCTTGAAGTGTGCATCATGCCTGGAGGCTAGCGTCTGCATCCTGTGCCAGGGCCACCAGATAAAGTGCCATAAACCAGGGCTAAAACAACAGAAATGCACTTAGCCACCATTCTAAAGTCCAGGAGGGTTTCAGAAGTCAGAGAGATGGGGCTGTCACTCCCTGAGAACCATGATGGAGGCGGTGCTCTCCTCGTTTCTGGTGGTCTCTGTGACCCTTGGTGTATAGCTAACCTTAGCATCATCTCTCAGAGTGCTCACTATATCTTCCTTCTGTCTTATCTCTGTCTCAGTCCTCTATTTCTGTTATCTCCGTGTCCAAGTGCCCCATTTTCACACTTACCTTTGTCCTAGTGGTGTCATCTTAACTTGATCTGTGGCGGGAAGGTGTAGCTCAAGAGGTAGAGTGCCTGCCTAGTAAACGGGAGACCCTAGCCAACAAACTAACTAGCTCATCTGCAAAGACCTTGTTTTCCTGTTCCAAAAAAGAGCACACCCCCAGGCTCTAGAGTCAGGCCTTCACCAGCTTCCTGGGACTCAAATCAACCTAGCAGCAGTGGCATGTTTGCAGAACAAATGAGGACAAATAGGGTGCGTGTTGGCGGGGAGGAGCCACAGTACTGGGAAGCTGATCTGCACATCCCATAGAAGAATCTCAGAGTCCTCCTGCTTCCAAACCTGCTTAGCGCTGCAGGTGGGGCTGGGAGTCTGAAGCCGGTAACTCATATCTGTCCTTTGTCCCAATCTGCAGAGGTGACTGAAGGCTTGGCAGCTCGGAAGAGGGTGTGTGTGTGTGTGTGTGTATGTGCACGGGCCCACATGTGAACCCTCTTTTGTATGGGGGTGTAGGAAGGTGTGGACCCAACCCAGAGAAAGCAATCTCTGCCAGCTCTGTGGTTCAGTGAGTTTAGCTCTGGGCTGAAAGGTCAAAGCTAGATGACTTGTTGTACCAGAATTCCTAGAACCCCGAAAAGACCACCAGAGGCCACAGTCAAAGCTAAAAAACAAGGGTCGTTTATTACGAGTCTAGACTCGGACCTCCGCATACCCGTAGCCGGCAACGCTAAGAGGCCCTGAACAAGGATTTTACACAGCTTTTATAGGGGAATTCCACAGTTAAAATCACCTGATTGGCTGTTTGGTAACTCAAACCACTGGTCGCTTTAAGATTAATCAGAGCTCAGGTGTCTAACCACTGAGCATCAAGCTGTTGCCGCCTGGGGTTCACGTACGTGGGCCCTGGGCCCTGACCTGGGGGTCATTCCCAGAACATGGGACAATCTTGGCACAACAGACTCCTTCATTCTGGCTTCAGCAGTGAAAGTCGTTTCCCAGGAAATCCCTTAGTTCCAAAACACTTAGGACAGGGCCTTGGTTAATCCTTGAAAGTGACAGGATCCGAGAAGCCAGGACTGGTGACGCAGGATCCAAGGCTAGACTTTCTGATGGCCGATCGGAGGCCAGCGGGCGCCGTTCCAGGAAGAGGAGGGCGCTGTTTAAATGGTGGTGGGGGGCACCCGTGAGACAGGTGCACGCCTTCGCACAACAGCAAACTCTGAAGTGCTCCTGAGAGTCCTGGGCATAAACACCTCACTTTGGAGAGCAAGCAAGCCTTAACGTTTGCAAAGGAACCTCGGTACTCTCCAAAGACTTCCGCCTCCTCCCTCTCCCCAGCCCGGGATTCGAGCTCCGGTCCCTCCGCCTCCCGCAGGCGCCCGCGTGGGTGCGCCGGGCCCAAGCCCCGCCCATCGCCGGTTCGCCCCGCCCCTCACCGCCTCGCCCCGTCCAAGCACCGCCCCGCCGGCTCGCCACGCCCCTCGTCGCCCCGCCCCCGCCGCCTCGCCCCGCCCTCTCACCCCGCTTCCGCGCACGTGATCGCGCGTCGCGCGCTGTTGCGCTCTCCGAGGCCCGGGGCTCGGCGGCCGCCGTCGCTCGGGCTGCGGCGGTGGCGGTGGCGGCCGCGGTGCGGCGTCGAGAGGGCTCGGGGCGCGCGGGCCAGGGCCCAGGCCGGAGAACGCCGAGATGGAACCGTGAGTACTAGAGCAGGCGGCCTGGGGGGGGCGGGTCTTGGGGTCCCCGGCCTCCGGGCGCGCGGCCGCGGGGCTGGCGGAGCGGACCGGTGGCCGGTGGACCTCGGCGTCCCGTCCCCCGGCTCGTGGCGGGGCCGGAGGTCCCGGGGCACCCGGGGAGCCGCGCCGGGGTGGGCGCTGCCCCGCCGGCGCTTCCCGGAGGCGTCTGGTGACGTGGGCGCGCCGGAGCCGGCACGGCCCGCCCGAGTTCTCCAGAGTTGTGCCATCTGCCGACCGGAGCCCGCGCCCCCGCGGAGCGCCGAGGCCCGGGCGGAGCGCCGAGGCCCCGGAGTCCGGCCGGGCGTCCCAGAGGCCGGGCGGCGGCGGGGAAGGGCAGGGAAACCCCGCCGCCGCCCGTGCCAGTCCGCCCCGCGTGGGTGGTTTACAAGTGGAAAGCCGGGAGTGGTGAGGCAGCGTGGCCGCTGTGCGGCCCCCGGGGTCCCCGCCCAGGCTCCCTGTCCTCAGAGCCGCGGAGCCGGCCCCGCGCTGCCTGTTAGGAGGCCATGACGACCGGCCGAGTGCAAGGCCTGTGGCCCCAGGAGTGGGTGGGGTGGGCTGGGGGCATTTCTCGAGGTCCTCAGCCTGCCGCCGACGTGGGGACCGCACACGTTTCTGGGCAGAAAAGGAGATAGCGCTGAAGTCCTAAGCACTACTACATCCTTCATTTTTAGTGTGCCCCGGACTTTGGTGCCTGCTGGGGTCAGAGTTCTGTCAGACATGAGAAAAGTGACGGGACAGGATCAGGAGGAAGAGTCCCGAGAAGGAAGGGGTGGGAGGGAACGGGAGGGGCTGGGGATAGCTCTAGTGCCAATGTGGGCCCTGGGGACCTCCTCTCTCCTGTGAGGCTCAGCCTGCTTTATTTTATTTTATTTTTATTTATTTTAATTTTTTTCCATATATTTTTTATTGTAATTAATAGAAGGGTTGCATTACATTCGCCTGATGGAAGGTGCATTACTTCATATACATTGATACCCTTTCTCATGTCTTGGTCCCCATTTCCCTCCCCCCAAAGCCTGCTTTATTTTAAAACACAGAAAGATTGCTGTCAAAAGAAACAGTGCCCTTTCTAGAGTTTCTGGCACCTCTGTCCTCTTTGACAATGCTAGAGCTCTTGAGGGAAGCATGGGGAGGGAGAGGTAGTACACATCCCAGACCCAGGTGCAGGTACAGCTGGTAACAGGGGCACAGTGCTGTCACATCACTGGTATCAATAGGAAAGGTGAGTTGGGGTTTGACTGGAATTTATTTACCCTGGGATGGATGCTCCCCTATGTTTTCACATGTAGTATGTTCCTTCATCGGTGCAGTCACACTGCCTTGTCACTGGGGCCCAGTTTTCAAGGTCAGCCTGTTTGCTAAATTTTGGGACAAAATGGAAGGGGTGCCGAAAATTTCCGCTAAACAAAGGATGGGTTCTGTCAGATGCTCCTTTCGAGACAGGTGTACATTCTTGAGATAAATAATTTTCTTCTTTCTTTCTTTCTCTCTCTCTCTCTCTCTCTCTCTCTCTCTCTCTCTCTCTTTCTTTCTTTCTTTCTTTCTTTCTTTCTTTCTTTCTTTCTTTCTTTCTTTCTTTCTTTCTTTCTTTCGTGGGTCATGGGGCTTGAACTCGGCCTGGGCACTGTCCCTGAGCTCTTCGGCTCAAGCCTGCCACTCTACCCTGGGTCTGGCTGTTGTTGCTGAGCTCTTCAGCTCAAAGCTACTGCTCTACCCTTCAGCCAATCCCCACTTCCCATTTTCTACTGATTAATTGGAGGTAAGCGTCTCAGGTCCTTTTGTGCCCAGACTGGCTTTGAATCTTGATCCTCAGATCTCAGCCTCCCGAGTAGTGATAAATGTTTTTTTTTCCTAGCCAGAGGAGTCATTTTCCCACATGTTTTAAACTTGCTCTTCACTCTCTTTTTCCAGGCTATTATTCTCTATGATACTTTTACTCAGTCCTGTGTGCTAATCATTTGGGCAAGTGGGCAAGGTCAGAGAGCTGTTCCCCTTTTATGTTTTTACTGATTTTTGGTGCTTATTGAAGGAGATGCATGACTTAAGGCAAAAAAGCTTAAAACAGTTCATTTAAAACGAAATTCCTGTTTGCTTTTTCTCACCCTCATTTTCTTGGATCTGTCCAACCTCAGTGCTGCGTTGAACCCAGACTTCACATGCCAAGCAAGTGCTTTGCCACTTGAGTCACATTGCCTACCTTACACAGTGGGTCTTCAGCAGTACTGTGCAAAGAAGACTAAAACTGTTCAGAAATAAATACAGAAGCTGGGCATGGTGGCATATACCTGTAGTCCCAGTTCCTCAGAAGGTAGAGGCAGGAAGATCAGTTGAACCCAGGAGTTTGAGTCCAACTTGCACTACAGAGTAAGATCCTGCCTTAAAACAAAAAGAAAAAGTGTAGGGTACTGGTGGCTCTTGCCTGTAATCCTAGATACTCAGGAGGCTGAGATCTGATTGCTCAAGTTCAAAGCCAGTCCATGCAGAAAAATTTGTGAGAGTTTTATCTATTTAACCAGCAGAGTCAGAAGTAGAGGTGTGGCTCAAGTGGTAAAGGTGAGCCTTAAGTGAAAAGTCAAGAAAGAACTTGAGGCCCTGAGTATCAGGCCATAGTACTGTAAACAAACAAGCAAATAAGCAACAGTGCTCATTTATTACTCATAGCAACTAACCTGATAGAGTTCTTGCCACCTTCTTGCACTGTTCTAGATACTTTATTTCTATTTTGCTCACATTCCCAACAACCCTGTAAGTATTCTGCTTAATCTGCTTTGTTGCAGAGGAGAAAACAGACTTCAGGGAGGGCTTCACTGGGCCACAGTTGCAGAATAGAAAGTTAGAAACCAAGTGAGAGGCACCAAGCCAGCACTGGAAATCAAAGATTATTTTTATGTCAGTTGTGAAGAAACCCCAAAACCTTAGCTAAAATGAGAGAGTGGGCAGACAGAGTTTCAGTCCTTTTCCTCTGTTCAGATCTGAATTTTAAGGAAAAGCAGGGAGCAAGTTGCTTACACGTAAGGTATTTTCAGTCCTGTCTAGCCATCACCTTAGTGACTTGATGAGATCAAATCTGCCTTTGGATGATGGCTTAAGCTCAGTTAAATTGGCATTGGAGCTCTGTAAGACTCGAATAGTGCTGGGTTTCCCCTCTTGCCAAGGCTGGTACCCTGAGGTACTTCAGTCTCTGCCCAAATCCTGGCCCCTGTTCTCTCTTCAAGGGTGTTGTGGCCTGAGGATCCCCATGGGAAGGAGAAGTGCTCAATGGATACCTCGTGGTGGCTGCAGGGCTCTAAGGCACTCACACAGACCGCCAAGATAAAATCCCAGGATGGCGGGGTGATTGGGGTCTCCACTGGAGGCAGGAAAGGTGTGGGGCCCCCGAGGGCAGCAGGAAGGCAGTGTCCCAGAGGATGGCTGATGTCGGTCCTATGCTCTGAAATGACACTCCTTACCTGCATGGCTTCGTGACTCTGCATCAGGCCTTTGGTTTTGATAGGCTAGCTTGAGAAAGGGGTTTGACCCACAGGGGCTGTCCACAGGTCTCAGCTGTCCAAAAGTCGAGGTGGGCACTACCAGGCTCAGCTCCATGGCATCAGTTCCTAGGGACTCTGCCAGCTTGTTCATGAGGCTCTGGCGGCACCTCCAGGTTTGGGCCCGAGCAACTAGGAAAGGGGAACTGGAGGTGAAGGAGTCCGCTCATACCTTAGTCTGGGGCAGGAAGAAGTAGGCGCAGGGAGCTGGGAGAAGGCTCCCACGTGTGGATGGCTGTGGTTTGGGACTGGGCTTTCCAAAAAAGGCATTTTTCCCCTCTAAGAAACGATGCCCATGTTGTTTGAAAGCACCATGGAACCTGAGATTAGTTTAGGAGCTTGGCGAGTCCAGGGGGCCACCTACTTCATTAGATCCAAGCTCTTTCCAGCCAGGCATGCCAACTGTGCCAGGTCTGTACAGTGCGTGGTAGATGCCTTTTGTGAAAAGTTAACATAGGCAGAACCTAGACCTAAAAAATAGATGACAATACAAGTGTAAAACAGGGTAGGGAGGGAATAAGGTGAGAGGAGGGAGTGGGGGTGGGGATATGACTAAAGTAATTTATATACATGTATGAGAAAAGAATGGTGAAACCCATTAAAGTTGCTTTAAAAGGGGACTAAGAAAGAGAATAGGGAATCAAACTGCATCCTATGCTGGTATGGAAATACCACCGTGAAACTCCTTTGTACAGTGAATATACATGCTAATAAAAAAAATCAAAGGGAAAAATATTAAAAACCAACCTGGCTTCATGAGCCAAGTGTTGCTTTTGAAAAAAAAAAGAAGCCAAATGTAGTGACTCATAGCTAAATCAAAGCTATTGAGAAGGCCACGGTTGGGAGGGTCATTGTTCAGCTGGGGTAAAAAAAAGACCAGGAATCCCATCTCAACATACCAAGAATGATGCTTCACACCTCTAGTCCCAGCTATGTGAAAGGCATAGGTAGGAGGACTGTGGTCTGAAGCTGCCTTGGGAAAGAAAATGAAATTCTATCTGGAAAATACCTTTAAAAAAGGGTGTGTATATGTGTGAAGTGGCACTGTGATTCAAGGGGTAGGGCAGTAGCCTTGAGCTGAAGAGCTCAAGGATGATGCCCAGGCCCAGAGTTCGAGCCTCATGACCAAAACAAACAAAACAAAGTTTGGGGAGGAGGTTGGGAGTGTGGCCCTTGAAGAACAGAAAGTGCTAAGAGCCAGCAGCATTGTAGACATTTCCCTACCCTGGCTTGCTGGTCAGCGTGGCTGGCCAGGGTGGAGAGGGAGACAGGGGAGCTCCTTTCTCTGCCTGCAACTCACCTCCAACTTGTGGGAATGCCAAAGCTTTCAAGATGGCTGACTGCATGAGTTGAGAAGCGTTTAGATGCTACCCTTGCCATGTCCAGGGTCCATGCAGGCAGGAGGACACCTGCTTCAAGTGCTCAGCAACGCAGTGCCCACACCGCTGTTGTGATGGTGGAGATGTGGTCTGCCCTGACAGACGGGAAGGCAGGACAAGTGTGAATGGCGTGAGTGGGCTGAGCTGGCCCCGGGCAGGGTGCTGGCGGGTGGATCGCCTGATGGGTGCTGTGTTTGTTGCTCTTGCGCAGCTTTCCTGCCTTTAACTAGGTTTTTGTTGCCGGGATGGAGTCCAGGTCTCCTGTGGGTTAGGCCAGCATCCCATTCTGCGGCACCCCAGTCCTGCCTGACCCACCTGTCTGTGTAGGGGCCCAATCCGCAGCCCAGTGGGGATGGGAACTGCCAGGGGGCCTTGGTCACACAGAGATGGGTGTGGAGGTGGGATGTGTTCCCGCTGGTATGTTGGGAATGGAGAGAGCTAGGGAGGCTGTGACCTTCCTTCCTTGTCCTCACAGATGGCGTGTGTGGGACTGACTCGAGGGATCGTCTGTGGTGTCGTGATGTTTTCCTGTATGTCGATCGGTCTTTCAATGAGCTCAGTTTTAAACCTATTACCCCTGAAGAGCCGTAGGATTTCTGCACGAAATGTCGAAGCAAAAATCTTACGCAATGCAGCTTCAGAGCGGGATGGTCCTGGGCAGGGAGCCTGGGCCAGGAGCTGGTGGAGGGTTTGTGAAGGTAGGAAAAATAGGAGAGGAGCAGATAGCCAGTGTTGGAGAGTCCATGATAGGTGGTGTCCAGCATCTGGGCCATGGATTTCAAGAGAAGCGTAGGCAGGGAACCGATGAGCAGGCCAGTGGGCCAGAAGCCGTGCCATTGCAGGCTCTGTGTGTTCTCTGCATTATAGTCTTGTCTCTGGTGGTTGCAGAAAGACTTTCTGTTGATTTGGTCAAAGGTGACAGCCCTCTTGGTCTCTAAGAGTAGCTTGGCCTTGGCTCAGGCCAGCTTGGTTTTTGAGATCACCTGAGCCTTTGAGTAGGGAGGTGAGATGGCAGGAAGTGGAGTGTCAGTTCAGGACTATGCCCAGACCAGGATATCAAGCTGGGCACGGCTGGGACAGTTGTAGCAAAGACGTCTGTCTCACTTCTTCTGTCCTTAAAGTTTTGTGTTTTGACTTTGACAATCTAGTGGTCCTAGACCGTCTATCTTACCTATTGAGAGGTTTCTGAGCTTTCACAAGTTCAAGGCTTTCAGGTAGGGGGCTGAGAGCAGAGAGCAGCATGGGGGTAGCTGGAAGCATTCTGTCTGGGAGCTATTACCAGCCCACCATGGTTCCACAGCCTCCCAGAATGGGATCTGAGAAGGTCACTGCTTGTCAGGACATGAGGACAATGGAAGGTCAGGCCTGGTGCTCACCCTTCTCCATCCAACAGAGTTCAGCATGGGGCTGGCTGTCTACTCCAAGGCTTCTTTCCATTGACTTGATTGTGGAACCTGGACGTTTTCCAATATTGGGTTAAAGTAGAAGTTTCAAGGAAAGGAAGTCTTCTGAGGAACACAGTGATACTGTTGCTTATATATGATCTTTGCTGTTATGCTTTTCCTTTTTTTTTTTTTTTTTTTTTTTTGCCAGTCCTGGGGCTTGGACTCAGAACCTGGGCACTGTCCTTGGATTTTCTCAAGCTAGTGCTCTACCACTTGAGCCACAGCACCACTTCTGGCTTTTCCTGTGTATGTAGCACTGAGGAATCGAACCTAGAGCCTCATGCATGCTAGGCATGCACTCTATCACTAGACTATACTCCTGGGCTTGCTTCCTTTTTTTACTTCAGGTTGCTGGGGATTAAACCCAGGGCCTCATATGTGTCAAGTAAGTGCTCTGCCTCTCTTCAGCCATGGTTCTAAACTTTTGGTTCATATGAGTCTCATGATAACTTGCCTGGGCTGCCCTGGAATTTGTGATCTATTTGCCTCTTTCTTCCAAGCAGCTGGGATTACAGGTATGTACTATCACACCAGGCTTCATCCCTTTTTAAATTTTTTTTTATTCAGCCTTTCTTACAATCTGTTAAGAACTCTGATTTTAAGATGTCACACACCGGGGCGGGGAGTTTGGCCTAGCATGCATGAAGACCCGGGTTCGATTCCTCGGTACCACATACATAGAAAAAAGCCTGAAGTGGTGCTGAGGCTCAAGTGGTAGAGCTCTGACCTTGAGAAAGTCCAAGGACAGTGCTCAGGCCCTGAGCTCAAGCCCATGACTGGCAAAAAAAAAAAAAAAAAAAAAAAAAGATGTCACAGACCACACACCCCTTTTTTTTTTTTTTTTTTTTTTTGCCAGTCCTGGGCTTGAGCTCAGGGCCTGAGCACTGTCCTTGGACTTTCTCAAGGCTAGAGCTCTACCACTTGAGCCTCAGCACCACTTCCGGCTTTTTTCTATGTATGTGGTACCGAGGAATCAAACCGGGGTCTTCATGCATGCTAGGCAAGCACTTTAACCAAAAGGCCAAACTCCCGGCCCTCACACACCCTTTTTTTTTGTCAGTTGTGGGGCTTGAACTCTGGGCCTGGTCACTATCCCTAAGCTCTTCAGCTCAAGCTTTAAGCCACAGCACTACTTCCAGCTTTCTGGTGGCTAATTGGAGTTGAGTCTCATAGATTTTTGTGCCCCTGCTGGCTTTGAACCAGTGATCCTCAGATCTCAGCCTCCTGAGTGGCTAGGGTTAAAGGCATGAACCACCAGCGCCCAGCCTCACTAATATATTTTTAAAAGCAATTTAAAATATATAACATCCTGTTTTTCCTGTTTAGCGTCTTTTTTGGGTACTACTCTGTCTCAGGACAGACCTGCTTGGGGGAGGCAGGTCAACCTTGAGAATAGTATGTTGGAAAAATTAAAAGAATAACTCAGTATACTTTCTTCAGAGTGGCAAAGATAGCAAAGTGTGTACACACTGCTTGTCAGCGTCCCCTGGTGTCAGCATCTCACACCTCCTGGCTTGTTGGTCATAGCTGCCATCATCATTTGTGTAGTGCTAGTACACTTAGCTTCATATACATTTTGTCATTGTGGAAATGTCCTCTGAAGTTGCCTGGAGATTTACCTCTCTTTAGAATATTAAAACGAAAGTGTATTAAAACACGTTGTGTAAAGAAACTAAGTAATAGACTGGATGCGTGGGGCAAAGGGCAAAGAAGATGCTGGGCCTTGTATTCCACAGGACTTTTCCTGAAGAGCAATAGGGGCTGGGGCCTGCTTCCCAGAGCTCCCTCCAGGGTGCAGCAAGAGCTGCCGTGGGCAAGGCTGTGACGCCTGGGCAGGTCTGTTGCCTTCCCACCTTGGACTCCCCATCAGTGTAAACTGGAGGTGGTCCCATCCCAGAGGTCTTGTCCAGCCAGACACATAAAACCCTCTGGGCCCACATCTGTCTTGGGACCAGTCACTTACTTACTGGTATCCCTTCTCATGGAGCAGGGTCGTGAGGAAACTGGAGGCTTCAGTGGGATTGTCCCTCAGGTGACCCATGACCCTCAGGGCCACATCAAAGCAATGGTGGCTCCTGAGGTTCACCTTTGCCCCAAGTCTGCCAGGCCTATAGCTGACTTCTGCCCTGTAGCTGCAGTCTTGATCTCCCATGTAAAGGAAGGTGTGCGCTCTACACCACAGTCACCTTTACAACTGGGGGTGGGGGTTGCGGGTGAGAAAGTAGGAGAAAACCGAGAGAGGGGTAACACTGTTCAACAAGAAATGTACTCACTGCCTTACCTATGTAATGATAAGCTTTCTGTATATCACCTTGACAATCAAATTCAATTAAAAAAAAGTCAACAACCTTTCCCCTGGCATTGGGCCACACCCATATCCGGGTTTTGGAGAGTCAGAGTCCTGCTGCCACCTTGGCTCCCAAGAGCAGGAAGAGCTGGGGTTACAGAGGCCCTCAGCCAAGCAAAATCAGGCCAGTGCCTCCCTCCGATGGGGGTGGGGACTGCCTCTTCAGAGCACAGATGCAGTCAGCCTGGCCCTTTGTGCACCTCATTTTTGGAGCGGAGACACACATGGGCATCTGTGATACCTTGGTCATTTGGGAAGGCCAGCCTGTGGATATAAAGCCTTGGCCAGGCAGGGACGCACTCCTTGCTTACACAGTCTCTGAACAGCTGCCCTTTGTGGAGAGCCTGCTGCTCCTGGCCAGGCTGCTGGGCAGGGGAGGAGCTCTGTGGTGCTGGCCCTTGTGGGCGTAGAGCATAACATGTGCTGGTGCCGTGAGGGCTGGGTATGGACACACAGGAATGGTCCGCTCCCTGCAGAGGTCACCAAGGTCATCGGCACTGATTTTTGAGGGCGGTCACACATGTGTTTGGGAGCAGGTCCACTGCTGAGGTAGAGGCTGTAGCTGGGGATGCAGGGGCATGACTGCCTCACATCCCTTGCTGGCCTGGGCAGGTTGTAGTGCGTGTGGGCCCAGGTGTCTCTCCGTGTGTTCCTCATTCCTGGCTTCTGCTCTTCAGGCTGGCCCCCATGCGGCTCTACACGCTCTCCAAGCGCCACTTTGTCCTCGTGTTTGTGGTCTTCTTCATCTGCTTTGGCCTGACTGTCCTCGTTGGAATCAAAGGTGAGATCAGGTTCTAAACTAAGAGCCTCACACTTGCGAGGAATGCGTTTTTTTTGAGTGCGTGTGCCTGTTGCGGGCCTTGAACTCAGGGCCTGAGCACTGTCCTTAGACTTTCTCAAGGCTAGAGCTCTATCATTTGAGCCTCAGTACCACTTCCGGCTTTTTTGTATGTATGTGGTACTGAGGAATCCAACCCTGGTCTTCGTGCATGCTAGGCAAGCACTCTACCACTAGGCCAAACAACCGGCCCCAGGAATGCATTTTTTTATATCTACTTTAGTTCCTTTTTCAAATAGGGACTCCATAGATCTCCATCTCCTGAGTAACAGTTCAGTTGGTGATCATTTAGTCATCTTACCATGTCTAGCCACAGTGGGGTGTTACTTCTCAGCCAGCTCAGCTCCACCCCCTTGCTCCCACTTTGGGCCCAGGATAGAGGAAGTCTGCCACTTCTCCCTGAGCCACAGGACTTTGATGGGGAGGGGTTGTGGACCTGTACCAAGGGGAGGTGTGGTACACAGAACCATGGCAGAAGCCCAGGTCCCAGGTCAGGTTGGCTGTGCTAGCAGCCTTCATCTTCTGTCCTTTATTGGCCACCCAAACATGTCTTCTTTTTGAAAAATTTGTGTTGTGTTTTTTTTTTTTTTTTTTTTTGGTGGGTCGTCAGGCTTGAATTCAGCCTGGCACTGCCCCGAGCTCTTCAGTTCAAGGCTACCACCCTACCCTTAAGCCAAGCCCCACTTCCCATTTTCTAGAAGTTAGAGATAAGAATCTCAGGTCCTTTTGTGCTTCACTGGCTTTGAATCTTGATCCTCAGATCTCAGCCTCCTGAATAGCTGGGATTACAAGCATGAGCCACTTCACTTGGCTAAAAAATTGTGTTTTTATTATCTTTAAGTAATTGTCCAAAGGAATTATACAACAAATCAATTTATGAAAACATCTTAATTAATGTCATTCTTTTTTATCATTCCTCCCCCCCCCCCATTTTTGTTGTTGTTTTGTAGGGCTTGTACTTAAGGCCTGGGCTCTATCCTTGAACTTTTTCAGTTCAAGGTTATTGTTCTATCAGTTTGAGCCACAGAGTCACTCTTGATTTTCTGGTGGTTAATTGGAGATAAGAATCATGGACTTGCTGGATGTGGTGGCTCACTCCTGTAATCCTAGCTAATCAGGGGGCTGAGATCTGAGAATCACGGTTCAAAGCTAGCCCTGGCACTAAAGTCCATGAGACTCTTATCTCCAGTTAACAACCAGAAAATAGGAAGTAGCACTGTGGCTCAAGGGGTAGGGTGGCAGCCTTGAGCTGAAGAACTCGGGACAGCATCAAGGCCCAGAGTTCAAGCCCCATGACCAACCAAAAACAACAAAAAAAAGAATCATGGACTTTCCTGCCCAGGCTGGCTTTGGGAGATCCTCAGATTTCAGCCTTCTGAGTAGCTAGGATTATAGGTTTGAGCCACTGGTGCTGGCTTGTTTTTTGGGGATTTGGTCCTGCTCTAGTTCAGGCTGGTCTAAAACTCACTGTTAAGCTCAGGCTGGCCTTGAATTTGTAATCCTTGTATCTCTGTCTCCCCAGTGCAGGGATTACACCATGTGCAATCACGCAAACATTTCCATCAAGTCTGTGTGCCATTAGAGAAGAGATAGATAGGCCCTGTGAAAGTCTTGATGCAGGGAATGGATCTTGAACTTGGAATCTTCCTGCCTCAGTTTCCCAAGGCCAGGCCTGCACCACATCCCTAGCCTTATACTTTACAAAATATGTAGCAATATCTATATAGAAATGTTCCCTCAGGGCCATGCACTATAGAGAGCCATCACTGGAAGAATTATACGTTTCCTGTGGGAATCTCAGCTGTGTGTATGCGTGTGTGTGTGAGATACTACACTGACCTAGGAAGTTAAGATAAACAGTAGGAATGAATACTCTGTATGTGTTTTGCCTACATATATACACTCTAAAGAAACCAGGTAATAAAATAATCTCTGTATAATGCATGAGTTTTTATTAGCATTTGGAACAAGTTGACTAGAGTTGTAACCCACTTTCCCCTTTTTTCCTTTGCTGTACTTTAGGACCCAAAGTGATCCAGACTTCTGCAGCTAATTTTTCACAAAACAATAGCAAAAAGGTAAGGCTGGGTACAAGTGGCACCTAGTGTGGTATTATCAGAAAAGAACTTCAGAGTCACACTAGTGGGCCTGCTTTGAGGGTCTGGGAGGCAGACTGTACTTGTTCCTGCTCCCCAGAGTCTCTCAGAAGGTAGCTGTTCTTATCTGATGAAACTACCATTTCTAAGACCCTAAGTACTTCTGTACACAGGAATATGCTGGTACCTCTTTCTAGAGAGACCCAGCCCAACTCAAAAGGACAACTTAAGTCATCCTGGCTCCTAACATGCAGAAGTCCTAATAGATGACAAGTTTTAACAATGATTATTTTAAGTGTCTGACCCTTTGTTCCCATAATTATCAAGTTTGGACTTGTTCCCTGTGTCAGGCTTCTAATAACAATCTTTTTTTATTATTATTATTGACTATTGGAATTCCTTTCATGAGCTCAGTTTAAGTGGAAAATCTCTTCCCTCTTTTAAATGTGCCTTGTTTTCTACCATCTTTAAAGGAAATGGAGTCCCTTCCAGTTGTGAATTTTTTATTCCTTTAGTAAATAAATCCCACTCAGAGCCTAGAGGACTTAATGTGTGTGTCAGACCTCTTCTCCATGAGCAGAGTACAGCCATCCTACATCACAGGAGCCCAGCCCCACAGCATACAGCCTGACCCCAGACCCCTTCTCTCTGCTCCCCACTTCCCCAAAAGGACATGCACCTTTTTCTTTCTGGTTTTGGTAGTGCCCCAGCACCTTCCCTCAGGAAGGGGAGGCCTGTCCCCACTGTGGCCAGCCCCAGCCCTTTAACCCTTGGGCTGGTGGTCTGAATTGGAGAGCTGCAACATGGCTTCTCTGCACAGTAGCTGGTCTATCATTTCTGTCTCTAAGAGTGAAAATCTCTCTTGGACAATGAAGACAGCAGCTGTTCCACTGAACTGACTTCTTTTTTTTTTTTTTTTCCTCTTGTCTCTTTTTTTTTTTTATTGTAATTAGTAAAAGGGTTACATGATATTTGCCAGATAGAAGGTGCATTAATTCACATACATTGATACCCTTTCACATGTCTTGGTACCCGTTTCCCTCCCCCCCTGAACTGACTTACTTCTAAAGACCATCCTTCCTTCAGAGAGACTGTCTCCTGTTCTCTGGGGGATTTCATTCCGCCTGTGGCTTTTAAGGAAGTGGGTGGTCCCTGACAGAGCATTCAAATACAGAATCAAAAGTAGTGTTTTTCTCTGCAATTGCTGGTGGTTGCCATAAACACCCCACACCATTCCATTGCTAGGAGACACCAATAGGGTGTTTTTTTTTTTTTTGGAAGACATGGCAGTAGAATCATTGCAGCATAGTCCTGTATTTTTTTCTCTCCAGGTACTTAAGACTAATAAAGCCCTAAATAAAAGATGTTCAAGGGGTCTGGCCTACCGGGGCTAAAGAAGTATTGGGCCACCCTGTCGTGGAATATGGAGGTGTCTCTGTGTCTTCTGTTATGTCACATCTCATCATCTTTCTGCTCTTCCCCTTTGCTTCTTGAGGATAACTTTTGTTTTGTTTTTGGCATGTAAGTAGGTAGTGGTAGCAGTGGCCTGCTGAGAGTTTGGACAGATAGGAATGAATTGCAGTGGAAGTTGGCCCTTTCTGGAAAGATTAGTGCACATGCTTCTGTCTCAAAGCCAATGATGAGGTCTCTTTTTCTAAGTATAAATTTCTGTGTTAAGATGAGCTATTTGGAGCTAGGCACCCATGGCTTATGCCTGTAATTCCAGCTACTCAAGAGGCTAAGGTCAGGGGATTGTGGTTTGAGGCCAGTCTGGGCAGAATAGTCTGCTAGATAGAATCATGACTCAAGTGGCAGAGCACCAGCTGAGTAAGCAAGCAGAGTAAAAGGGAGCGAGGCTGTGTATTCACAATGAACTACTAAAAAGGAAACATAAAAGAGGAGTTATGAGATATTCAAAAGACTCAATAAAAAGGTCACATGGATTATGGATTTTTTTTCCTTTTTCAGCTAGAGCCAGTTCAAATACGTTCAAATCCTCTGTCTACATATAATCAGCAGCTGTGGCTGACATGTGTGGTTGAGCTGGAGCCATCAAGTGGTAAGCAGCCTGGCATTTTGGGATGATTTGTCTGGTATAAGCTGTCATATTTAAGAGGGAGCAAGGGGGCCAGGAGTTTAGCCTAGCGGTAGAGTGCTTGCTTGCCTAGCATGCATGAAGACCCGGGTTCGATTCCTCAGTACCACATACATAGAAAAAAAAAAAAGAGGGAGCAAAAACTTCAAAAGGAAAGTATTGAAGGAGGCCCTTGCAGGTGTGGCCAGCTGACCTGAGGGGCTAGAGAGAGTTGGGTGCTGATACCCTGAATTGGGTATGACACTGGCTTGTCACTAGGGTGAAGGTCTATGATTGGCTTCTACAAGTTGCAGCCAGGGGGCCACAAACCATCTTACAGTACACAGGAGGATAGCCTCTACAAAGACTTCCCCAGCCCAGATCATTCATCAGTGGTGAAGGGCAAAGAATCGTGATTAGCTTCTAATCTTGTAAAATTTCACCATTTCCCCTGCAATTTCAGCTGCTTAGCAGATAGAGTTCCAAGGCCAGTCTAGGAAAAAAAAATAAATTTAAAAAGCCACACTGAGTTGCTGAGCACCAGAGGCTCACATCTGTACTAGGCTAAGACCTGAGGATGTCAGTTTGAAGCCAGCCTTAGCAGAAAAGTCTGGGAGAGACTTTGTCCCCAGTTAATCACCAAAAAGCTGGAAGTGGTGGTAGAATGCCCTCCTTGAGCAGAAAAAACTTAAGAGCTCAAGGCTGCCTAGCTACTCAGGAGGCTCAGATCTAAGGAATGCTGTTCTAAGCCAGCCCAGGCAGAAAAGTCCATGAGACTCTTCAGTTAATCACAGAAAAATCCAAAAATGGTGCTGTAGCACAAGTGGTAGAATGCTAGCCTTGAGCAAAAGGATTTGAGGGACAGTACCCAGGCCCAGAGTTCAAGGCTCAGGACTGGCAAAAAAAAAAAAAAAAAAGTTCAAGGGACCCAAGTTCCAAGCCCTAGTCACAGTATGCGTGTACACGTACACACACAGCCACATTGGGCCATGGGTCAATTGGTAGAGTGCTTACTAGGCAATAACAAGGCCATGAGTTTAAATCCCAGGACTGCCAAAAGTAAATATTATATCACTGTATATTTGTATGTTTAGAAAATTGTCTGGAAGGTTTCCCTCATTTGTAGTAATTAGTACACATCTAGAACTCTCCTAACAGAGGATTATAGTAGCTCAAAACCTTGTACATAAGGTCATATAGGATGAACAGAACTCAGGGATACAGAAACAAGAGCTTTATCTTGTGTAATTGTTAGTCTTAATGTACTATGTTCTTTCTCTTCTCTTTTTTTGCCCTTATGGTTAAGCTCATTTTGTTACTGTATCTGACTTTGTTACCTGGTATATTATATATACGTTTATTTGTTTATTTGAAATAGGAAAGGGATTGGGAAACAATGATTGGGAAAGGGTGGGGGGGAGGGAAATGGGGACAAAAACATGAGAACAGGTATCAATATGTGAGAAGTAATGCACCTACTATTTGATGAATGTAACTGTAACCCCAACAATTAAAAAAAATAACTAGCCCGCGGGGTGGGGGGAAAGAAAATGGTCTGGAATAATAGACACAAAAATGTTAACTACAGTTACCTATAAGATTGTGTTTAATGCCATCTTTATATTTTTGTTTTCTTCATCTATAATTGGGATAGTATTTAAAAAATAAATTGTAATCAGAAAAATAGAAATTATTTGTTCTGATATAAAAGTTAATGTGGAATATTAAAAAATAGAATTTTAGTAGTCACAGAATACTTACCATTTGCAAAATGAAACACATAGCTCTGAAATATAGGTTTTAAACACAGGCCCGTCAGTAATGTGGGACATAGGCTCTAATGGAGAAGTTTCCTGTTTGAAAATGTGGGCTCCCAGCAGAGTGTGGCCCTTGCGTTCTTGGCTCCAAGGCCAGGCTCAGCCACAGGATCTTTGCCCATGGGAGGTGCCTGGGGTGCTCTCTGATCCTGATTTTTCTTTTGTAGAAACTTCTATTCAGACCAGCTTTCCCATGACTGTGAAAGTCAATGGGGTGGCTCAAGATGGAACCACAACATACGTTCATAACAAGGTTCACAATCGGACAAGGACCCTCACCTGCAGTGCAGGAGGGGTGAGTGTTTTAACCAGTTACAAATACTGTCACAGTGTATCTGCCCACTCTGCTTCTCTATTGTAGTTAGCAGAGTCCTTCAGAAAAGTAGAACCTTCAAAAAAAATTGTTCTTCAAGAAAAATTTACTAATCATAGCTACTCAGGAGGCTGGGATCTGAGAATCATGGTTTGAAGCCAGCCTGAGCCAGAAAGTCTATGAGACTCTTATCTCCAGTTAACCACCAAAACACTAGAAGTGGAGCTGCAGCTCAAGTGGTAGGACTAACCTTGAGCAAAAAGTTCAGGAATAGCACCTGGGCTCTGAGTTCAAGCCCAAGTACAGTACCCCAAAAAAGTGAAAGAAAAATAATGGAGTAAAACTAAACAAATTCTCCTAACTTTATAAAAGTTTTTAACTACTGCATGTGCACATGTGCACACACAGTTACAAGACACTCGCCTTCTGACACCTGGGTACGTGGGCAGCCTAGAGCTTGAGTTGTCTGCTGGCAGACTTGGACGGCTGCCTTCCAGAAAAGGACTGCTCGTGTCCAGGTTCTGTCCTGGGGCCCTGGGTTGTTTCTGTTGGGTGTCCAATGCCCTGGCCCATCTGGGATGGAGCCCAAGTGTTCAGACCACTCAGGTCAGGGGGCTCATTTTGGGGCATTGCCCCTGAGGTGCAGTGTGTGGCTATGGGACAGGGTCCTAGTGGCTGAGGAGCTTTCATTCATGTCCAGAGTCTAGAGATTCAGGAGGAGCCACTTGAGGACTCCTGCTCAGGGCACTTGGAGAGCATGGAGAACAAGCAGTGCTTTTGATGGGAGGTTAGACCTGGGATGACAGAGATGAGGGTGCATTGCCTGTACATATGCTCATTGTCATGCTCAGGGATTCCTCACAGGAGGTCACAGAATGAACTAGAACCCATTTTATACAGAGCCATTGCCCAGGATGGCACAGACATTCAGTGTGCCCTTGTGCTGAAGCTCCTGGCCTGAACACAATGCATCTGCCTGGCTGCCCCAGTAAGCAGACCAGCCCGATTCTCGTGGTGGAAGGCTGCACTGGCTGGCCACTTTCTCTAGTCCCTTATTATCGACTAAACTTAGGGTTCCCAGCCACCGGACACATGAGCTGTGTGTGCAGTGCGGCTCTCTCCAGCAAGCTGGGATGGTAGAGGCGTCACGAGCCTCAGCCGCCACAGTTCCATCCCTCACTGATAGACTGGCATTAGAGAAGGTTCGAAGTAACTCTCCCCCCACCCCCTCCCCCGTCCTGTTACCTGCATGAGTTGAAGTTTCTGGAATGGGTTGCCCTCATCTGTAAAGGGGGCTTCTGCCTCCCTGACACTCCCCAGAAGGGGGTGAGGATCCAGGTGTATCAGCATGAGGCATCCACGTCTCCGCAGGTGAGGGATGCTTGGCCAGTTCTTTTGAGTGGCAGAGGGAAGACGTGTGACAGAAAGGACCATTGTCCCAGCAGCTGACCTCCCATTCTCTAGGCAAGAGGCAGCCATGTTCAGAGGAGATACAGGATGCACAGCTGCTCCATGACTGCTTCTCCTGTAGTTTCTGTGACTGTCCCTGGCGGTGCTCCCAGCACACAGACTTCGATTCTGAAGCTCAGTTTGTCTGGGCATGGTGGTTCACACCTGTTACCAGAACTATTTAGGAGGCAAGGATTGGAAGGATTGCAGTTCAAAGCTAGCTTAGGTGAAAAATTAGCAAGACCACACATCAAAACTGGTGAATCCTGTCTGTAATCCCGGCTACATGGGAGGTACAGATAGGTAGAGCAAGCTAGCCTTAGGCTAGCTGTGGGGAAAAAGCTACAGATCCTATCCCAAAATAACTAACGCAGAAAAGGGCTGCAGGGGTGGCACCAAGTTGTGGGTCATTTTCGTGGCAAGTATAAGTCATGGATTCAAACCCCAGCACCATCAAAATGAAAATACAAGAAGTCCCCAAGACGTTGATTGCCTCAGCTGAAAACTCAGCCTCAGGACAACCAGGCTGCCTGAAGGTTGGCAGGATGGCAGGTTGTTGAGCCTCCCCTCCCAGACCCTTGAGGCCTTAGCTGCAGGTGACTGACTGTCAGCAGGTAGGGGAATGTAGTCTTGACAGGAACAAGGACACACACATACACACTGGCTGAGAGGACAAGGGCCAACCCAGGTGAATGGAGCTTCCCAGGTGGAAAGGAAGCACAGCCAGATGGATAAAATATAGCAGGTGGCTTGTGCTTATGTGGGAGGTGGGAAGAGGGTGGTTGACAGCCAGGGAGCTCTCACTGGCTCCAGGCAGCCCCGCCCCTCCTAGGGCGGGGGACTATGGTGCAGACCTGGTGGCCAGGTGACCTTCATGTCTGAGACATGGGGCCTTAACACCCCTTTAGGCCCTGTGCCATTTGCCTCTTCCCTCCTATCCCTTAGATAAACAGCCCCTGGGGGCAGTAGGCCCTCATCCCTCCTCCAGTTGTTTTTGTTTTTTGTTTTTGCTAGTCCTGGGGTTTGAACTTAGGGCCTGGGCACTGTCCTTGGACACTTTGCTCAAGGCTAGCACTCTGCCATTTGAGCCACAGCGCCACTTCCAGCTTTTTCTGTATATGTGGTACTGAGGAATCAAACCCAGGGCTTCATACATGTTAGGTGAGCACTCTACCACTAGGCTACACTCCCAGCCCATCCAGGTGTGTGTGTGTGTGTGTGGTTTTTTTTGGGGGGGGGGGGGTGGGTGGGTCATGGGGTTGATCTCTGCCTGGGCACTGTCCCTGAGTTCTTCAGCTCAAGGCTACTGCTCTACCCCCTGGGCCTGAGTGTTATCCCTGAACTCTTTATCTCAAGGCTACCTTGAGCCAAGCCCCACTTCCCATTTTCTAGAGGTTAACTGGAGATAAGACTCTCAGGTCCTTTTGTGCCTGAGCTGGCTTTGAACCTTGATCCTCAGATCTCAGCCTTCTGAGTAGCTAGGATTATAGGCATGAGCCACCCAGCTGTGTTTTTGAGGCTTCTTACATAAAAGCCAAGTCCATTTTCTCTATCTTGAGGGCCTTCTGATTTTTCTGTTCAGAGCTGCAGCAAGAACAGGTGCCATCCTGAAAGCCACAGAAATGCTAGGCAGTGGCTGGGCTGTTGTGGCCGAGGAAGCATGTGTCTGCTTGGGTGATGGAGTGACATTCAGAGCATGTTGGCCTGAAAGGCAAGGCTGTACCAGATCTTTGTTTGTTTGTTTGTTATGTCCATTATTTATTTTTCCAGTTATTTGTATCCTTTGTGAGAATTTTTTTGCAGATTTCAAAAGCAAATTTGTACATTTAGAAGAATTTGGAAGTGTAGTAAATGAAGAAGAAGGAAAAAAGCTAGAAGGGACAGGGAGGACCACCCAGAGCCCCATCCATGGGCAACTCAAGCTATGACACATATTTCCTTTCAGAGTTCTTTAGACCACAGAATTAAACTCTGTCTAGAACTTGAATATCCTGGGCTAGCAGTGTGGCCTAGTGGTAGAGTGTTTGCCTAGCATCCATGAAGCCCTGGGTTCAATTCCTTGGTGCTGTACCAGATCTTTAACCTGCTGCTCTGGGGACTGGCCCTTGTAGGACCATACCCCAGAATTAAAACTCATTCTCTCCACTTCTGAAGAGGACAGCCACATAGAGGAGATGGGAGACAATGGGCTTCCTGATTCTGCAGAATTGAAAGTGACTCCTAGCAGATCTTGGAGCACTGGGATTCTAGGATGCCCTGGAGGCCGCTCAGTTTTGATGCTGGTTGGGAGAGGGGCACTGCTTAGGGAATGGTGGTGGCTAAACATAGGTAAAGTATGGTCCCACAGTGTGTACAGTTATGACTGTGGTAAATATGCATCCAGGAGGACAAGTCAGGCTGCACCATCCAATCCCCTGGGTCCTAACCCTCAGTTACTGGGTGTGGTCTTGTGTTTGTAGAAATGGCAGGTGTGTTACCTGGCTAGCTTTTTTATGTAAGCACAATATTTTCACTCATCCAAAGCAAGACAAGTTTAATTGTTTTGTCATATATTATGGTTCCAAAAATACCTACTTGGTACTTTCTAGGAAACTTTTGGCTGGCATCTGATTTTTCTGGACTTTTGGCAAGCTCCCTGGAGATGACAATTCTGCTGCTGTTGTCCAAGTGTGTCTCTTATGTGTAGGAGGTTCTTCTGTCTTGCTTTGAAGAAAGACATGCTCTTCCTTGTGTTTGCAGAAATGCACGGAGATTATTGTGGCTCACCTCGGCTACTTGAATTACACACAGTATACAGTGTCTGTGGGGTTCGCGCACCTGAAGCTTCCCATCAAGGACACAAGCTTTACGGTGAGTAAGAACCCATGTCCCCCTCTCTCACCCATGACTTATTTGTTGAGTGCTAGAAACATCTCATGGTCTTTAGCAAGGTTATTTGGCACAGTAAAACCACAGTTTTCCTCAGTATGTGGAACTAAGAAAAGTGTAGAAGACAGCATAGAAATGGGGGGAATCTTAGGTGCTCTGGGGTTTAAAATAGAGCAATCCCGTGTCCACTTAGAACCTGTCCCCCTGCCCCTTCACTCCTGAGCCAGTAAGACCAGAGAGCCGAGGGACTTGGGTCTGACAGATCCTGGCTCCGTTGGTTTTCATTGCTTTGATTTATGTCAGAGTGAGCACTTCACTGAGATAGTCCCCTGTCGTGGACCCTGCCTGCTAACCTGGATGGTCCAGTGACTTCTAGTATGTTCACCATTGTGTAGCCAGAAGCGTGGCCTTGATTCAGAGCCATCGTCTCGCAGAAGAAGCCTGTCAGCCGGCACTTCCCACTTTCCTCCTCACAGGATATGGTCATCGCCATCTGCTTTCTGTGTCTCTGGACTGGCCTGTCCTGGACACTTGGAAATGGAATTTGATAGCATGTGGTCTTTTGTGACTGGCTGTTTTCACTTAGCATGGTGATTGCAAGGTTCATCCAGCTTGTTGACGGTATCGGCACACTACTCTTACCTGTTTATTTTGCTGTGTAATATTTCATTGGATGGACAGGTCACATTTGGTTTATTCACTAACTAGTGTTACATATGTGTATATTATTTGTATCATACCATATCTATAACATAGTATATATGATATGTTTTATATATATAATAAATGATAGACATATGTATACACACACACGATAGTGAGGACTCACGGGGCAGAAGGGGACGGTTCACACCCTGGACAGGACAGAGCAGGACAATGTGAGAATAGTTCATGAACTAAAACTTAGGGCTGTTTGTTGCTGGAATTTCCTGTGTGGTATTTTTGAGCTGTGATTGGCAGGGGCAGTGAGGAGGGCTGGGGCCGCTGCCCAGGGAGGTAATGCTCACTCCTGCCTTGTCATGCCATGCAGCACTGCTTCTGACACCATACGCATCACCTGACCTGTGCCTTCCATCTGCAGTACCTTCTCTGTACGCCACAGCCGTCCATCTTCCTCAGCTCCTGGGCGTTCTCCCCTCCAGCTCCAAATGCCCCATCTCCTTCTTTTCCTCACCCATGACCTTGGACTGGGGGTGAGCTTGAAACAGTCCGCACTGCTGGTCCCTTCCTTCTCTTCCAGATTGTGCCTTAGAGAACGGCTAGTCTACTAAGACATGAGTATTGTGCTTACCTCAGCACCACCCTCTCTGGGCTTACAGACACACTATATCATCTGTCTCCTGTGTTTCTTGTTCTTCTCATCAGCCGAGCTATTGAGATAGACGTTCCTGGTGCCCATTTTCCTGCCCCCAATGTCACCATGATCTTCAGTAAAGGACCTGGTCCCGTCATGAAATATCAATCTCATGGCAGTTGTAACAGTGCCATTTTAGACTTGCTTGTTTACTGAATGTTCACCCTTTGCAAGTTCCCGTGATAACTTTTTCTAATACAGACATCATTGTAAGATCATGAAGTCAGTAACCCATATGTTCCTACTTTGTGGAGAGAAACTGAGACTTAGTGAGATAAAGGGATTGCAGGAGCTGGGGTTTGCACCTGAGATTCTGACTTCAAAATTCTCCTGCCCAGTCCTGGTCACTTCCTGCTAACCCTTTTGTAAGTTACTTTGTCTGGCAACTTTATTGAAGTATTCTGGACACATCGTGAAGTTCACATGCTTAAACTAGAAGATGTGACCCCTCTCATAGGATGTGCCAGAGCCGGGAAACGGGCTCACTGTCAAGATGCAGCACACATGTCTCCCCTTCCTCCTGTCCCTTCCTGTCCTCCAGCCACCACTGCACTACTTCATTGCAGGTTCATTTGCAGTTTTAAAACTTAAACTAATGAAGTAATACCATAGTATGTACTTACTAGATTCTTTCAGTGTATTTCTTTTGAATCTGATTAATAATGTTAGGTGTATCTACAGTTCCTTTTTCTGTGTGTGTGTGGCCAGTCCTGGAGCTTGAGCACTTCAGGGCCTGAGCACTGTCCTTGGGCTTTCCCCAAGGCTAGTGCTCTACAACTTGAGCCACAACACCACTTCTGGTTTTTCTATGTATGTGGTACTAAGGAATGGAACCTGGGTCTTCATGCATATTAGGCAAGCCCTCTACCACTAGACCAAACTCCTGCCTAGTTCATTCCTGAGTAATATTCCACCACATGGCTATAGTAGTTGGCATTCGTTTGTCTGTGATGGGCATTTGAATGTTTCTGGTTTGGAAGTTTCATATAGAAGCCCTGTGGACATTTGTGCATAGATCTTGCCTTGGGTTAGCCCTGGTCACAGGGCAGCTGAGTGTATGGTTAGGCAGCTGGCATCCTCCATCTCTGCCAGTGGTGCTGTGAGCTGCCATGTTCGTAATCAGCAGGCCAGGCTCTCCAGTCTGTCAGGCTTCAGTCTTCCAAGAGTTGCATCATGGTTTCTGGCTTGTACTTTTCTGACAGAGGAAAAAAAACAGGTCACCTTTATCTTTGTCCCCGTCTTTGCCCTCTGAACCACTGTTTTCTTTTCATACCTTCTCTTAACATCTTCTTTGTTTATTTTTTTGATGGACTTGATTTGTGGACTTCATGGTCTTTGCACTTGGGATTCATTGAGCTTTCTGGGTTTGTGAGGTTTTTCATCAAATTTTGGAAAACATTTTGACCGTTATTTCTGTAAATATTTCTTTTTCTGTCCTCCTTCCCTCCCCTCCTTCTCAAATTCAGGGACTTGGAGCACAGCTGGAAGGCCACATGGGGTATCCTACTGCAGTCTGAGGCTCTGCCTATCTTCATTGTCCCCTGGCCTCTGTCCTTGGCGATTTCCATCCATGTCTTCACAGTTGCCATTGTGTCTTGATCCACTGCTCCTGGTGCTCCACGCGGCAGCACGTGCACTGGCGTCTCCGCAAATCCCCTCACTCTCGGTCTACACCTCTATGCCAGTCCTGGGGGTTGAGCTTAGGGACTAGGTATGGTCCCTTACTTTTTTGCTCTGCCACTTGAACATAGCGCCTTTATTTTTTGGAGAGAAGAGTCTCAAACTTTCTTGCCTGGGTTGGCTTCAAAATGTGATCTCAAAGCCCAAGGTTAGAGCTCAGGCTCTGAGCACAAGCCCAGGACTGGCCAAAAAAAAAAAAAAAAAAATGTGATCTCAGATCTCATCCTCTTGAGTAGCCGGGGTTATGGGTGTGAACCAGCTTTTTCTTAATTTTATAAATGTCTGGTATGGATGATTGCTAGATCTTGTGTTTTCACAAGTAGTCTTTTTCTTTTACTTAAATGCAAGATGTCTCTCTTAGTCCAGGCTGATAGCAAACTTGCAGTCCTCCTCCCTCGGCCTCCTGAATACTGGAATGGCAGTGTGCTCGATTCACACCCCAGCTGCTGCTGCTGCTGCTTCTGCTGCTGCTTCTGCTGCTGCTTCTGCTGCTGCTTCTGCTGCTTCCTTCTTCTTCTTCTTCTTCCTCCTCCTTCTCCTCCTCCTCCACCTTCTTCCTTCTTCTTCTTCTTCTTCCTTCTTCTTCTTCCTTCTTCTTTCTTTCTTCCTTTCTTCTTCTTTCTTCTTTCTTGTTGTTGTTGTTGTTGTTCTTCTTCTTCTTCTTCTTCTTCTTTCTTCTTCTTTCTTCTTCTTTTTTATTTTTTTTTATTTTTTTGCCAGTCCTGGGCTTGAGCTCAGGGCCTGAGCACTGTCCTTGGACTTTCTCAAGGCTAGAGCTCTACCACTTGAGCCTCAGCACCACTTCCAGCTTTTTTCTATGTATGTGGTACCGAGGAATCGAACCCGGGTCTTCATGCATGCTAGGCAAGCACTTTAACCACTAGGCCAAACTCCCGGTCCCTTCTTTCTTCTTTTGTATGTATGGGAGACCCAATAAGCTGCTGAGGCTAACTGTCCTGAGTCGAAGATTCACTTTGAACCTTAGGCATGCTCATTAACGACTTTCTTTTGATCTCCCTGCATACCCCAGCTTCTTATATGTCTGCTAAGCTTTGTTCTAGGATCTTGTTTGTGACTGCAAAATGGCTCGGTCTTTTCAGGCCTTGCTTTTAAACTTGCTGAGTGGGGCCAAAGTAGCATCCTGTCTTTAGCTTTCTGTCATTTAGGCAAAAGCATGTGCACCTTGAGTCTTCCTTTTCTTGGGAGCTGGTGCCATTACTGGTCCGTTTGTGCTGGCAGCTCATGCTGTGGAGGGTGTTCTCTGAGCTGGGAGGTGTACACCGTCAGTATTTGGATGGAGATGTGAAGGGTGGCCTTGGCACTTGTTGGGCTGCTGTCCAGAGAGCCTCTTTGGCCAAAACTTATCTGCTGTGTACTCATGGCTTAGGCTGCCCCTTCCACTATGCTCTCTGTGACTTGGTCCTTTCTCACCAGCCAGAGGTCACACCGCCCAACCCTGCCTCTTTTGCTCAGTCGGTGTCTTAGACGCTTCTCCATTCTTAGACACTCTCTATTCTCTTGTATGGGTATTTAAAATTACATGAATTATTTCAATTCAATGCATTGAAACCATGGAGTGGAATATCCAGGCTGTGGTCTGCTTATGAATTTGCCTCTGACTAGGGTGAAGGCCTCATGCTTTCTGCCCTGTTGACAGCAGGTGGCGCCTGAAGCTTCGACTTGTGATAGAAACTGAGATCCACTCTATCACCATAATCGACCATGAAACTATAGTTTACCTCTATGGTATCAGATTCATATATATGCTACTTTCTAAAGAAAATGCAGCTTATACTTCTGCATTTTATGAAATATATTTATTTTTCTGGGTATAGTTGTATGCATCTGTGATTCCAGCTACTTAGGAGGCTATAATACAGGTGGATCATAAGTTCAAGGGCAGAGTTAGCAAGATCCCATCCCAAAACAACATGTAATGAAAATAAAATGTATTTTGCCTGCTTTATAACTTTGCACAGATGGCTTCAGTACCTGGAGGAACTGTTGCTGCTATAGTCGTACAGTGTAATGCTATTATTGGCATATATAGGTATACGCACATATGTGAATTTTTAGATAGTCTAAATTTACTATGAGCTTTGGAAAGAGGTAGCCTGGGGTTGTATTATACAGAATTAATTGACACAGTGGTCTATAAACATTCAAAATGAAATGGCTAAAGATATAGTTTGTTGCTTACCTAGTCTGCATTGAGACCCTAAGTTCAAACACAGAGACACACACACACACACACACACACACGCACGCACGCACGCACGCACGCACGCACGCACACACACTGTTTCTTTTAATGATAATGAGAAGTGGGCTTTTTATTAATGAAGAGATTAAAAGGATGGGTTTTGATGGGAGTCTTAAAATCCCAGTGCCCTTGTTATGATTATAGAACAGTTTACTTATACCAAATTCGCCATTTAAAACTACTTTCAGTTACTGGGTAGTACATCTGTGCTTCCTTTTTTATTTTGGTGGTGTTAGAACTTGACCATAGGCCCTTGTGTGCTCACGGTGCTCACTTCTAGGATGACCTCGTACTTCTAGCCCTATGTCTTGCTCATTATTTGGGAGATGGAGTCTAGAGGACTTTTTTTTTTTTTGGTGGGTCATAGGGCTTGAACTTGGCCTGGGCGCTGTCCCTGAGCTCTTCAGCTCAAGACTACCACCCTACCCTTGAGCCACAACCCTACTTCCTGTTTTCTAGAGGCTAATTGGAGATAAAAGTCTCAGGTCCAGCCAGCCCAGGCTGGCTTTGAACCTTGATCCTCAGATCTCAGCCTCCTGAGTTACTAGGATTACAGGTGTGAGCCACTGCACCTGGCCTCTAGAGGACTTTCCTACTTGGGTTGGCTTTAAATGTTGATTCTTCAGATGCGCCTCCTGAACAGCCAGAATGACAGGCATGCGCCACTGGTGCCCAGCCTACATAAAAGTACTGTGTTAGAATTTGACAACATGTGGACTGTACAGGGCACAGCCTTTCATCCCCCTCCCTGCTGTCGTTTCAGTGGAAGACCTATGACCCTGCGTTTTCTAAGCTGGAGATCTGGTTCCGCTTCGTGTTTGTGGTGCTCACCTTCATTGTCACTGTGAGTGTTGTGGGCCTGGCACACCACACCCAGGGTCAAGTCAGGGCTGCACTCGTGTGTGCAGCTATGAGTGTCACGGAGATCTGTCCCGACACCAAGATGTGTGGTCCAGTGATTCACCCCATTTCCCAACAGTCCCCCTGTGAGGAAGTACTGTGGTATAAAAAGTGGAACACTCTCCTTCCATAAGAAATAATGTGGCAGATCACTACCTTTTAAATAAAATGGCATCAGGTGCAATAAAACTCCATTTCACCTGTGTGGAAGGGATCCTGCGTTGTCTGAGGGACCTGCACTGGGTCCCTCAGAGCAGCATTCTCGTGGGTCTTTATGTTTAGGAACCCTTCAGAAATAGGCTACAGAGAAATGGTCTTGGAAATGCAAGCCTTTGGCTTCTTTGGGAGCTGAAACGTGTATCCATAAGCACCTTGATTTGGACAATGCCCCTGGAGACAGAGGGGGCCCAGGAGAGTCCGGGAAATCTGTGAAGATTTAGAGATTGGAAATCAGGGAGTATGGTGTGTCAGTGGCCGAGGACCATCTGAAGAGGCGTTTTGCCCTCTCCAGGGGCTCACCTGAGACTGGTGGAGAGGAGGTGACATTTAGATGTGTCCCTTCTTTGCCGTCATGGCCCCTGAAGCTGCCTTCTAGGCACCCTGGGTGCTTGGAAGACTTCCCAGTGGAGGAGAATGAAGCATATGTTGAGCCTGTGAGAGGTATTGTCGCTGGAAGAAAGACACGCCCTGGAATTGGTCAGAAGCTGGGCTGGGTGTCCTTGCTGGTTAAGGGGCTGCTGGCATTCATGGCTGGTCTGTTGGAAGTCCTCATTGTTTCCTGAGGACTGTCTGCTGTCTGCTGCCTGGGATTTTCTTGCTCTCTTCTTTGGCCCAAAGTTTGGCACTTGTGACCCTCAGGCATTCCTAACAGAGGGATCTGGACCTCACCCCTGCACAGAACTTGGAATAGGGAAAGTGGACAATAAGCTGGTTGCCTAGAAAACCATTGACTTGTGTTGAATTACAGAAAAAGAACCCCTTCCCCCTGCCCTTACCCTAAGCATGGCACATCATACAGAGTTTGAAAGCAGCTTCAGAGGGGTTCTTCCAGGACTCATACATCCTCTCTGGGGAAGAATGTGAGAATAAACTCAGCCTCTGACCATTGGCACAAGCCTTGTCTCGTAGCTATTACTCGGGGAGCCCAGCACTGTCCTCGGAAGCCGGTGCCACCCCTCTGTAGGAGCTGTCTACTAGAGCTTGTGGCCTTGTGGCAGCATCCCAGTGAGGATGCTAGGGGAATGTGTGTTCCTTCTATTTGTAGAGAATTTGTGGCTATTCCCAAGGTCACAGCTGGGATCCACTTGGCCTGTGGCCCCATCCATCGGTCACTCATCTCATCCTGGTTGTCCCGACAGCCTCCAGGATCTCGGTAGTTAGTTCAGCAGGACTTAACCCAGCAGAGGAGTGAGAGGGGGACTCAGCGACCCTGCTGGGTACAGGAGGTGAGGGGCCTGCGCCTGTTTGCTTTGCAGTGCCTGTTTGCACATTCCCTGCGCAGATTTTCCATGCGAGACTGGGGCATCGAGCAGAAGTGGATGTCTGCCCTCCTGCTACTGCTGCTGTTGTACAATGGTAGGTGCCACTTTTCTCTAGAACTTTTCCCTCTTTGCTTTAAAACTGGCAGGCATCTTAGAGGTGGCCTGGCTCAAGTGCCCAGAAGGAGCCTGTGGAAGACCTGGGAGGGGCAGGTTGGGGCAGGCTCCTGCTCCCCAGGCATAGTTATGTTGCACAGGCTGTGGCAGATGCCTAGGTCTTTAACAAACAGCAACGCTTCAGTGGTTAAAACTTGGATGAGCTACAGACACAGCAGTCCTGGGACTTGGCTGCCGGTGCTGGCATGGCTGTCTCTGCTCCAGAGGCCTTTGCTGCCTGAACTCCATGAGTAGAGTTCTCAGGCTGCCTCCCGTGGGAGGAGATGACTCAGGGTAGACAGTGCTCTGCAGTGACCCCTGCAGCAGTCTGTGCAGTGGCGTTTACCCACCACCTCTCCTTCGAGAGCTGCTTTCGCAAAGGAGTATGGGGGCTCCGTGTTCCGTGTTCCGGGCTGGGTGCTGGCCAGTCCCACTCCCATCCTGTGTCTGTCCTTTGTCTTCCAGATCCATTCTTCCCCCTCTCCTTCCTGGTGAACAGCTGGTTTCCAGGGATGCTGGATGATTTCTTGCAGTCTCTGTTTCTGTGTGCCTTGCTGCTCTTCTGGCTGTGTGCGTACCATGGAATACGAGTCCAGGTGAGCCAAACAAGCCCGCCGTCTGCTGATGACAGTCCTACGTGATCGCAGCAGCCCTGGAAGCCTTCCTCAACCTCACATCGGACCGGCAGGGGGCACGTTGTGTAGGCATGGCTTGGAATCTGGGATTTGATAGATCCTTCTGGAATGAATGCTTTGTAAGAATTACTGTTTTCTGTATTTCTTCCTTTTTTTTTTTCTTTTTAGGGAGAAAGGAAGTGTTTAACTTTCTATTTGCCAAAATTCCTCATTGTTGGACTGCTGTGGCTGGCTTCTGTCACACTGGGAATATGGCAAACGTGAGTACTTCTGTGTGAAACAGTCCTGCAAAGCATGATGAGTGGACACACCAGACCTGACTCTGAAAGTGATGTCATCCAGGAGGAAAGAAGGCATCTGTGTCGCAGGCAGTCAGCTGACTGGAACTGAGGAAGTCAGTTTTGCTTGAGTGGCTTGCAGAGAACACAGTGGTCTACTAGTCTAAGATGGCATCTATGAAAAACCCCAAGTGCGCTTTACATTTCTCCTGTAGAGAGAGAATGTTCCTGAGAGAGAACAGTGTAAAATGTAAAACTTGTAATTAATTTGCCTTTTAAATATCTTCTTTAAGAGCTAATGAATTACATGACCCCATGTACCAGTACCGAGTTGACACCGGAAATTTTCAGGTGAGAATTGTTAATGAAGCCTGAGAATTTTTCTGAAGATGGCGTTTGATGAAATGACTGACTTTCGTAACTTAAATTGTGTGTTGACATGATCTTGCTAAATGAATATTTAGCAAGTACAGAGAGTTCAAAGGTAGAAAATTTGGGGAAAATATGTTGAGCAATACCAAAAGGTGAAGTTTTAAAGCTATGTGGCTCATGCCTGTAATCCTAGCTAGTCAAGAGGCTGAAGCCTGAAGATTGCAGTTCAGAGTCAGCCTGGGCAGGACATTCTATGAGACTCTTATCTCCAGTTAACCAGCAAAGATTTGGGAGTGAAATTGTGACTCAAGTGGTAGCCTTGAGCCCAAAAACTCATAACCAGTATACACACATACACACCAAACTATATCTTGACTGTGAGTCAAGACATATGCTTTCTGGTGGAAGTGCCAGGACAGAGAAGGAGAGAGATTCTGTACAGGAAGAAAGAAGAGGCCTAGAGGCCCACCTGAGTCAGGGTAGGATCCCTTGAGGGGAGAGCACTCCCCCACACAGGAGACTGGCCTTGCAGAGTGGCTGACCTTTGCCCTCAGCTGCGACTTTCCCGTGTCAGGTTGTAGCAGTGCTGCTTGTGGACCGAGGCCTCTTAGCACGTCCTCATCTCTCAGGTGGAAGCCAGGTCCAGGACAGTGGAGACTTGCCCGGAACTACGTAGGCCAGGCCTACCTGGCATCTGCCAGGCGGGGACCTCATCTCCACTGTTGGGGCCACCTCCAGTGCAGAGTACCGCTGGCCCCAGGCCATGGGCAGCCAGCTGTAGGAATGTTGCTGAGGAAGACTGCCTCTTCCTCCTGTGGCCCACTGTGTTCAGGGAGCCCCTCTCAGTTCTGTCTGGGTCCCTTCTAGTCTCACTGGGGGCCCTCAGGGTACTGGAAGAGGTGACCTGAGGCCTGCTCTTACCCAAGCATCCCCCCTCGTTGTTTGCAGGGCATGAAGGTCTTCTTCATGGTGGTGGCAGCCGTGTACATCTTATACCTCTTGTTCTTGGTCGTGCGGGCCTGTTCCGAGCTCCGGCACATGCCTTATGTGGGTGAGTGCCCTGTGGGAACCCCAGGGGCGCGGTTCTCCCAAGCAGGGGCTCTCCAGGGGAGCCGCAGGAGGCCCGTGGTGACTGGCCCTTGAGAGGGGGCCTTTGTGTGGAAGCTTGTGGCCCAGCTCCTGCCCAGCAGTTGACCACTGCCTGGGACCTTCTGAGGCTGCACCCCCATCCTTGGTCAGGACAAGCCACTGGCTGAGCCGGAAATTTCCCTGGGATCAAGGAGAGGCTGAGAGTCCTAAGGGACAATGACAAGAGTCGTTGTCATCTCAGATCTGAGATGACAAGGAAATGTGCTCACAGAGGGTATTTTTTTTTTTATTTGTTTTTCAGATCTCAGGTTAAAGTTTTTGACTGCGTTGACCTTTGCAGTGATTGTCATTAGGTAAGACTTTATTTCTAGAGCCAAGTAACACCACGTTGTCACTGTCCTGAGTTTCTAATCACTCTTTTGTGGACCCCATTCCTTAAGTCACAGGGCCTGAGCCCAAAGATGGGGTGCTGAGTGTGAGGGTGCCCAGAGGACACAGGCTTCTGTTGTGTATAAAGCCATCATCCACTCCACTCTGGTGCCTGTTATTTGTACCAGAGAATTAGGCATGCCAGGCGGCATGAGGGTTCACCAGACGTTTTGGCGTTCTGAGGACCAGCCCCTAAGTGTGAATTAGTGCAGTGGAAGTTGGGGAGCAGCCAGGCTGACTGGGGCTGCGGGGCCCAGAGGAAGCTGTGAGCTGTGCACCACGGCTCCTAGCAGGAATTATTTGAGTCTATCCAAGTAACTGGCTGTTGAGAGTTTCTCCATGGCCTAAAATCAAACCCCAGATAGAGAGGAAATCTAGTTATTGGCATTTCTTTTTCATTGTCTGGATGACAAATGAGTATGTGTATCCTTTTCCTGGATGGAGCAATGGCCTCCAGAAGCCCTGTGCCAGGCTTCCCAGGGTGGCTGTGAGGATACAGTCTGCTGGGAGTGTCGCTTCCACCCACCCTGAGTGTGAATTAAGCTTGGATCTGTGAATGAACCTGAATTCCAATCAGGAGCTGAGTTCATGGTGACACATGTGTGTTTTAAACATATCCATTCAGTCTCCTCTGTCCTGGGCTGCCTTCCAGCTCTGCAGCCCATACCTATTCATCCCACATCAGCAGACACCACAACGCCTCACACCAACACAACTCTCACACCAGCTTATGCACTAACACACAGTGGCACATCTTCACATGAACACACACCCTTATAATAACACCACTCACACATGACACACTCACTCCATTCCTATGCACTAATAACTCACCTATGCCTCCTTCCACATGAACACACCACTCTTAAACTGCCCCATTCACACACTAATACCCCTGTCCTCGTGCACACACAGCATCACCATCCAGTCAGCTGGGGTGTGGGGGACAGGGATAGCGAAGTGAGTAGCCCTAGGCCACAGGGAGTGTGAGGTGCGATGCCCAGGGCAGCTGGCTGCACTGACTGGGCCGGGCTGCATGGAGGCAGCTCTGAGGAGGCACAGGAGGTGCTCTGGAGAGATGAGGGTAGCCGAGGAGGGGTGTGTCCATCAGTGGAGGCCGTGTGGGTGAGGGTGGGGAGGGAGGTGGCCAGAGGGGGCTGTGCAGACCACCCGAGGAGTGCAGTATAACTTGCATCTTGGGGCTCAGGCGGCGGGGAAGGGGGCTGGCCTTCACTTCTGCTGGCAGTCCTATAGCCATGGGAGGCGTCTGTAGGGGGAGGGTCTCAGCTCATCTTGCAGCCTACCTGCTGGGAATCCTCACCCATGGGATGGGTAGAAGCAGGGTCCTGGCGCAGAGGGCTCTTCAGAGCGGTGGCTGGCAGGGGGCCTGAGCCAAAGGCAAGCGGCTGCCCTTGCTGAGGCGAGGGCGGAGTTGAGACCGACCTCTCATAGAACAAGGCGCTGAAGTGTGGACCAGGTCAAGAAGTGGTAGGAGAGTGTGCCACACCCCCAGGCTCAGGTGGGCAGCCATGGTGCTTATGCCTTTGAGTCACTCCATCCCCCATCTGGCAAGGAGCCAGCCCTCCCTCCTGGACTGAAGGTCCCAGAAGGCAGGGGTTTTGTGTAGCAGTCTCTGTGCAGAAACATGACTGGCTGGGTTAGGCAGTAATAGAGTGACTGCAAGTGACATGATGCTAATGGCGCTGTATACTTTTACATCTCCGCCCTTTCCCTCCCTCCAGCATTGTCATCCTTTATTTGAGGTTTGGAGCACAAGTTTTAGAAGACAACTTCGTAGCAGAACTGTCCACTCACTACCAGAACTATATCCTTCTCGCCGACAGCCGGGCTCTGGGGTGCCTGTGGGTGGTGGTAGCACCTGAGGGGTGGGTGCTGCTGGAGACAGCTAAGCTCCCGTGACCTGCACACCATTGGCCAGTCTGCGCTAAGAGGTGACTCACCTGGCTTCTGGCCTCATGTCAGCTCTGGAAGGGTCGGTTCTGTTGGCCCCTCTGAGGGCAGGAAGCTGAAGCACGCTGTGAGATGTGACGCTGGAGGAGCCCAGAGGCTGATTTGAGTCCCCTTCTCCCAGCCACAGCCATCTTAGCACCCCCGGGTGTGTCCAGATGTTCAGACAGAGGGGTAGGCTGGGATTGTGGATGGTATGCAAGGCCCGTCAGCAGCTTGCTCCTCATAGGCTCCCTGTCCTGTTCAGGGAGCTGCTGGGCTCTCCTCCTCCCCAGGCCAGGATGCTTGGGGTGTTAATACTTGAATTTTGACCCTCTATGTCCTTAGAATTCATGGATGGCCTGTCTTTCTGTCTGTCTGTCTGTCTGTCTCTCTTTCTCTCTGTCTCTTTTTCTCTCCCCCCTTCTCTCTCTCTCTCTCTCTCTCTCTCTCTCTCTCTCTCTCTCTCTCTCTCTCTCTTTCTTTCTTTCTTTCTTCAGAACTGCATACCAAACTTGTCAAATCTCACAGAGTTTTGCAATCTAGAGGTTAAGACTGCTTTGAGTTTATTTCAGGATGATGGTGGTGTTGTTTGATGTCATTTTTTTGAGACAGGGTCTCACTATGTAGCCCAAGCTGCCCTTCAACTCGTGATCTCCCTGCCCCAATTTCCCTTTGCTGTGTGATGCCAGGTCTGCCGCTAGAGGTTGTTTTGTCCCTCCCCTCCCCTCCCCTCCCCTCCCCTCCCCTCTCCTCTTCTCTTGCCAGTCCTGGGGCTGAAACTCAGTGCCTGAGCACTGTTCTTGGTCTTTCTCAAGGCTAGCCACAGCAGCACTTCTGGCTTTTTCTGTGTGTGTGACACAGAGGAATTGAACCTAGGGCTACATGCATGCTAGGTGAGCCCTCTACCAGTAGGCCACGCTCCTGGTCTTGGAGGTGGTTTTGGTAGCCCACTTCCCACTGAGAGCAGGGGCACAACTCACCTGTTATTTCCCGCGAGTCTATAAGGTTATTTCGACCTCTGACAGTGAGCTTCACCTCTGGCATCCTGATGTCCAGGCTTGGACCCTAGCTGGTTGTGGTAGCACTGGACAGGACCTGGTGGTTGTGGGAGGCAGAAGCACCAGCTGATGTGTCAAAACCCCCATTCCTCCCTTGACTGGCATCACCAGCTGAGTTCTTATCTTTCTACGGCTTGCTGAACTTTTATCTCTACACTTTGGCCTTTGTGTATTCTCCATCAAAGAATGCTCTGTACGGTAAGTCACCCTGGGCTCCAGGTTGCTGGCCAGGCAGCTGAAACTCAAGCCTCTGTTGGTTGAGAGCCCACAGAGGCTGGCAATGTGCTTTTGGTGCCTTCTCTTTGGGCACAGAGATACCAGGCTGTGGAGCCTTGGTTACAGCACAGCTGTGCTCACGTGATAACCAAGTTTGTTTGGTCAGTGGGTCCTAGCACAAGCACCATGCCTGCCAGCCATATGAAATAAAATCTCAGCCACGCGAAGGGGGCACCCTCACCGTAAAAACAGAGCCCCTCTAAAGGAAGAGCCTCGCATGGGGAATGGGGGTGCGGGGGGCAAAGTGTGTGTCTGATGTGACACAGTGCTCAGCCTTCCTCCTTCTGCGCACCTGTGGCCTATGACAAAGGAACAACCCCAGTATAGAGAGGGAGAAACGGTGTGAGCTGGGCCACTGGGAACCCCATTTCTGTCTAGCTGCTGTGGAGACTTCACTGTGGCTCCCTCCATGTCCTGCAGTCATCTCTCCCAGTGTGCACAGTGGCCCAGCTCATAGCTACACACACACACACACATGGTTTCTGGGGCTCTTTCTGGGCTACTATTGTTAGAAAGGCTTTTGTTGGTTTTCAGAGTCCCAGCTGAAGGATAATCCTGCATTTTCTATGCTGAATGACTCTGATGATGAGGTGATTTACGGGTAAGTCATGTTTCCGGCAGCACTGTGGCCTGGCTCTGCATGCATATTGGACCCATGCCTCTGGAAGATTGTTTTCCCTGTGAGACTGTTACCTGGGTGGGGTGCGGTGAGAGCCTGGAGTTCCACAGCATTCACTTTCCAATGGTTCAGGCCTAGGTGTGGTGGTACTGTATGGTGCAGAACACCTGTGGTTGTAGTGACTTCCCTGGCTGACATCTTGGGAATGGGGGTGGGCCTGGCGGGGAGCTGTGAGGTGAACCCTTTCAGAATGCTGGTGAGTGTGGAGGAGTCCCTAGCGCCGTCTTATTACCACAGGAGCGACTGTGAAGAGATGCCCCTGCAGAACGGTCAGGCCATTCGGGCCAAGTACAAGGAGGAGTCGGACAGCGACTGAGCCCTGGCAGTGGGTAGGGCGCCAGAGGCCTTCCCTCAGCCACCATGGCCCATGCGTACCCGTGCTCACACTTTTCTCGTAAGCAAAGGTTTCCTGTTCCTTATTTGTTTACGTATTTTTAAAAGAAAAACCAAAACTGAGAGCAGATTTCAATGTGGCACAAGAAACATCACCAGGGTGGCTGCATTATTTGAAAAGAAAGGCTGGTGAAGAAGAAAAGGCTAAATCCATTTTACAAAGATGTCAAATGTTTTTAGTGTTGAGAAATTACTTTTTGTTTTTTAGCAGAAATATTTATGTATTTTCTTTCCTTTAAAAAAAAAAATGCCGGGCGTGGTAGCTCACGCCTGTAATCCTAGCTACTCAGGAGGCTGAGATCTGAGGATCAAGGTTCAAAGCCAGCCTGGGCACAAAAGGACCTGAGACTCTTATCTCCAATTAACCTTTAGAAAATGGGGCTTAGCTCAGGGGTAGGGTGGTAGCCTTGAGCTAAAGAGCTCAGGGACAATGCCCAGGCCCAGGGGTAGGGTGATAGCCTCGAGCTGAAGAGCTCAGGGTCAAGTCCCATCCATGACCCACAAAAAAACCCAAAAAAATTTTAAAAAGCTTAGGCTGGGAAATTGTCCTAGAGGTAAAAATGCTTGCCTAGCATGCAGAAGACCCAGCTCAATTCGTTGGTACCACATACATAGAAAAAGCCAGAAGTGGTGCTGTGGCTCAAGTGGTAGAGCTCTAGCCTTGAAAAAGCCCATGGACAGTGCTTAGGCCCTGAGTTCAAGCACCAGGACTGGCCCCCCAAAAAAATTCTCCCTTGCATCCCTCCCTTCCCCATGGTACTACCGCCATGTCTGTGGTCTGTAGTTCTTCCCGGGGCGTCCAGGGCTAGCATCCAGCCTCTGGAGCCAGGCTGGTAGTGGAGTGGTGTGGGACTCATGTAACTCGTCATGCGCCAGCCTCCCCTGCCACCAGAGCAGAAGCGAGGGGCTGTGAGTTCTGAAGGATCGGGAGCTGACAAGACAGAAAAGCTATTATATGTAGTGCCAGCCCTGGGGAACGTCTTATGCCATGGCGCTATCCAGGTGCCATGTGCTAGGGGGTGGGTGACAAGAGCCCTTCCCTTCCGGTCAGTTGTAGTTCCTCAACTCGGCTTCTCATGACCCACAAAAGCCCCGTGAAAGATTGTCCTATGACAAATACCTTTATAGCCAAAAAGTTTTCAGTGTCAGATTTGGAGACTGTTTGAAGAGAAAGTAGGACATCACTGCCCGGGGTCCAGGTAGCTCGTTTAGAGCTGGTCACTGGCCCTGCCCTGGTCAGGCCAGCCCAGAGTGCTGCTCCACACTCTCGACATTGATCACTGAGAGCTCAGTTCTTCTGCCAGCGTTCTGGATAGGGTCCGGCGTGGAGATGTCCCGTGCTCCTGGGCCACACTTCCAGGCAGGGCCCACAGCTCTTCATCTCTGTACCAGCACTCAGATGGCCACTTGGAGCCGCTGGTCCCGCCGCCTGGTCTGGTGTCCACCGAGACCTAGAGATGCTTGGAGGAGGCGATCATTATGAGAACTCAGTGCTCAGTAACAGACTCCATTTACACTCGCTTTGCAAACCTTGTAAATATGAATGTTTGAATGAAAACAACTAGGCTGAAAGGGTAACTCAAGTTTACATGATTTTTACATTTGCAATGCTGTGATGACTGGTTTCATGTACTCAGTGATACTGACATATTCAAGTTTTTGTTACCAAAATTTTCAGTTTCTAATAAGACTACTCCAACTTAGTTTTCTGTTCACTGATGAAGACTGATCTGTGCTGAATAACATATTCTAATATGTAATATAGTTTGTTTTGATCATTACAAAAGAGCTGTCTGTGATTCAGATGCTGTTATTTATCACTAATTCAAGATAGGCAAGGTATTTAGCCATAGACTAGAACATTTGAAAACCTGTCTGTCCTGTATAATGTATTCATAAACTGATCATTAGAGTCTTTATACTTTGATTCTTCATGGCACCAACAATATGGAAAATATAGGAGTATTTTTTGTTGGGAACAAAAACACTTAAGGGGAAACAGTTCTTTATTAAATCATGTGTTTTTGTCTTCAGAGTTTCGTGAAGAAACATACACTCCATGTAAAAATTTACGTATAGTATATATCATTTAGCTGTAGAATATTTGCCACAGGTATTGGGTAAAAACACTAATGTCTGCCAGAAACTGGCAGAAAGTTTACCAAACAAAATTGTTTTGAGTCTATAAATTTTGCAACCTTAAATTATGAATTTGAAGGGCTGGCTTTAGTTTTCATGGCAATGGCTTGATTTAGCTCACCTTTGGGGATAGTTTGGTCCAGCCATGGGGGACCTGGAAGATGAACAGAGACATTTCATAGCTTCCCTAGGGAGTACTTCATTATCCATGTGGATAATCTGTCTGCCTGATTTATTATTAAATCGTTACAAACAGTGAAGTGGTGCCTTCAAGCCCCATCTAAAAGCCTGGAGGATATCTCTTGTTTTCAAGGCTTGGAAGATGGTCATTGTACATAATTACAGATTGCAGTAAATTCAGATACATTATGTAAACTCAGTGTACTAAATGGAAAGGTTTGACTAATGTCCCCTGTAAAGCATTTCATGAACTATTAAAGGCACAGCCATGATAAATTAGTTACAATGTAGCCAGCAACTTCTTTCCTGGATCTTTTTCACATGAAAAACAGGCACCTATAAAAGGGAAAACCAAGAGAGACTTCTCTGAACATTAAAGAGTACACTAAAGGGTATTTATGTGTTTGAGGGTTTTAGAAGCCAACTGCCTTATAGGTTAGATTGGGAGGGGACAGAAATCTGCTCCCAAGGCCAAAAGGAAATGACTATCTGTGATATCTTGTTGAATAATTTATCTTGATGTGATGTTTGGATGTACTGGAAGTATAATACTGCCCTATGAAATAGAGGGATTTTCTGCTACTGAAAACTGCCTTTTTACAAAAAGACTGTAAATCTTTGTAAAATAAGCTTTACGCCCAGAAGGAAAGCTCACATTATGTATTAGTTTGGAAGTAGAGTTCAGCACCACTTGAAGGTGGCTGTTGTAATCCATCAGGAGGAAGTAAATAAATGTTTATAGCAAACCATGGCTTCTGTGTCAGACCCTTCATCACTGTGACACAAGCTTGAGAGGACCCTGTGAAAGACGGAAGCTTTCTTTTGTCCATAGTGTCAAGGGCTCATGTGCCAGTCCACGATGTGGGCCTGGGGAAGTGGAACATCCTGGCAGCAAGACAGGAAGGGGACAGGGCAAGAGCCGGCTCCCAAAAAGACTCACCTCCAGTGGCCACGGACTCGCGGGCCTCATGTCCTACAGCTTCCACCCCTTCCCACGTCCACCCAGCCAAAGCAGCCACGCCAGGGGGTCACTTCATAGTCAAAACATGACTTCCTTCTTTCACTCCTTTCCAGTAAGTGCTCATATAGTTTGCCTGCTCACTTGTTTGCCCTCTGCCTGCAGCATTCACCTGGCCTCCCCAGGCTTGGGCTGTTCATTTCAGCACGTCCTATGGTGGAATTCCATAGGGACCGCAGAGGACCAGGCTGTGACCCAGGGGATCTGTGACTTGAATCTGATGGGTTATTTGAAGCATGGTACTTCATGCTTAGCAGCGCATTTGCTCCTCATAGGAAGGCACAGCAATGTGAGGTAAGTGGCTTGATTGATGTCCAGGAACAGATGGTCAGGGAGTCTGACTTGTTTGCATGGTCTGGCCCAGGGCTCCGTGCAGCTCTGCGTGATGGGGTGAGAGCCATAGAGGGGCCTGTTCTCTGAGGGCCCCATGTGACCATTCCCAAAGCCCTTCCTGTTACTTGTCCCTTGTCTACCTGACCTTGCAGGCCATCTGAGACAGGCAGTCCCTGGGGGCCTGAGCAGAGCAAGAGGCCTACTTGGACTTAGGTGGGACCTGGGTTGTCACCCCGGGCAGGCCATGCTGCAGAAGGCATGTGTAGACTCCGCAGAGCAAGATGAGGCCCACGGGTAATCTAGGCGCCCATTGGAAGTGGAGTGTCTCGTGGAGGTATTCACAGCAGGGTAGAGTTATTCTCTGATTTTTTTCAAACAATTGTATGGCTATTGTACACATAAAGTGAACAATTGTGAAAGCATTTGTAAGCCATCAATGATTTGTGACTGCTCCTAACGAAACATTAGTCACAGCCTTGGGCCAAGTGTGTGATAAGAGTTTCTGGCTTGCTCACCCACTGTCCCTTAAACTTGCAGGAGGAAATGAAGGCCCACCAGAGGTCAGGGCCCTGCCCCATGGGGCAGTCAGCAAACCCCCTGCTGGACAGGACTAAGCAGAGGTGAAACTTGTTTTTCCATGATTTGTTTATGTCTCATCTCTAAGAGACTCCAAGCTCTTCCCTCCTGTTTCTGTCTTGCTCCTTCTTCTGAGGCATCTCTACAGGGAAAGCACACTGATGGGATGGGAGAGCAGAGCTCGCACTTCTAAATTGTGAGGCTCACAACGGTGGCTGCTGTTCCGCCACCCCGAGAAGCAGGCCGAAGCCATGGAGCAAGGCCGGGCCAACAGTTGGCCTGGGCACTCTCCTCCATATTGCTGATGCCCTGGAGACTGGTGGTCAGAGTTTCCGTGCCTCCCTAGGGCAGCTCAGAAGAACTGAATTCCACTGAAGTTGACTAATTAGAATTCATTTGTGATACTCTATCAGCCTTGAAGACCCACACAAAGTTTAAATTTGAATAATTTATTATTCTAACAAAAGTATAAAGTATGGAAAATTAGTGTATTTGAATCATTTCAGAAAGGAGAGAAAAGTTTCCCACTAGCAGATTTCAGTTTTTAGCACCTTTGAAAAGAAAAACAGTTAAGACGTGGCAATACGGGCTGCAGACTACTACAGAGAATTACTGTCTGACGTAACAGGGTGCAGTTCGCGTACCAGGACAGTCATTTGGTTTATTTCTCTACATGTTTGAAGAGTGCCACACGCAAAAAGGAGGAAGGTGTTCACTGAATTCACAGCTGGTGGTTAGAAGGTGGAGCAGAGACAGGACCCTGGAGGCCGAGGTGGACGCGGGGTCAGATGGACAGCCCAAAGGCACTGACGATGCAGTACATCGTCTTGTTCTCCCATCGCACGGTGCAGCTTCCTGAGGGGCGGGGGAGACAGAACAGCACTGAGAGGAGGAACCTCGTTTCTGCACCAAGCCAACATTCCAGTCCCTAGCTCTGGGGCACACTGAACAAGTGCACATCTCCAGAAGAGGTAAAGTAACCTTTACAAGGTGCACGTGAAGACGTAATGCATTCAAGCCTTGCATAAAGCACTAGCAATCGGCATGGTCCGGGGAGGTCACAGAAGACTTCTGAACAAGAGACATCACCCGACTTTACAAACATGCAACGACAAGGTGGTGGGGGAGCAGGGAAAGCATACCGTCAGTAGAGCTGTCCCAGAAGCAGGAACTCGCCGTGTGTAATCCCGCGCCATTCTTTTGCATAATCACACAGGTCACTTAAATGAAAATGGACAGCAATTAGAGGAACCACAGAAGCATAAAATGCAATGTGCACGTCTGGGGTGCACGTCTGGGGTGTGTCTACAGATCATAAGGCTCCTAATAATGACAATGATGAGGGGCCCTATCTCCTCCGCTGACCAATCCCGCCCTCCCCCCTTCCTCTACCAGGGCTTCTGGTCAGAGCCTGGACAGTGTGTGGTAACGCACACCACATAAGGGAGCTCCTGGAGGTTGCCACACTGCCAAGTTATCTTTCCTCTGTATCTGACACATTTTGGGTATTTAATGAACCACCAGAAACAAAAAACCCATTACCGATGTATTTGAAAGGTTTCCCCAGCTTGGTGAGTTGGCTTAATGTTTGTTCTACAACGTTTGTGGTCCACTGGTTGACTTTGCTGTGCTGGTAGGCATTGCCACCGATGGCACTTTCAATGGCCTAGAAAACAAAGCACACGGGGTCACAACCAGCATACACACCAACCAGCCCCGACCAGTTCAAACCCACCCACCCACCCGAGGGCTGACAACAGGCGCAGGGAGCATGCGAGCTTGTGCTCGATCATGAACTCCTTCACAGGACTCTTCGCTTACAATCTATATTGCACCCGAGTAAGCTCCATGCTGGCTAAAAGAGCACCGTCAAAACTGTTTAACAACTGGGTCTTAATATTGACGGCTATTTTAATCCAGAGATAAGCAAGACTCCTTTATTGAGCGCCCCTCCAAATATTTTACTTTTCCAAGTGTCCCCTAAACTCCCTTTTTTTTTTTGTATGTGTGCCATTCCTACCCCTGGACACTGTCCCTAAGTGTTTTTGTTCAAGGCTGGGGCTCTAATACTTGAGCCACAGCTCTACTTCTGGTGAATTGGAGATAAGAATATCACAGACTTCATGGGCTGGCTTCAAACTGATCCTCAGATCTCAGCCTCCTGAACAGGGTGATAAGCATGAGCCAGCCACCAGTGTCCAGCATCCCTTCTTAAACTAGATGTTTTTATCCAATGCCATTAATACTAAATACGAGGGCTGGGAGTTTGGCGTGGTGGTAGAGTGCTTACCTAGCAGGCATGAATACTCGGGTTTGATTCCTCAGTACCACATACATAGAAAAAAGCCGGAAGTGGTGCTGAGGCTCAAGTGGTAGAGCTCTAGCCTTGAGAAAGTCCAAGGACAGTGCTCAGGCTCTGAGCTCAAGCCCAGGACTGGCAAAAAAAAAAAGTAATACTAATACTAAATACTAGCAGTATATGTTAGATATATTAGTATATACCTGTTATCTCTATAAGTATATCCATTATGTATATTAACACATATCTAACTATATGTTAGACAATCGTTATTGGCTGATAATGTAAGAATCTATCTATGTAGTCTCCTAGTCAAATGCTGGTTTTTGTTTTGTTTTTGCTAGTCCTGGGGACTGAACTCAAGGACTGAGCACTGTCCTTGTGCTTTCCTCAAGAGGCTCTACCCCTTGAGCCACAGCACCACTTCTGCCTTTTTTCTATGTATGCGGTACTGAGGAATTGAACCGGGTCTTTGTGCATAGCAGGCATGCACTCTACCACTAGGCCACACTCCTGGCCCCAAAATGGTTGTTTTTTTTAATCCATGTTTCTGGGAATGCTAAAACATGAGTACAGTCCTCTCCTTGACACTGTGGAAGGTAAGTTTTGATGAAGGGTGTGCGGTGTTCTGGGGTGGGGGAGGTACTGTTCATTGCTCTGCTCCTGTGAAGGTCACTGCCAAGAGATTCTTACTGAGTGACTTTCTGGGTCTTTCCCTGCCAGCTCCCCTCAGGCACTGACCCAGTTTGCCTATAAGCAGTTTTCTTCACTATCTCTTTCTAACCTGATGTGCCAGAAGCCAAGTGCTGCATTTTCATCACAATTAGAATGAGAAGTCTTTGGCGAGGGTCACGATCTGCCCTCAGACACACAGAGAAAACCAGAGTTCAGGGCCTGAGTTGTATGTGGAGGTGAGGGCTGGGTGTGACGCCTGGGTGGAGGAATGGGGGGGGGTATCACACCCTAATTTCCTCCTCCTCTAGACCTTCCTCCTCATCCTCAGGCTTGGCACGGCTGCCCCTCCTGGCTGAGGACACCGTAGGCTGGGGACCCAGCGGTCTTGCTTTACAGACTAAGGTCTTTTTTTTGACCTTGGCGCTGTCCAGAAGGGAAGCGCTCTGCTCAAACCCAGCCTCTAATTCTGGCACCCCTTGCTGTATACAGGGAAATTCATTTTTTAGAGAGGAAAATGGCTTTCCAGTTTTGCACCCACCTAAATTACACCTACTTAAACTAAACAAGTAGCTCGAGTACAGAGCCAACTGATTACCAGGGCAAACAGGCCACTAAGGCCAGTGACACATTGTGACGTTACTGTCACCTCATGCTTCTCTGGGGGTTGGCTGTGATCCCGCCGGCTGTAACTGCTGCCTGGTAACCAAAGCAGAAATGCTGTGGACGTCCCAGCCCCCTCTCCCGCCCCCCACCTGTTCCTGGGGCGGATGGGGAACGACCCATAACAAAAGACAATCACGTTGTCTTTGGGCACTTCACACAAGATTCTGGAGTACTTCCATCACCCCAGCACGGTGCAACAACGAGCTCCAGTAGCAACTGACGTACCAATACCCTGCATGAAAGTCAATTCTGAGTTATGTAAGGAACCTCACACAGTTCCCTTCAGGACAGCCATCTCCGCCTTACCTGGGCTTTATTCCTGTCCCAGAAATCCCACAGACTTCACGCTTCCCGCCAGTCCCCCTTCCACGCTGCCACAGCATTCTTGTCTGTGGCGTGACTGCACAACCAAGGCAGGCTGAGATTCCAGTGAGTATGCACTGGCCCCTCCTCCCGCACATGAGCGTGCCCTCCCATGCATGCTTCCCTCACCTGGGGAAAGCACCCATGGTCTCTGGCACACTAGGCATGCAAGCACTCTACCACTGGAGCCACAAGCCCAGCGCTTTTGTCTGTATTGTTTCTGAGAGAGAATCTAGCAGGCCTCAACTCACCATCCTCCTGCCTCAGCCTCCCTCCCGGGTAGCTGGTGTTATTTAAGTGAGCTGCCATACCCTACTCATCATGTATCTTCTGAGCCAGTGAAGAACAAATCTCTCTCTGGTCTTTTTTTTTTCCCCAGTCCTGGGGCTTTCTCAAGGCTAGTACTCTACCACCGGAGCCACAGCCCCACTTCCGGCTTTTTCTACGTATGTGGTCCTAAGAAACCCAGGTCTTGGTGCATGCTGGGCAAGCACTCTTACCAGTAGGCCAAATGCCCAGCCCTCTCTCTGGTCTTTCAACTAAGGGCGTTGCTATGACCCATAAGGACACTGGTAATGAAGAGTCTCAAACCACATCTCCAGATCCAACAGGTGTGGCGTCGTCCTCGAGCTCATCTTCAGCAAGCGCTGTATGTCACGAGTCTTCTAGGCTAGTTACAGAATCTAGCATGGAAACTTCCAGAATAAGGCCACATGAAATTTCCTGTATGACTTCACATTATTTATATAATGTGGGAGTCATTCTTATCTACATAGTCATGAAGTAAAAATGCTATCAAATACTGAAACATATGGTTCAATAATTGCCGGAACTATTCTGAGACGGTTTTTAAGAATACAAATTTTTTTCTGTACACGTTCCTGAACTTTTCAGATTTCAGATAACTAAAAAACAGCCAAATCCTGAACCTAGTACTATATATGATACTTTATGACCCAATAACAAAAAAATTGCTAAGTTAACTGAAAACACATCTCAGTCCTATAGCGTCTCAGACCTGCGAGCCCTCCACACTGAGCGGCAGCACGCTGCTTCTTACCTCTTTAACAATGTTGCTCACTTCGTCAACCACAAAAGACGTCTGCAAGAGAGGATAGTGATTTGTTTAGAACTGCTTCCGTAACAAGAAGCAAACAAGTAATGTACCTAATTTAGAAATGAAGTTACTAGTCAAGTGCCAGTGGCTGTAATACTAGTTATTCAGGAGGCTAAGATCTGAGGAGAATGGTTTGAAGCCAGCTCTATCAGGAAAGCCTCTTATCTCCTATAAACTACTCAGAAAAAGCCAGAACTGGCACTATGGCTCAAGTGATAAGAGTGCTAGCCTTGAGCACAAAGAAGCTCATGGACAGCACCCAGGCCCTGAATTCAAGCTCTAGGACTGGCAAAAATACACACACACACACACACACACACACACACACACACACAGCAGAAAGCTGGGCTGGAGAACTTGGTTCAAGCAGTAGTGAGCCAGCTTAGCAAAGTCCAAAGGTACAAACTCTAGTACCACCAAAAATAAAAAAACAAGAAAAAGCTTTTTAGAAATCACAAGTAGGCTACTCACTTTTCTGAGGAATGATGTGAAATTCAGAAACACTTAAGTGGCCCACGGAACATCACAGAAGCAAATGCCACCCAGGACTACAACACATGTGGATCATCAAAGCTGCTTCATTTTGTGTAAGGCATCCTACAGCCCAACACTTCCCTTCATTCGCTCATTATAACTGTCAATTTTCTTTTTTTTTTGGTGCTGGTCCTGGAGTCTGAGCTCAGGGTCTGGGTGCTTTCCCAAGCCTTTTTTCACTTTAGGCTAGCACTCTACCACTTGAGCCACAGCTCCACTTCCAACTATTTTGGTGGTTCACGGATGATAAAGCGTAGCACCGAGTTTACTTCCAGGATTGGCTGTGAACTGCGATCCTCAGATCTCAGCCTCCCGAATGGCTAGGATTACAGGCGGAAGCCGCCAGTGTCTGGCGAAGACTTCACTTTAAACTACAATTCTATATCTCCTTCCACTCCAACTGACTGTTAGGATACTAGTATAGATGTGTGATGAGATACTCAATTATACACTATAAATATAAGTAGTATATAGATTATGTGACTCTGTTTAAGAAATCTATTGAATAAATTTACTTTGGGAGGTGAGAATGTTTCACTGAGAGGCGTAGAGGTGGGGAAGGGCTAACAAGTTCCAGGAGGCCCATCAGGCAGTGTGTCCCTTCCTGGGGGTGCTGTCCTCTTAAGTAACCCATCTCAAGGGGGCAGCTTTTCTTCTCTGATGTACAGAGTCTTTTCCTTTTTTGTCAGTATTAGTCAAAATGTCTAGGATTAGTCTTTTTCTGGATCATTATGTTTCCTAATGCTTTCTACTTCAGGCCTAATAAGCCATTGGTGTGTGACCAGCCAACAGTAAGCCAGGTGGTGCCTGGAATAAGCTTTCTTTCTTTCTACTATGTGACAGGCTGGTAAGCATGCAAGTTTCTCCTGAACCTGACATGGGTCACCTATGGTCAATGTGCTTGCTTACCTGAGACCTAGCAGCTACAGTTACTGCTGAGGCCTGCATGGACTCGGCCCTGGCACGTCTGGTAGTCAGAGGGAAGTCACAGGCTAGCCCTGGGGTTGTCAAAGTGCCTTCTGATGAACTTACAGCAGACAGCCCTGCAAAGCAGGTCTCCCTGCCAGACTGCTGTCCACTGCACCCTGGCCTGCTCTACTAGTGGGTTTTTCTTTTCAGGAGGAACAAGAGCCAACTGCCCAAAGCCACCTGCATAGTCACAGGAAGTCACATACATGCAAAGAAAACCAAATGTGGGGAAGTGGAGCTGCTGGTCAAGTGGAAGGGTGCTGGTCCTGCTCAAGAGACAGCACCTTGATGCCAAGTTCAAGCCCCAGTACTTGCAGCACATGCACACATACAAAATTAGTAAAATAAATAAATAAATAAATAAAATAAAATAGAAGTGCACTATTAGAGATTTTTATCATTTCTGGAGATTAAAAGAATTCATCCAGGTTACTAGAATGATCCCAGGCATAAAGAAAAGTGCCCCTCCATCGATTTTTATATTGTCACTCATGAACAAAGCAAAAGCCCTAACAATGGGAAGAAGCAGATCTACTGGACCCATGGGACAGTTCCAGCTTCTACAATAAAGATGAACAAACTGAAAGCAGAAGCTCCATTCAGTGAGCAGATACAGAGCAACTGCTAAGTGGACTGGGAGGGGCCAACGGAGGCAAGGCCAACAAAACACAGGTCACTCCATTCAGCTGACACTTTGCAGAGGAGCCACTGCAGGCTCCAACATTGACCATTCTGTGCTGGGGAAAGCTGGAATTCCAGGGCAGGAGGGGCTTTCTCTTCCAAGGCCCTCTTGCTTTGCTTTGCTATGGCTTTTTTTCCCCCTTCTGACGTTTCACGGGCTGTTCCTTTCATACAAGCCATTTTCCACTCTCAGACAGGGGATCCTTGGGGGAAAGCGTTTCCTTTGGCAGCTGCTCCTGAATCAAGGTATTGCACAAGGAATCACTTGGTTGCTACCCAACACTGAAGAGGCATTGCTCACTCTCCAAAGTGAGGAAATTAAGTCAAAGTGGAACCTCTAGGATCAGTCTTTTAAGTTTTATTTTATTTTTTCCTGGACTGAATTTCCAAAGGATAAAACCTCAGACGGAGGGGGGGGCGTCCCCACTCCACAAGCCCCTTCGGGGACGCCCGGAGTCCACGCCTCGGTGAAGGAGGCGCCCGGATCCGGGGCGCGCCGGGCGCGGGGGGACCCGTGCGGAGTCCAGACAAAGGCGGGCTCCGGGGTCCGCACGCCCGCGGGGCCTAGGCCCGAGACCCGGGGCGGAGGGGACAGGGCGGAGGGAGGGGGACCCGGGGCGGAGGGGACAGGGCGTAGGGAGGGGGACGGGGCGTAGGGAGGGGGACCCGGGGCGGAGGGAGGGGGACCCGGGGCGGAGGGAGGGGGACCGGGGCGGAGGGAGGGGGACCCGGGGCGGAGGGAGGGGGACCGGGGCGGAGGGAGGGGGACCGGGGCGGAGGGGGAAGGCCCCGGCCGGGTGCGCCGGACGCCGGGAGGCCCGGTCTGCGGTCGGCTCCTCGCAACAAGGGGAGGGTGATGTCACCGGTGAGGGGAGTCGGGGCGGGAGGAGCGCGCCCGCAGGGCCCCGGCGGGTCGGGGGCCGGGGGTCCCAGCGCAGGCGGAGCCCAGCCCGGCCTCCGCCCTCCCCGCCGGCGGCTGCCGCAGAGCCCCGCGGCTCCGAGCGGGCGCAGCCTCGGCGGTTTTTAGAGAGTCCGGCCGAGGACTTGGACCGTCGGAGGTCCCCGGACAGGGCCGCGCCCTCACGCCCGGGGCCGCCCCCCGCCCCGGGTCGCCCGCCAGGCGGTTACCTCCTCTGAAGCCTGGAAGTCTTCCATCTTCACCCCAGCGCGTCGCTTCCGCCGCCCCGAGCAGAGCGGACTGCGCAGGCGCGCCCTGGCTCCGCCCTCTCTTCCACGGCCACGCCCACATCCCGGCCACGCCCACGGCCCCGGCCCCGCCCCTCAGCGCCCCGGATCGGCTGCCAATGGAGGGCGGAGCAGAGCCCCAGACCCCTGCCAGCCCCCGCCCCCCCAGGTCACTCCGCACTGCGCATGGCCTGACAAGGACATCTGCGTAGTGTAGTTCTAACTTTATTTTACCTTTTTAGGTTTCCTCTGTGGTGTTTGGCTTCAGTTAACCAGCCTGGAGGTTTCAGGCTTGGGCCTCAGCCTACAGGATTCCAGTTCTGACATTTTGTTCTCCTGCCATTCCCAGATCTGTCTGAGATCCCCGTTAGGCCTCTTCTGCCTATCTGATACCAGGACTTCAGCCTCACCTTGATCTTGAGTCAGTCAGGGACCTTTACACGGCCTCCCCATGTTCTTCTGCTGTGTTGCGGGTTGACTTCACTAGCGGAGAGTCTCAGGATTAAGTGGAACTCAAGGGTAAACATGTTAAGTGAACATATGGGATAGAAGAGTGTGGGGCTTGGGAACCCTTTACAACCTTCCCAAACCGCTGCTGTGTTATGGATGCACAGATCTAGGAAGAGCAATGTGAGACCTGTCAAGTCTGGGGAATTCAGTGTAGAGGGAGGGGAAACATTTCCGGCTGATACATCTAGAGTGAGAATCCTGTGCTGGGAAATCACATGCTAAGGAGAGCAGCTAAGAAATGCTTATGTGGGGCCCTGGGGAGCGTGGGCACAGCTGTGTGGACACAGCTCACACCTCCGAAACATCAGGGCCCCTCTGGGGTCCCTTCCTTGCTACCCCCTTTCTAGGATCCAACAATGAAATGACTAAATAGCCACCTGAGCACTAATAGCCATGCTATAGTAGTTATTAAATCACATTACTGTCAGTTGTATGTATGTGGGGAATACCTACACATCATTCAGAACAGACTAGGTTAGCAGCAGAAACAAATGAGCCCAGACTCATGGTGGTTGATGACAGCTGAGATTGACTGGCCGCACCACAAGACCCACCATGGCTCTGTCCATGTCTTCTGCACATGGGGACCAGGCTGATAGAGTTGCTCTCAGGGGTCATTAGCAAACAGTGAGGGGGGGAGGAGGAGGCCCATGGAGGAGTGGTTGCCCGAGAACTCACTAAGGACGTGCTACTACTCCTAACACAAGTCACCTCTGCATGTGGCTTATCACCCAGAGTGTCCTTGGTCACACCTGAGCCAGCACAGCTCGCGGGGACACCTGACACATGCAGGGAATTTTCCATGCCACACGTGGTTTCTGAAGGTTCTCCTAGGACATCTTCAACGTGTTCTTGCCAGTGACCAGCCCAGCAGGGCCCCTCCCCCTCCACTGCTGACCGGCCTAATTCTCCAGCAGCTGCTGTCACTTCACTTTCATGCTTCAAGTTCTGCACCCAGAGATGTCCGTCTTTGCCAACGCCTCAGCTTGCTGCCACAGTGGCCAAAACCTCAAACCAGAAGTCTGCAGCCTTTTTTTTTTTTTAACTGTTCCTTTCTAACAGGAACATTTTTAAAAAAACTGATATATGATAGTCAATTATAATTAATTACATGGCACTGAAGTTTCACCTTTAGCTTTTAAAAATAAATAGAAGTTCTAATACTTTTAAATGTACCTGCAGTTGTTCTCTGAATTATGTTATCCCCTGGATTTATACGATAAAATGTGACTTTCTTTGGAGAAAAGACCTTAAGTAATTAAGGGAAAATGAAGTTGCATGTATGGGCCCTAAGTCAATTCATTTGTATCGTATGAGAAGAGCAATTTAGAGCAGGGAGTTAATGCCTCTTGTTCCATCTGCTCATGAGCCAGAGATTAAGGGAACTGTGATACCAGGCTAACATAGAGCAAAAATTCTCAAGACCCTCATCCCAACAGGAAAAGGTGTTTGGTGATATACGCCTATCACCAGCTATGCAGGAAACAAGTAGAAGACTGGGCTAGGCCGTCCCTGAGCATAAAGTGTGACCCAATTTCCAAAAGAAGTCAAGGTAGAGAACAGGAGGCATGGTAGAGCCTCCCGAGAGGTAGAGCCCATCTAGCAAGTGTCAAGCCTTGAGTTCAAACTATTTTTTTTTTAAATCAAAAGTTCAGCGGGCATGGTGGCTCACGCCTGTAATCATAGATACTCAGAAGGTGAGATCTGAGGATTGAGGTGCAAAGGCGGACCAGGCCCTAAAGACTGAGAGACTCATCTCCAATTAACCACTAGAAAACCGGAAGTGGGACTGTGGCTCCGAGGTAGGTAGCCTTGAGCTGAAGAGCTCAGGGACAACACCCAGGCCCAGGGTTAGGGTGGGAGCCTTGAGCTGAAGAGCTCAGGGGCAGATCCCAGGCCGAATTCAAGCCCCATGATCCACAAGAAAAAAAAAATACACATTAGATCACCCTCACCCAAGGAGTGAGTCTTAGACCCCGGAAAAGTCCCATTAGGGAATGAGAAAACAAGCCCACAGAATAAATGTATCTGTAATGTATGTATATAAAAAGGACTCAAAATTCTGAATATTTAAGAAACTTCTATATAATCAGTAAGAAAAAGGCAGATGATTCAAATGAATGAAAACGTATCCATGTGACTCACGCAGAGGAGTGAGAGAGTGGTGCATCTCTGTGTCCTGAGGGGAAGTGAAACGGGTTTTTAAAGGCAGACACTGTAAAATTTACTTATGCTTAGTACTGGGAGGTTAGATACTGACCAGATAAGAAGACAACTCTACTTACAAGGAACCGATGACAAGTATCTTTTCGTGTGTGTGTGTGTGTGTGTCCTGGGGCTTGAACTGAGCACCTGAGCACTGTCCTTCAGCTTTTTCAAGGTGAACACTCTACCACTCGAGCCACAGAACCATTCTGGCTTTTTCTGTGTGGTACCGAGGGATTAAACCCAGGGCTTTGGGCATGCTAGGTGAGTACCACTAGGCCAGGCTCCTGGCTCAAAAGTATCTCTTAATTTAAACGAAAGTGAGATTTGGGGGGGGTCAGGATTTCACCATTTAACAATTTGCTTCCGGAGTGTATTTTCTGTTCTCATAGATTCCTGATGGCTCTCATCATAAAAGTGTAAACCTGCAGCCAGGGGCAGGTTAGGTGTTTCACTATAAAGTCATGTTCAAAATGCTGAGCTTCACTGAACACGCGGTAATGTGGGGCCATTCTGTTCTCACTGGGATGGGTGAGAAAGGCAGACAGTAGCAAGTGCTGGCAAGGCCGTGGAGCAGCTGGTCCTTGTCTCTGGCAGGAGAGTAGTTAAAACAGTCATTTGGGCAGACTGCTTGGTGACATCTGCTTGTGGGGATAACTTGGGACCCATGAGTTCCACTCCACACAAACCAATGGGAACAGGTACTTATCCTTAGCAATTCCAAAGAAATGACAGAAGCAGCTATTATCAGCATGACAGCGAAATAATTTATAGACAAGCATAATGAAATGCAACATGGAAAGGAGAATGAATGACAACTACACATAACAGTGTGCTCACAGAACACAAAAGCCATGCCTGGAAGAGTTTGTATCCTGTGATTCCATTTACATAAAGCATAAACACAGACACTAGAATGGGCGTTGTCATGGGAACAGTTACCTCCAGTGGGGAAGACAGATGGGGAGAAGAAGGGAAGGGTTCCTGGGATGCCGTTCATGTCCTGTTTTTTTTTTTTTTTTTTCTTGATGGGCCCTGGTGTGGGCACCTGAAGAGACTGACCAGGTCCAGATGTCATTGTTCATTTTATGCTTGTCTAACAGGAGACACAAACTGAGAAATTTTAAAAGAACAGACATCTATTTCTCATTGATCTGGAAACTGGGAAGTCCAAGGTCATGTAAGTGCCTTGACCTTGGAGCTTTCAGTGCAGGCCTTGCTGTAGTCTACTATAAAGGAAGGGGTCATGGAAGAAAGAGGGGGAAGGGCCGAGAAGAAGGGGGGAGAGGGAAGGGAGAGGGAGATGGGTGCCAAACTCATCCTGTCCTAAGAAGCCCACTGTGGTGGCATATCACCTCGTAGTCTAATCATTTCTGAAAGATCTCACCTCTTAACACTGCCAAGACAGAGGCAACTCCATGTTAATAAGGACCTAGAAGTCAAACCACAGCCCTGTGATTACGATCTGTATAACATTCTGTGTTCATGCTATATGTAAAAAAACAATGAGTCAGCCACGCTGAGAAGTGTCACCTGTGGTCAGGGGATGTCCTGGGCATCAGATCCACTTGAACAGTTATGGATGACACAGAGACCCACCAACAGCATGGCGGCTAATGTTTCCTGTGACACAGCTGCACGGGCGGGCGCAGGTGGTCATCAGATGAACTGTTTTCCTTCTTCGGCTCACAGTGTGAAGGCTGCTGGCTGGCAGGGCTTCTGGTGTGGTTTGGGGGTGGTTCTGCTGCCTGGTCCTCAGTGACGTAGGAGGAACCACAGATGCATGCAGTGGTCACAGGCGCTGCTTCTGCCGCCCAGGACAGGAAGGAAGAAGAAACAGGCCAGTGACACTGAGAAGAGAAACCAGCTTTCCTCAGCTGAGTGGATTCAGGCCTGGTGACGGTAGGATGGGGTCCTGGAGGTCAGTTGGAATGGGGCAGGTAGACATGATCATTTTTGTTGTTGTTGGGCATGGGGCGTGAACTTAGGGCCTGAGCACTGTCTCTGAACTTTTCTCTCAAGGTTAGTCCTCTACCACTTTGAGCCACAGCTTCACTTCCAGTTTTCTGCTGGCTAATCGGAGATAAGAGTCTCAAGGACTTTCCTGCCCTGGCTGGATCTCACTCTCCTGAGTAGCTAGGATTATAGGCGTGATAGCTATTTCAACTTTCCTTATATTGGGAACTTTGAAAAAGTAGGAAGTAAAAGTAATAATAAATTAGATAAAGGATGACTTGTCAGCTTACAGAATACATTTAAAATGTAAAACTTGCCCGATACCAGTGGCTCACCATTACAATTATAGCTAATAAAGAGACTGAGACCTGGAGTATAAAGGTTTGAAGCTTGACTGGACAGAAAGAGAGATTCCATGTCTAACCAGCAAAAAGCTGGGCTGGACTTGTGCCTGAAGTGGTAAGGCAGTAAGTAAGCCTGGCAAGCACGAGGCTTTGTTCTAAACCCTAATACCTACAAAGCCAAAATAAAACAAAACACCCAAACTAGTCGTAATTATTTAAAGGATGTAAAGGAGGTTACTTCAGAATTTATTTAAAAAAAACAAAACAAAACAGAAAACACTACCTAAAAGCCATATAGCTAGTTATTTAAAACAGACGACCTACAATCCTTCTGCCTTAGCCTCCCAGATGATGGGATTACAGGAATGCATCTCCAAGCTCTTTTGGCATGAATTTTTTAGTGGGAGGTAGACTATTTATTACTTGATGATTTTGTCATTGGTATGAATTAACTGCATGAACTCCAAATGTTTTGATTACTTGTAATCTCTCATTTGGAGGTGGAACATAAATAAAATTAGAGGGTAAAGAAATTAAGTTAACTAAATTAGCTAACTAAATTAAAATTCCTTTCATTAAACTTCTTTAGATACCAAACATTTTGGTAAGAGAGAAACGGAGGAAGGTACACATGAGGTACTTTAGGTACTAAAGATCTCTTACAAAATTATAATTGTTGTAGAAAAAATTATTCCATCAAAATAATGGGAGACTGTGACCTTTTTTGGAGGGGGAGGGTTATGGCGCTTGAACTGTGGGCCTGGGCACTGTCCCTGAGCTCTTCAGCTAAAGGCTACCTCCCTACCCCTGGACGCACAGTCCTACTTCCCATTTTCTAGTGATTAACTGGAGAGTCTCAGTGCCCAGGCTTTGAACTGAGATCCTCAGATCTCATTCTCCTGAGTACCTAGGATTATAGGCGTAAGCCACTGTGCCTGGCTCTGTAACCTTCTAATTTCTGTACCTAAAGAAAAAAACAGATAAACTGCTAGAATACATACATAATAAATAGTAGTTGTTGGACCAGTGTTGAGAATAATAACAGTTAAGGTGCCAGGAGTTTGGCCTAGTGGTAGAGTGCTTACCTACCATGCACAAAGACCTAGATTTGATTCCTCCATACCACATGCATAGAAAAAGCTGAAAGTGGTGCTGTGGCTCAAGTGGCAGAGCTCTAGCCTTGAGAAAGCCCAAGGACAGTGTTCAGGCCCTGAGTTCAAGCCCCAGGACTGGCAAAAAAGATAAAAATAAAAAATAACAGTTATGACTAGTTCCTGTTAATATCCATCGTCATTTTTGCCTCTATTAGAAGTCCAATTTAAAATTATTGGTTGTGAAACTTGAACTCCGGGCCTGAGTAGCGCTCTACTACTTGAGCCCTAGCACCGCTTGCAGTTTTTGAGTGGTTAATTGGAAACAGGAGTCTCACTTCCTGGGCTGGTGGAACTGCAATCTTCAGAGCTCAGCTTCTGAATAGCTAGGAGTACAGGAGCAACCCATTAGCTCCTGGTTATCTCTTTTGCTTGTTTTAAAATTTCTATTTAAACACTATCTTTAAGTAGTTGTACAAAGGTGTTACCACTCACCCTGCAATGCACGTTGACCTAGATCACACTGGTTCTATTTTACTTTTTACCCTGATCGTCAGATAGCATGTGAGGGGAGGGGAGGCGTGGTTGCTGCCAAATCTTCTCCCCAAACAACGAGGAACACAGACTTCCACTGAGTACAGGTGCTTCGTGCTCAGGCTTCCCAGTGCTCACACGTGTGTTTGCCTGTGCATATTACATGTGGACACTTTAAACGACCAGCACGACACCGGGCTGGGCCTTGGCACCTGAAGGATGCAAAGCTTGGATTTCATGGGCTTTCTAGAAAATCCACCTGCTTTTATTTCCTCTTTGTAAAGTGAATCTTTGCAGTCCATGAATAAACAGTCCCACTCCAGCCTCAGGTGGGAGGAGTGAGAGACTGGAGTGGGTCTCTGTCCTCTGTCTTTGGGGGGGGGTTATTTTCTGTGGGTGTCATATGCTTCCATCAAGAATCTACCCAGGCAAAACCAAAAAGATGAAATATGGGGGTAAAAGTCCAGTTTAGTTACTGGGTTTTTCCCCTGCGTATGAGTCAGAAAGCCTGTGGCTATTAAAATGGCGAAGTTTCTCAAGGAAATGGCTGTGGTAAGAGCCCCGTGGAGGGCGCCCCTAAAGCTGCGATGGGGCGTTCTTTGTTTCCTGTGAATGTGGGGTGTCAGGCCGCCCGCACGGAAAAGGGGGGGAGGATGGCTGTGCGCACACAGCACACAGGTGGCTGTATCTCAGAGAAGACGTTATGTATCTGCCAAAAGAGAATCTCTCCCTTTCTCACTCGCCTCCTCTTTCATCTTTCTGGTTACTTTTGCCAGATCTCAAAGTCAAGGCTTCCAGGAGGCTGAGGAGAAGGTAGTGTTGGTGTTATATCACTACAGGGAGTTATGCTGAGAAGGACACCATTAAAAACTGTGAAAACAGTTGCATGTTTACATAAACTAAGATGGCTTTGGCGAACCACCATTGAATTGGCCGTGTGTTGACAGACACGTGTTGACAGATTCATGACTGTTTCCATCTCCTGGCAGAGTTGCCTCCTCTTGGAAGCTTCTCCTGGTCTCACCGGTCCTTTCTGCCCTCCTCATAGTGTAAGTCTTAAACCGCGACCCTCAAAAAGCTGGAAGTAGAATTGTGGCTCCAGTGGTCGAGGGCAAAAGCTAAATGTCAGCTCCCAAGCCAGGAGTTCAAGCCAAGTACTGGCACCAAAACAAGTTTTTAAGATTTAAGGCATCCGTAAATTGTTATCTAGTGTTTACTTACAGAGGCCAGTCACTAACTCCCGTGAGTGTCTGAAGGTCTGTAGAAGTAAAGCTCTCGTCAATGGTTTGGCCGAATGGAGAAGTTAGGGTGTAAGTGCTTGAAGGTCAAGAGCAAGCACAGCTGGTGGATCTGGAAGACTCATACGTCAAGTGTTCTAAGCTTTGGCTTCGTGTTGACCAGAAAACACCTTGGTCAATATTTGAGATGCTTTCGGTGGATCATAATTTATCTTAGCAGTTTATGAAGGCTTTCTTTTGTTACTTTACGACACATACACAGCATTGCATTTTCTCAAATGGCAAAGGAAGCACTGGATAATTTCTGATTCTTCTTAGAACCTCAGGATCATCTGTCTTTCAGAGGATTCACTGTCTTACGACGTCGGTGACACCAGTTATGAGGGAATTGGCTACACTTGGTAGCTGAGAACATTTTGCTAAGCTTTTTTTTTTTTTTTAAATCACGGGTCCTTGCTCAAAATGTTGATTTTCCCCCCTCCAGTGTGGTTTTCAGCACCTGATCATGCTTTTCTTCATTATTATGCACAGGCTCTGTTGAGGGATGGGGTTAGTGTGATCATATGGATTGTCCACTTCGGTGGACCCTCCTGCCACCAGATGTCAAAGCAAGCTCCACTTTGTAATTACAGCCATCTGGAAGAGAAGAAGAGGGAGATTTATGACAAACACAAGATAAAGCTCCACTTTGGATTAGAAGTAAATGCTTCCTTTTGGTATCACCCAATTGACGGTCACTGCCATGCCCTGTCAGGATGCCTAGCTTTTCTCATTCAATCAGGCAGGAGAAAAGGTAGTTCAAAAGAAACTGCCTAAAAATCTACTTCTAGGCATTCTTTTTCACTCAGTATTATTTTATTTCTGATTAAATAGGATATTAAATAAGAAGGCCTAGCCTGTTCCTCTTAGCACGTAAGTTTCACAGTGACACTATGGAAACCTTTGGATCACTTCTAGATCTTATTTTATATATCAGTGCTCACACAGAAGTGTGTGTGTGTGTGTGTGTGTGTGTGTGTGTGTGTGTGTGTGTGGTGTGTGCTTGTCAGTACTGGGGTTTGAACTCAGGGTCTCTCCCTCTTATTTATCTTCTTGCTCGAGGTTGGCTAACTGGAGACAATACTGCCATCTTTTGGATTGTACCTGTCATCCTATCTACTCTGGAGGCTGAAATTTGAGGACCATGGGTTAGAGCCCCAAGCAGTAGGAGGTTGAAGAAAGAGTTCCTGGACAGCCTGGGTGACATCCTCAGGCCATGCTGTGGAGCCCGCCATCTTAACGCATTCGTGAATCCATTTTATGCTCTTTTTGACTTTACTTTGAAACCAATACAATAGTGATTCCTGGTGCCCATTTTTCTTATTCCTTCCTACCTTAAGGGTGCCCTGTATTTCTTTCTGCTTGTCAAGTATATACATATTGATTGTTCATTGTGGTTGTTTCTCCTTGGCTACTAGGGAGGTCAGAATTTATTTAATGCTCAAGCATGGTGACTGTTTTCCTCCAACTTCCTGGTAGAACCATCTGCCCCTTTTTCTTTCTCATAGTGGAGTCTCTCTGACTTCCATTTCCTATGTGTTTTTACAGAAAGTCATGTCATATTTGTGTTAAGAGTAGGTTAGAGTATAAAAGACCAATTGATCAAGTTATGGGCTGTAACCTAAGCGTGCGGAACAAGCCCTGGCACTTGAAAAGTGCTCAGTAAATATTTACCAAATGACTGGATGGATCTGGGAAACAAATTCATGTCTCTTGTCTTTAAGTAGCCGTAAGTAGGCGTGAATGGCCACAAGGGGGAGCCTGAGCTCCCAATTCTGTATGGAAAGGGCACTTCCTAGGCCCTTAGGCATGGAGTGGGGAAGCCTTGAGAGGTGTTGTGTATTGACAGTTAGATCCTGTATTTCTGAAATGCAGAAAACCTAGATGTCTGATGAGGAAGCTCTGAAGGGTTCCTGGGCTCCTCCTGTTGAAGCACTCTGCTGATATTACCAGCCCAGGATCACACTCACTGTAAGCACTCTGCTGATATTACCAGCCCAGGATCACACTCACTGTAAGCACTCTGCTGATAGTACCAGCCCAGGATCACACTCACTGTAAGCACTCTGCTGATATTACCAGCCCAGGATCACACTCACTGTATCCAGCTTCATGAAGAGCTGGGGACCAGAGAATTACAACAGCCACAGGAAGAGACAGCCCCTGGCTCCCACCCAGAGTTTGGAGTACTTCACTTAAAGTACCTGAGAGCCTTTAAATGGCCAACAGCTTTTGACCCAGAAGTATATTTAGAAGAGTAGAAATAAGAGAACGAGAACGGAGGGTCAAGTTTAAAAGGCAATGAAAAGATGAATTGTTTTACCAGAACCTCAGAGCCTCAGGAAACGAAAAACTTCGAGTCTCCATGCTCAGCTGGACACTGGAATGAATCAGTGGAGCCCTGGGCTTTGCCCCTGATGGCACCGAGGGGAGCTGGCCCTCTGGTCAGAGCTCAGCCAGGAACGATGAGTTCCTTGCTGCCTGTGCAGGAAGTCTTTGGAGAGTAGGTACAGCAGTGCATCTTACTGTAGACCAGAGGTCAAGTCATCCCTTTTCAGAACCCTGGGCTTCCCTCCCTGTTCACAGAACATCTGTGATTGGGGTGAACAATATATTTCAACTTCATCTTATGATAAAGAAACTAATAAATATGGAATCATTCAAGCCACCAGTCCTTAGAAGGCAGGCCATGAATTTAGGTGGGGAAATAGTACATTATTATTTTCTTTAGCTTTTAACTATAATTTGGCATTTTCTTAAATTATGGCAAAAACCATAATAGAATGAGCAGGATTTATAATTTTGTCCCTAATAGCACAGATATTTTCATACCACCTTATGTGTTGGATTTATCTCAAAATACTGTTCACATGAATAGCATTTTGAAACTGATAGCATTTTTAGATCACTTCTAGGTTCTTATTTCATACATCAATGATCACATAGAATTGTGTGTGTGTGTGTGTGCATGCATGCCAGTACTGGGATTTGAACTCAGGCCCTCTCTCATTTATCTTTTTGCATAAGGCTGGATCGTTGGAGGTAATACTGTAATCTTTTGGTTTGTGCATGTCATCCTAGCCATTCTGGAGACTGAAATTCGAGGATCATGGTTTGAAGCTAGCTCAGGTAGGAAAGGTCTGTGAAACTTTCATGTCCAAGTAACCACTAAAAAGCCAGGAGTGGAGCTGTGTCCTAAGTGGTAGGATGCTAATCCTAAAAAACTCAGAGACAGGGCCTGGAGTTTAGTCTAGTGGTGGAGTGCTTGCCTAGCATGCATGAGGACCCAGGTTCAATTCCTTGGTACCACATACATAGAAAAAAGCCAGAAGTGGTGCTGAGGCTCAAGTGGTAGAGCTCTAGCCTTGAGAAAGTCCAAGGACAGTCCTCAGGCCCTGAGTTCATGGCCCAGGACTGGCAAACAAATAAACAAACAAACTTAGAGACAGTACCCAGGCCCTGAGTTCAAGACCCAGTACTGGCACAAAATAAACAATAAAAATGAAAATTCAGGTTTGGATTTTTTAGGAAGATTTAAATATACCAAGCTTTACTTTATGAAATTTGAAAACTTATATCATTATCACCACCGATAAGGAAACAATTTAAATATGTAGACTGTTTGTTAAACATGATATTTGAAATATGATGTAAAAATCAATGTTAATAAAATCTTAAAAAAATATGTAGACCAGTTTGTCTATTTTAATCTCTGTAAAATTGTGAAGATCTCAAGCTGGGAAAACTGATGCTATTTAATTTTTCTCCTACAGGTATTAAACAAATTGGGCTCTTAATCACTTTGTGCTGACCTGGAGACATTTTCAAGCAATTGATACATTTCTTTCTGCTACTTATAAAATTCTTCAACTCTTCAACGTGGTGGTTACTTCCACTTCACAGAAATTATCTGCTAGCAGCCATGCATAATTTATAACAATCTCTGGCAAAATCTCAGAAGAAGATAAGCTCTTGTCTTAGGCAGATGTCAGAGGCTGTGGAGGAGCTTGGTGAAAATGCTCTGTTGATGACAGTGACTCCCACAGAGGGACAGCCAGCAGGAGCCTTCTACAGAGGAGTATGACACAGTCAGAAAGGAAAAAAGAACCACAAAGAAATACACAGGCACCAGTGGCTGGGAAGAAATGGCCCACCAGGTAGATCTGGAGTCCCTTAAAGAGTTAGAACGCGAGGTCATTCTCCAAGTCCTGTACCGAGACCGGGCTGTTCAGAGCATAGAGGAAGAACGGACACGGTAAGCTGACCTCAGTGGGGCGTGCTGTCCTCAGCGGGGTGGGGGGGCTGTTCCTAAGGGGGCACGCTGTCCCCAGCAGGACAAGCTGTCCCCAGTGAGGTGATCTATAGGGGCAGAGCTACAGGACTTGGCTTTTTCTCTAGAAACTGTTGCAGCTTGGCTTCTTCACCGCTTACTGGCTGGCAGTGCTCACTGAGAAGTGTCCACAGGGTTGGGGGTGGGGAATATTTCTACCAGTGAACTAAACTCAGAAGACAGGAAGAAGGGACCCTGTCCTTGTGTTTTGATGTAATTGGCAACTTTTGTGTGTTCATCTATTTGCTTGCTTAGGGAGGGAAGGGAAAGGAAACCTTAACACTTCGGGTACTCCCCCACCCCCACACCAAGGGAAATCCCCGAGGCCCTGAGTTCTCCCCAACCCTGCCTTAGGGGGATCTCAGGGCACAGAGAAGTTGGCTTAAACACAGCAAATCTGATGGATTCCATTACTGTCTTCCTTCTTTACTCATTTTTTTTTCCGTCTTCATTGACATTAAGGAAAAACATAAAATGTGAACCTGCTCAGCCTGTTTCCTGACTGCTCTGTCAATAGGGCTCTTGAAGGCCATGCTAGACTTAACCGGTGGTTGGCTGGCAAGACCCTTATTTTTCTTTTTGATTCGTGCTGGGTCTGGGGCTTGAACTCACACTTTGCTTTCATTGTTAAATTTATTTATTTTAAAAGATTATCTTTAGTTGCACAAAGAGGTTGCCATTCAAGTAAAGTGATTTATAAAGTAACAAGTACAACGCATCGTAACTGCTGCCTAGTTGCATGGGTTATTTTTTTTTTAACATAAAATTATCTCACTCCATTTTATTTAAGATTTTTTTTATCCCGTTAGTAAAAGAAAGATGCGTTTCTCATCATGCATAAGTACAAGTTCAGTTACAAAAATGGACAGCACATTCAAAGAGAAAAGAGGCTTGGCATTGCATGGGGTGATGCGAACACTGTGACAGCATTTGGGGCATCCTGCTCTTTCTCTTTTGCTCAAGGCTAGCTCTCTACCACTCCAGCCACAGCTCTATTCCAGCATTTTTGGTGGTTTATGGGAGATGAGAGTTTCATGGACTTTTCTCCCAAGCTGGATTTGAATTTTGATCTTCAGATTTCAATCTCCTGAATAGCTAGTATTACAGATGTGAGCCAGCAGTATCTGCTAAGACCCATCTTTAAATACCAGTGCTTCTGGAAAAGGATGAGCTTTAACAAGTCACTGGACAGAGACTGTAGCTCAGTGGTGCAGTGAGTGAAAGGCCCTGGATTCAGTCCACACCCAGCACCAAACAAACCCCATGGAATGTATTTTTGGTTTCGATTTTAGTAAATACAACTCTTTCAGAATCTGCCAACAAAAATAATACTCGTATAAAATGCAAACTGGGGCAACCCAAGGCTTGAGCAATGCTAGAGAACATTACCTTGTCATTTACAAGATACAATATTCTTTAAAAAAAAAAAAACTTTCCTTGGTATTCCAAAATACTCTAAGTGTGTTTGCGTCTTTTCTTCCCTTGGAAACTATAATACAGACTGCGGATGGGAGCCTCGCCGCAGTAGCAGGGGGATGTGTGCTTGTCTGTCTTCTGAGCAGTCTGTCCGTCCCTCCTCTGCCCTCACTGCTCCTGGCCACCCTGTGGAAGAGCCTAGAGCAGAAGTCCTGCCTTCCCGGGCGGCCTCGAGCCACCCTTGGGGGGGCGGGAAGGCCTTCAGTCCCTTCCATCACCCCGGAACCCCGGAGAGGGGGGCTGAGAGCGAACCCAGATCGCAGGCCGCGTGGGAGCCCAGCGCCAGCCCTGCCCGTGCCCGAGGCGCCTGCCAGGCCCTGCGAGGCCCTGTGGTCCCGCGTTCCATCCAGCGGCAGCTCATGTGGTGCCACGGGAATTCCGCAGGAAACTGAAGACGCAGCTGCAGCACCTCCGGTGGAAAGGGGCTTCGAGCTCGAGCCGGGAGGACGAGGGGAAGCGCTGCGCGCGGTGCCAGCGGGCGCTGGGGCTCCTGCGCGCCCGCGGGGCGGTGTGCCAGGGCTGCAGCCACCGCGTGTGCGCCGCGTGCCGCGTCTTCCCGCGGAGGGCCCGGGCCTGGCGGTGCACCGTGTGCGTCGAGGACAGGTGAGCGGCCCGGGGCCAGGAGGCCGGGGGGGGGGGAGGTCGAGGGCCTGTCATTATCACAGACACCCCAGAGGTGACAGGAGGTGATCACCAGTGTCTGGTGGCCAGATATCCCTGGATTGCCTGGCAAGGCCTCCTTGCCGTGGCAGAGTCATTGCTGCGCAACATACCGGGCTGTCTACCCTCCTTGTGGAAGGCTCTGGGGTGGGGTGGGGGGGTCTCCTTCCTGAGCCTAGGGTGGTCACAGGGGCCAGGGGCTGGGAGGGAGGGAGGCAGACAAAACAGACAGGCAGACAGAGACTAGAGAGAAGAGAAAGAGAGGAGAGAACCAACCTCACTGCAAAAGCTAGGATGCTAAGTTTTTAATCCTGTTTATATTTAATTCAAGTAAAGAAGTCAGTGCTTTCCGGCAAAAAGCAGTTTCTAGGTATCTGTTAGAAAACTCTGTGTGTGTGTGTGTGTGTGTGTGTGTGTGTGTGTGTAAATCTATGGCTTGAACTCAGGATCTGGGCACATCCTTGAGCATCTTTTGCTCCAGTCCAGTGCTCTACCATGTAAGCCACAGCTCCACTTCAACCTGGGGGTGGGTGGTTGATTGGAGAGCAGAGTCTCATGCACCCTTGCCCCGCTGCCTTTGAACACTGATTGTAGATCTCAGCCTCCTGAATAGCTAGAAGTACCCATGTGAGCCACCAGTGCCCAACTCTGTTAGAAAACCTTTGACAAAGCCAACTGTCCTCAAATCTGATCAAGTGCCCAAGGTAGAGTGATCTTTTTCCCTCTTGGGAGATGCTTTATTTTAAAATATCTATTTTTATATAAAACACATTTAGCTACTCAGGAAGCTGAGATCTGAGGATCAAGGTTCAAAGCCAGCCCAGGCACAAAAGGACCTGAGACTCTTATCCCCTGTTACCCTCTAGAAAACGGGAACTGGGGCTTGGCTCAAGGGGAGGGTGGTAGCCTTGAGATGAAGAGCTCAGGGACAGCACCCAGGCCGAGTTCAAGCCCCATGACCCATAAACAAAACAAAACAAAACAAAACTCCAACAACAGAAACAACACGTTTAGGACTGGGAATGTGGCCTAGTGGTAGAGTACTTGCCTAGCATGCACAGAGCCCTGGGTTTGATTCCTTGGTACCACATACCCCCCAAAAACCAGAAGTGGTGCTGTGGCTCAAGTGATAGAGGACTAGCCTTGAGAAAGCCCAAGGACGGTGCTCAGGCCCTGAGTTCAAGCCCCAGGACTGGCCAAAAAACAAACACTTTTTAAGCTTCCTGGTGTGTAATGGCTAATGATGCACTTAGCTCTGGAATGTGGGTTCATTTGGACCTCTTAACAATGCCTTCGTTTTCTTCGACCTTAATTTACCTTCTTCAGTAAAAGCACAGGGGTTGGTGGTGGCCAGGGAGGTGAGAGGCTAAATACAGCTGGCCTATGCTGGCTACTCCGTGCAGAAATGATGCCTTCCACACACCACACTGACGTTTCCTTTAACGTTTTGGTGGTGACATTGTTAAACTCATTTTAACATAGAATTGATGTTTTCCAAGTACAGAGCTTGAAACTAACCACAGAACACATTGGACTTGAACTAGCACTGTTTAGAGCACGAATGGCCTGGTGGTGGATTTCCATTGGTCGGGGGAGAGGTGTAGAAAGAGGAGAACATCCCGGGAGCGTATCCAGGAGGAAGAACACAAGGCAAGAGTGGCTTGGGAATAGAGACTAAGACCTGAAAGCCACTTCTCAATGTCGCTGGAGAGGTGTCAGAGCTCAGGGGAAGGATGGAAGAGGTGCCGGCCAGGCTTGGTGCTGGCTTCTCTCCTCCAAAAGCTGGAGGTACTTTATTGGAGACCGTGACATTAATTCACTTAGCTTCCTGTCCCTTTGGGGGGCTTACTGCAGTTTAGTTGTCCTGCCAGAAAAGTAGTTCTCTTGGCTCTCTTTGTCCCTCCATTTCTGTAACAGCTCCTCGTTGCTGAATCAGACCCTTGTTTCTCTGGCTTTCTGGAGCCCATGACCTTCAGAACATTCTTAGCGTGAGCACAAAAAACAAAGCAGGATCTGCTCTGTCCATATAGTGTTCATGCAGGCCAGGACTCTTCAGAAAGCTGATAAGGATTCCAAACCATTTCTAGAAAGATCCGAAGGCTTTCTTCCCCATCCCATCCACTGGCTAGATCTGAAATCGAATGAGAATTCATGCCTTAAAGGCATTGAGTTATTCCTCCATTGGTTTTCTTCTCCTAATAGTTAACTGTGAACTAAAAATCAAAACAGGAGAATGTGGCTGAGGCCATCTCCAAGGAAGCTAAATGTGTTGCAATCTCTTCCCCGAGGGCACTGTGCCCGGACATTGTAACTTGACCTTCTCAGTACACAAAGTATCATTTTTAAAGTCCCAGCTTCCTTATTTTGAAATAAGGATGTTTTTCAAAATGCTTAAGAATATTGCAATGGCCACTGTGAGTGAATTAACACAGGAAGATGTGTGGGGAAAGAGAGTTTATGTTTGTTTATTTATTTCTTTATTTTGTGGGTCATGTGGCTTGAACTTGGCCTGAACTGCTGTCCCTGAGCTCTTCAGCGCAAGGCTACCACCCTACCAAGGAGCCACAACCCCACTTCCCATTTTCTAGTAGTTAATTGGAGATAAGAGTCTCAGGTTCTTTAGTGCCCTGGCTGGCTTTGAACCTTGATCCTCATCTCTAGCCTCCTGAGTAGCTAGGATGACAGGCGTGAGCCACCGCCCTCAGCTAAGAAAATTATTTTTGAACCAATCCTTCAGCCTCTTGAGTTTGCCTAACATTTTCTTCAGTTACGTTCCATTATTCTTGAGTTTCCCTTGTCCTGGCTGTTTAGGGAATTATTCACGCATAGGCTGGCCTTGTCTTCCAATTGTACCGCCTTCTCCTTGGATGTCTCATGCCTTTTTTCTTTTCATGTTCTGGGAGAGTTGTCTCACCTGACTCGTTCTCCCTTGGAACCTTCCAGACCATTTTCCCTGTCGCTGCTTCTGTAAGGATGTTTTCTTAAATCTTTCCACCTCTGGTGCTTTTTCACAGGAGCAGGTCTGACGTCATTGAATGTGGGCTGCTTCCTGGGTGTTCCTTCTGGTTGCCGTAGGGATGCTGGCTGGTGTGACTGCTCCTGGCGTCTTGCCCACTCTGTTTATCCTGCTGATGGTCTGTTACCAGGTGCTCTTGGCCTGTCTCCGAAGCCTCCAGGATAGGGTTGTGTTTCTTGCCCTGTGCCCTTTTCATGGCCTCTGCTTAGATCTATACGGGCTGGAAGGTTGACACATGGGGCCCTGTCCATTTTTTTGCGTCAAGGCCTTAAACAAGGCAGCATTGAAATGTCTTTTTTTTTTTTTTTTTGTGGCTCATGGCTTGAACTCAGGGCCTGGGTGCTGTCCCTGAGCTCTTCAGCTCAAGGCTACCACCTTACCCCTGGAGCCACAGCATCACTTCCAGTTTTCTGCTGGTTAATTGGAGATGAGTCTCGGACTTGACTTTCGTGCCTAGGCTGGCTTTGAAACTTGATCCTCAGATCTCAGCCTCTTGAGAAGCTAGGATTACAGGTGTGAGCCACGGCGCCCCCGGCTTTGAAATGTCTTGTTATTTCATAGTCTGGTTTGTTGTTACAAAGGGAGAGTCTTGGCCTCTTATCTTGTGACCACCAGACTGCAGATAGCCTATGGGCCTTAGTGTTCTGTCCAGTATAAGGTTTTATCATTTGACTGCTTAGTGTGGGCGGTGAGCTCACGAGGGTACTCCCCTCTCTGCACCCAGGCTCCTCTGCGCATTGCAGTTCTGCCTGGTACCCCCAGGGACCCCACCCTACATGCTTGGTGTGGAGTGGCATGCATTGCATTCCATTTGGGCTCTGCGCATGATGGACCCTCTTCACCTTGTCCCTCTTGGGTGCTTTTGGCCATGGTGCCATTAGCCCGTGGCACTTGGGATTGTGCTGGCACAGTGTGACATGGGGGATGCCCACTTTCTTCTGAGGTTAAGGGTGTGATGGGGGGGGGACAGTTAACATTTTACAAGAAGTGTTCATCTTCATCTTGATTCTCTCGTATCCCCCCAGCATCTAATCTCAATGATTGCCTTTTTTTCCTGTAAGAACCCTGAAACCAGATCAGCTGATCTCGTGACAAACCCCACAACTGGAAGCGGCTCTCTCAGCTAGCTAGCTTCGCTGCAGGATCCTCTGAAGTATGAAGTTTTTAGCTGTACTGTACACAGAACTTGCTTATTTCATGCTGGGACTGGGGCGTGAAGTCACAGCCTCAGCCCTCACTGGGTTTTTCATTCAAGGCCAGTGACCTATCACTTGAGCCTGGCTTCCATTCCTGGCTCCTTGCAGGAGTCTGAGGAGCTTTCCTCCAGGGCTGGCTGTGAATCTTGATCCCATATTCCTGACGTAAGGTCCTCCTGTGAGCTATCTCAGGCCAGCCTGCTCTTTTGGCTTGTGGTAAATATCCTGGCAAACACAAATTAAAATTAACTCGAGGCTGGTTTCTTGAGGGAAATCTGCGGATTTCGCTGGAGCTTTTCCTCATGTACTTGGTTAGCATTGGTCATTCTGCGACATTGTTTCCCATTTTGTAATTATTCAGAAATATTAAGACTTGCTAGGGTGGTCAAAGCATAGGCTTACTTCACAAGTATGTGCTATGTGTGGGGTGAAAAATGGAATCATGGGAGAGTCTGGAACTTGGGGAAATCTATACAGAAAGGTTTGGGTTCTGTGTGAGACTAATGTTTTGTGATATAGCCTCCATATTTCTTGGAGTCAAATATGATGCGATTTCTATTTCCTCTGTCTGAGGCTTCCTTTCTGCTTGCTTTTCAGAAATGTGAAAATAAAAACTGGAGAATGGTTCTTTGAGGAACGAGCCAAGAAATTTCCAACTGAAGGTAAATGCCCATAAAAGCTTTACTCAAGTAATATTAACAGTGCTCAGGGCCTGAGCACTGTTCTTCGACTTTCTCAAGGCTAGAGCTCTACCACTTGAGCCACAGCACCACTTTCAGCTTTTTTCTATGTATGTGCTACCGAGGAATCAAACCCAGGTCTTCATTCATGCTAGGCAAACACTCTACCACTAGGCCAAACTCCTGCCCCCGTAAGACTTTATTTGTAAAACACTTTGCAGGCTTAGGATGGGCAAATGACATTTCGACAACATGTTTAGTTATAGATTTAATTGGCTTTTACGGACTCAGGAATTGAGGATAACTTCCTTTGTACAAAATCAAATGACATCCTGCTTCCCTGAGAAGAAGGGCTGGAGGCCCTCTAACCACAGCCTGAGCTGAGAGAAGCATCCTTAACCATAGGCTATTCCGATTTCTGCCCCTGCCCTGCTGTGCCTATGACCGCCTTATAAGTGTGCTCCCAGCTGGGAGGTTTCCATACTTTTGCTGTTTGGCTTTGTTTCTTTCTTAAAAAAAAAAAAAAGAAAAAAAATTTTTTGCAGCCTTTTTTTCTCATGTAACTTTTCCCCCAAATAAAGGCTCTATACATCACAGATGTAAGTGGCTTGAGCTGGGAGGGAACCCTGCCAGCCCCAGCTGGGGTTGAAGAGGTACTTACACTGCCTTGGAAAAAAGCCCTGGTTCCCCTCGCGGGCTTGTGAATTCATTCAAAGCAGGATAGAAGCCTGACAGCCTCGGCTCCATCTTGCATGTCTTTGCCCCGAGTTGTTCTGTCTGGTGTCACTTTGTCCTCTAGGAAGGAAGAAAAGGACTGATTCTCTTTTTAAAATGTTATTTACCTTTTTAAAGCTGGACAGTGTAAAGGTGAGATACAGAGGGGTAAAGTTACATAAATCAGGTAGAGTGCACTCCGGGTTTTCCTAGTTTCTTTTTGAGACAAGGGTTTGCTTTAGACTAGTAGCCCAGGCTGGCCGTGCACAGCGGGTCTCTCTGTCTCTGTCTCTCTGTCTCTGTCTCTGTCTGTCTGTCTGTCTGTCTGTCTCTCTCTCTCTCTCTCTCTCGTTAATGATGGATTCTTCCCTCTCCTTCCATTTCTAGTTCAAATAAGACTATAGAAAGTACCCCTCTCTCCAGCGCCCTCTCTCCAGCGCCCCCCCTCTCCAGCGCCCCCTCTCCAGCGCCCCCTCTCCAGCGCCTCCTCTCCAGCGCCCCCTCTCCAGCTTCTCTTCTCCAGCGCCTCCTCTCCAGCGCCCCCTCTCCAGCGCCCCTCTCTCCAGCGCCCCCTCTCCAGCGACTCCTGGACCAGCGCCCCCCTCTCCAGCGCCTACTCTCCAGATCCCCACTCTGCATCACCCCCCTCTCTAGCGCCCCCCCCAGCGCTCCCTCTGCAGTGCCCCCTCTCCAGCGCCCCCCTCTCCAGCCCCCCCTCCAGCCCCCCTCTCCAGCGCCCCCTTTCCTGCGCCCCTCTCCAGCGCCCCCCTCTCCAGCCACCCTCTCCAGCGCCCCTCTCTCCAGCGCCCCCCTCTCCAGCGCCCCCCTCTCCAGTGCCTCCTCTCCAGCGCTTCCCTCTCCAGCGCCCACCTCTCCAGCGCCCCCTCTCCAGCGCCCACCTCTCCAGCGCCCCCTCTCGAGCACCCCCTCTCCAGCGCCTCCTCTCCAGCGCCCCCCTCTCCAGCGCCCCCCTCTCCTGCGACCCCCTCTCCAGCGCCCCCCTCTGCAGCGCCCCCTCTCCAGCGCTCCCCTCTCCAGCGCCCCTCTCTCCAGTGCCTCCTCTCCAGCGCTCCCCTCTCCAGCGCTCCCCTCTCCAGCGCTCCCCTCTGCAGCGCCCCCTCTCCAGCGCTCCCCTCTCCAGTGCCTCCTCTCCAGCGCTCCCCTCTGCAGTGCCCCCTCTCCAGCGCTCCCCTCTCTCCAGTGCCTCCTCTCCAGCGCTCCCCTCTGCAGCGCTCCCCTCTCCGCGCTCCCCTCTCTCCAGTGCCTCCTCTCCAGCGCTCCCCTCTCCAGCGCTCCCCTCTCTCCAGTGCCTCCTCTCCAGCGCTCCCCTCTCCAGCGCTCCCCTCTCTCCAGTGCCTCCTCTCCAGCGCTCCCCTCTGCAGCGCTCCCCTCTCCGCGCTCCCCTCTCTCCAGTGCCTCCTCTCCAGCGCTCCCCTCTCCAGCGCCCCCTCTCGAGCACCCCCTCTCCAGCGCCTCCTCTCCAGCGCTCCCCTCCCCAGCGTCCCCCTCTCCAGCGTCCCCTCTCCAGCGCCCTCCTCCCCAGCGTCCCCCTCCCCAGCGCCCCCCTCCCCAGCGCCCCCCTCTCCAGCGCCCCCTCTCCAGCGTCCCCTCTCCAGCGTCCCCCTCCCCAGCGCCCCCTCTCCAGCGCCCCCCTCTCCAGCGCCCCACTCTCCAGCGCCCCACTCTCCAGCGCCCCCCTCCCCAGCGTCCCCCTCTCCAGCGACCCCCTCTCCAGCGTCCCCCTCCCCAGCGCCCCCCTCCCCAGCGCCCCCCTCTCCAGCGCCCCCTCTCCAGCGTCCCCCTCCCCAGCGCCCCCTCTCCAGCGCCCCACTCTCCAGCGCCCCCCTCCCCAGCGTCCCCCTCCCCAGCGCCCCCTCTCCAGCGTCCCCCTCCCCAGCGCCCCCCTCCCCAGCGCCCCCCTCCCCAGCGCCCCCTCCCCAGCGCCCCCTCCCCAGCGCCCCCCTCTCCAGCGCCCCCTCTCCAGCGTCCCCCTCCCCAGCGCCCCCTCTCCAGCGCCCCCTCTCCAGCGGCCCCCTCCCCAGCGCCCCCTCTCCAGCGCCCTTACGCGCTCTCCAGGGCCGTGGGGCTCCCGCGCCCCCGTGGCTCCTTCATTCCCGTCTCTAGAGGAGTGCCGGGTCAGGAGGGCACTCGGGGAGCTCTGTGAAGTAAGGACAGGAAATCGGGTTAGCGAGAAAGACTGCGTCCTCCTCCTCCCCACGGCCATCCTCCCCACCGCGTCTTCCCCACGGCGTCCTCCCCACGGCGTCCTCCCCACAGCGTCCTCCCCACCGCGTCCTCCCCATGGCGTCCTCTCCACCGAGTCCTCCCCACCGCGTCTTCCCCACCGCGTCCTCCCCACGGCCCTCGTTCCTACTCAGTCAGCCCGGACTCCCCTCCCTCGGCCCTCCACCCCCCACCCCCAGACCGCCGTGTCTCTGTGTCTCTCTGGCAAGGAGCTCACAGAAGCAGTGCTCGCCCTGCCCCCACACGGGGTGCTTGCGAAGCGGCAGCCCCCAATACCAACTCCACTAAGGGGCAGCTAGTGAACCCCCATTCCTTTCCCCTCCCCCCTCTTTCTCTTCCTTCTTTTTGCCCGTCCTGGGCTTGAGCTCAGGGCCTGAGCACTGTCCTTGGACTTTGTCAAGGCTAGAGCTCTACCACTTGAGCCTCAGCACCACTTCTGGCTTTTTTCTATGTATGTGGTACCAAGGAATTGAACCTGGGTCAATGGAGGAGTGAAGCCCTGGCCTTGGGTGGTGTGGAGGAGTGGAGCCCTGGCCTTGGGTGGTGCGGAGGAGTGGAGCCCTGGCCTTGGGTGGTGCGGAGGAGTGGAGCCCTGGCCTTGGGTGGTGCGGAGGAGTGGAGCCCTGGCCTTGGGTGGTGCGGAGGAGTGGAGCCCTGGCCTTGGGTGATGCGGAGGAGTGGAGCCCTGGCCTTGGGTAGTGCGGAGGAGTGGAGCCCTGGTCTTGGGTGGTGTGGAGGAGTGGAGCCCTGGTCTTGGGTGATGCGGAGGAGTGGAGCCCTGGCCTTGGGTGGTGTGGAGGAGTGGAGCCCTGGCCTTGGGTGGTGTGGAGGAGTGGAGCCCTGGTCTTGGGTGGTGAATGGAGCCCTGGTCTTGGGTGGTGAATGGAGCCCTGGCCTTGGGTGGTGCGGAGGAGTGGAGCCCTGGCCTTGGGTGATGTGGAGGAGTGGAGCCATGGTCTTGGGTGGTGTGGAGGAGAGGAGCCCTGGTCTTGGGTGGTGTGGAGGAGTGGAGCCCTGGCCTTGGGTGGTGTGGAGGAGTCGAGCCCTGGTCTTGGGTGGTGCGGAGGAGTGGAGCCCTGGCCTTGGGTGGTGTGGAGGAGTGGAGCCCTGGCCTTGGGTGGTGCGGAGGAGTGGAGCCCTGGCCTTGGGTGGTGTGGAGGAGTGGAGCCCTGGCCTTGGGTGGTGTGGAGGAGTGGAGCCCTGGTCTTGGGTGGTGAATGGAGCCCTGGTCTTGGGTGGTGAATGGAGCCCTGGCCTTGGGTGGTGCGGAGGAGTGGAGCCCTGGCCTTGGGTGATGTGGAGGAGTGGAGCCATGGTCTTGGGTGGTGTGGAGGAGAGGAGCCCTGGTCTTGGGTGGTGTGGAGGAGTGGAGCCCTGGCCTTGGGTGGTGTGGAGGAGTCGAGCCCTGGTCTTGGGTGGTGCGGAGGAGTGGAGCCCTGGCCTTGGGTGGTGTGGAGGAGTGGAGCCCTGGCCTTGGTGCATGCTAGGCAAGCACTCCACCACTAGGCCAAACTCCTGGCCCCTCATTTCCTTTTTATTATTTCTCCTGTTTCTCTTTTAATAGTCCTCTTAGATATGTGCCATTATAGATAAATGTTGCCAGAATTCCCCTGAAAGGAGACAGAGATAAGTAATAATTCAGTAAAGAATAATAAACGCCAATTGTGGCAATATTTTTATGCATATGTGTCGGTACTAGGATTTGAACCCAGGGTCCTGTACTCTTGCTTGGCTTTTTCGTCTCAGGACTGGAACTCTACCACTTGAGTCACACCTCCACTTTTGATCTTTTGCTGTTTAACTGGAGGTAAGAGTCTCATAGACTTTTCTGCCTCGACTGACTTTGAATCTTTATCCTCAGATCTCAGACTCCAGAGTAGCTAGGATTACCAACACGAACCACTGAGATCCAGTTTCATAGTCACACTATTTATTGTGTTAATTTTCCAACCATTATAAACATTTGAAAATAAGCAGAAATTGAGCCCTGATTTTCCTCTTTGCAGGGAGAGGGAACAAAATAATTTAAATATTTTACTTAATGAAGTTTTTTTTTTTTTTGTACTGACTATCTACTGGATTTTTTTCTGAGCTTTAATATGCATTTAAGTTTGTGACCTTAAAATATTTCTTTATATACTTCAGTTGGAGTTTCTCTGTGCTTCACTGGACTTTCACAGGACCCCAATGTGTCAGGAAGCCCCCAGAACCTTCCTGGACTTGCAGTCAGAGGCCTTGATTTAGCAGGGACTGGCTAGTCCATGAGGGAATATATAGAAGGTCCCTCAAGGAGGTTTTTTTTTTATGCACTCTAAATTTGAGAGTTACTGGTGATGAAACCAAATCAATGAGCAGTTATGCTGTGTATTTATCTTAGGCTTCTAACTCGAACTAAAAATTACAGGCTTTTTTTTTTTGCACTTGCTAAGCATATAAAATCACGCCCTCTGTTGGTTTGTTTCAATAAATGCACATATTGTAGTTTTTCTTCCTTCTTTCCTTCCTTCCGTTCTCTTTTGCAATTTTGACACTTTATTGCCTGCTATTCAAGTTTCAAAACCAGACAGATAAAAATGCTAACACTTTTACTACTAAACATGGTTAAATGTAACATGCAAGCCATCTACTCAGGCTTTCACTGTACCAGTAATAATTGGGGAAATAAAACAATGTAGAAAGACCAAATCTTAACCTAGCCCCTGCTCATTCTCTCAGTGACCGATGGTATAATTAACTAGGATGATTATCTATTATGATGATTGTTATGAAGAAAAATAACTTTGTCCCCTTCCAGGGCCAAGTTTTCAACTTTACCTTCTTATGTGGGCAGCGTGGTATAGCCCACTGGGTCACAAGAGTTTTGAGGACACTTAGCCTTGTGAATGAAATGAAGTCACATTGCTGTGCACATGACTCCAATTCTGTAGGTTGTATCTGAACTCTACTGATTATTTCTTATGCCTTTTAAGAAGCTTTTTAATTGGATATGATCCCATTTGTCATTTTTTTTTCTTTTGCTTTTGTTGCCTGTGCTTTAGGGGTGATAGGAAAAAAAAAAAGCTTTGTCAAGACCAGTATTTGGAAGCATTTTCTCTGTTTTCTTCTAGAAGTTTCTTGGTTTCAGGGCTAACATTTAAGTCATTGATCCATATGAGGTTCACTTTTCTCATTTGGTGAGATAGGAGTCTATTTTCCTTCTTTTGTATGTGGGTTTTCCCAGCACCATATATTAAGGAGATTAAGGAGATTTTTTCTCCAATATTCTTGGTGCCACTATTAAAATTCAAAAGCTATAAATGTACAGATTTATTTCTGGGTTCTCTCTGCTGCTCCATTGATCTGTATGTTTTTATGTCAGAACGGATTGTTTGGGTTACTTAGATTTGTCAAGTGTTCTGATATTTTCATTTTAGTTTGTTTTGTTCATTATTGCTTTTGCTGTTCAGAGTCTATTGTAATTCTATGTTCTGTACTAGTTTTAAGGTTTTGTTTTCTCCTTTTTCCTCTTCTAGTTATATAGTTTATTGTTATTAAAAACAAGGAAAACAGAAACATGAAAAATTCCTCCCAACAATATTCTATTCTATGTGAAAATGCATATAATCATACTTTTTTGGTATTTTATTGTTGAGATAATGTACAGAGGGGTTACAGTTACATTGTCAGGTAATGGATACATTACTTGCCTGGCATATTATATATACATTTATTTGTTTATTTGAAATAGGGAAGGGAAGGGGGAAAATAAGATGATTGGAAGGGGATGAGGAGAGGGAAAGGAGGACAAAAACATGAGAAATGGTATCAGGGTTCGAGAAGTAATTTTTTCTCTTTCTGCGAAGATTGTCACTGCATTTCAGTAGGGATTGCTTTGAATCTGTAGATTGCTTGGTAGGAAAGATAACTACCTTGGCAGCATTCATTCTTCCAATTTATGAGCATGTGACGTCCTTTTGCATATGTTTCTTATTTCCTCTACTTATGCTTTATTGTTCGCACTGTAGGGTTCTTTGTATATTGAGCTTATTTCCTGCACCTTTACTGAATTCATTCTAGTAGGTTGTGTGTGTGTGTGTGTGTGTGTGTGTGTGTGTGTGTTAACAGAGTCTTTAGATTTTCTATACATAATCCAGTTCTTTGTCTTCCTTTCTTTTTGTTTCTCTCTCTTTCTGTTTGGTCTATGTCTCCCTTAAGTATTTCTCCTAAGGTCTCTCTGGTGATGAATTCCCTCAGTGCATGCTTGTCTGAGGAAGGCTTTGTTTAAGTTCATTTTGGAAGGATAGCTTTGCTGGGTATAGTATGCTTGGACAGCATTTTTTTTTTTTTGGTACTTTGAATATACCCACCTGTTTTCTCCTGGCCTGCAAGAGGGCCGGGAGTGGGGATCTGGGAGGATTCTATGTGATGTGATACTCTTACTCTTCTGCTTTTGGAACAATCAGCTTGATTTTAAAATGCCCTTGGAAGATCTCTTGGGTCCAGTGCAGGAGTCTGTATGTCCATCTCTTCCCAGCCCGGGGAGCATTTCAGCTACTATCTTCTTGTTAATTAATGCTTTTAATCGTTTCTGTAAGGCACAGGGGAGCTAGGAGAGGAACGTGAGTGGGGCTTGGATTGCAGCAGGCAGGGTCGGTGGCCCTGGCTTGGCCACGTCTTGGTGACCATAGGACAGGTGGAGAGCAGAGTTCGTGGCTCCAGGCCCCGCAGGAGCCAGCACAGCCCGAGATGCCTCGGAATTTTCCCCAGACAAAGGTAGGAGCAGATGGATTCTTTTCATCCTCCCTACTTCGGAGGAGAGAATCCCAGGTCAGAAACAGTCCCAGAAGACAAATCCAAGACTTATTTCCCTCCAGTGAGTGAGCAAAATGCCAGATGTGCAGACATGGCTCACGGGGTAGAGTGCCATTCTTGAGTGAGAAAGACTGAGCTCTGAGGATTACAGTTCAGAGATGGCCCACGTGGAAAATGGTGAGTGACACTCTTTCCATTAATCAGCAAAATGCCAGACTGGAGGTGTGCTCGAGTGGTAGAGCACCGTTCATGAGTACAAAAGCCGAGTGAGGATGTGAGGCCTGAGTCCAGGTTCTTGGCACATACACAAAAATAGTTCCCTTATGACCAGTATATTTTTATCCCCCAGCTCCGGTAGGCCAAGTTCTCTTCTGGGGCTGGGGGGTACTGGGACACATAGAGGCAGCCTACAACCCCAGAGGTGTCACGTCCGGGAGGGGTACAGGGGGAGACGGACACACAGCTGACTGCAGTCCAGTCCAGTCAGGACTTCTGAGTGAGTGTGCGCAGTCCCCAGGCGAGACTGCCCATGAAGATGTGCCCTGTGGCCCTGTGAAGGGCCCTTACGAGGGTCCAGGCAAGGGGTATGGATGGAGGGAAGTCCAGGTGGGGAGAGGCGTGGGGTAGGCTCATGACCAGGCCCGAGTGCACAGGGTGGCTGTGGCAGAAGGTGTCATCACAGGATGGGAAGGTTGGGGTTCATCCCACTGTGGGGTTCTGCTTCAGCTTCCTGGGGTGAGTGACAAGGTATTTCCTGGCTTCCAGCAGCAGAGGTCCACTGTCTCACAGAGCTCAGGCGTCCACAGGACCAGCATCTCTGGTGATTCTCAGCAAAGCTCGGACTTGGGGGCCACTACACCCCCTCCCTGTCTTCTTTTATGCTAGGGTGGGGCTTGAACATGGGGCCTTATGTCTTGCTCGGCTTTTCCGCTCAAGGCTAGCCCTCTACTACGTGAGCCACACCTCCACTTCCAGCTTTGGGGTGGTTAGATGGAAATAGGAGTCTCGTGGGCTTTTCTGCCCAGGCTGGCTTTGAACCTCAACGCTCAGGTCTCAGCTTCCAGAGGAGCTAGGATTGCAGGCATGAGCCACCAGCACCCAGCTTGTTTTCATATCTTGTGATCTAAGAATGAATATTTTTTTATTTTTGCATTTTAAATAGTTACACAAGATTATATACTTGTGACACATTTAATACATTGAATGTCAAAGTCTGTAGAGTTTGATCAGAACAGTCAAGCCGCTTCTTAAATGCCCCAGGGGGAGTGGTGACATTTTTTTTTATTTGGCCTAGCCTGCCTCAGCCAGAAGGGGGCAGCAGAGAGCCACACTACAACAAGGTCATCTGTAGGGGTCATAGGCTGGGAGGGAGGAAGGAGGCTGGGGCCATCAGGTGTTTTTTGTTTTTTTTTTCCTAGTGGAGGGAAAAGAGATAGGAGCCTGAGGTAGGAATTCCCTGGGAGAGTGGTCTGAGGAGGAGAGGTGGGGAGGACATTAATTATGGAGCAGAGGCCAGGTAACACCCAGGTAAGTGAGATAATAAGAAGCAATTTGGTGTTGCTAGGGTGGAAAGGGCAAAGCCTGCAGGGCGTGGAGAGCAGGGGCAGGACCTCAGCACGCCATGTGGGGCCTGGGCTTGAGCAGAAGGAAGGCAGTGGGGTTTCCGTGGCTGTGCCTCAGGGGACTGGTGAAGCAATCCAGGACAAAAAATGACAAAAATGACCTGGACCCTGCTTGAAATTCACTGTCTTTCCTTTGTTTTCACCCCAGGACTGGGGTGCACAGTGGCTCTTGACTTTCTGTAACTCCATCTTCCCAAGGCCTCTCAGCTTGTTCTTCTAGTTTAACTCTCAGCTTTGGGAGAGGCCTTTTTCTGCCCAAGAGATGTATTCTCCTGTGTGTGTGTGTGTGTGTGTGTGTGTGTGTGTGTGTGTGTGTGTGTGTGTGTGTTGAAGGACGACATGAAGCTTCAGAATCAAGGAGACCCCTTTGAAAAACCCTGAAAATGCATCTACAGGACTCCTGTCTTTCTGAGGCCAGCGTGGGGAAGGACTGAGGACCAGGGGCTTGGGGCCTGATCCCAGGGGCTTCTCACTAGGCGTGTACTTTGTACCCCCATGGGCTCCCCTGCCCTGCTCATTTGCATGCTCTTCCTGTATATGACCTTTGGAAATGATGCTGATACTACATCTTTCTTCAGAACAGAGCAAAACCTTCTAGACAGATGAAGCAAGAGCTAGCCTGAGTCTAGGCTTCTGGCCCCACCTGAGCCGTAGGCCTGGGCTCTGCTGTGTGCGGGCAAAGAAAAGCCTGTGGGCCCAAGAACTGAGGACAGGCAGGGTTTTATTTCCAAGGTCTTACTACTACTGCAAACAAACCTCTTTCCTTGAAACAAAAAAGGGTCATGTGTCAGGTGCTTTCTGATTTAGGAAATTATTAGCTACTCTAAGTAGAAGTAAGCTGATTACATTTTTAAGCGATTGTGTTAATCTTCATCACAAGGAACATTTAGAAGAACATATTCATTCAAATTATGAAATGTTTCCAAAGGAGAAATCAAAGCTTGGAGACTTGTTCAAATGACTCAGATTTAGAAAATCTAAATTTCACTTCAACTTTTAATGATTAAAAACAAAGCCTAATAGTTTCTAACCCTTGTCATGTATGTATGTATGTGTATATGTATGTATGTGTATGTGCATATGTGTGTGTGTGTTTTATGACATTAACAACAGGGTTAGTGGAATTTGTCCATAACTTACAATTTACGTAAGTGTACAAAGCAGTGATTTTCAGGAAATTGGGAGCCCAGCATTTTAAGTTTTGAGTATTTCCATCACCCCCGAAGGATCTCTGTTTTAATTATAAGAAGTGATAGGAGAAAATACTTTAAACTGCCTGCTTCATGTATTTGAGTCACCTCAGATTTGCTCTCACTGGGAAATGACCTTGATCCATCTCTCCTCTAGGTACTCGGGAGACAGCTGGGGCAAAGCTCCTGCAATCTTATCAGAGGTTGAGGTGAGTGTTAGCAAGGACAGGGTAACCATCGGGTGCCCTGGGCCCAGAGGAGGCCCTGGAAGAACTCAGAGTCTCTGTTTGACTAGAGGTCACTGCTTTGGAATGTTACTTCTTTCTTTTGAAAAAAATGCTCATTCATCTGGAAGAGATTCAAACAGAAATGGTTGCAGATTCCCATGAGGAACTTTCCACTTATCAGTATTTCTCTCACCCACTCAGGGTTCTATTTTGCTTTTCAAAATTTCCTGAAATGTTCTAAGGAAGTAAAATTTTCTTTGTGCCAGTATTAGGGTTTGAACTCAGGGTCTGGGTGCTGTCCCTTAGCTTTTCATTCAAGGCTGGAGCTCTATTACTTGAGCCACAGTCTGGCTTTTTTGGTGAATAATTGGAGATAAATCTCTCACAAGCTCTTCTGCCCAGGCTGAACCTCGATCCTCAGATCTCTGCCTCCTGAGTAGCTAGGGCTATAGGTGTGGGCCACTGGTACCAGGGGAAACATCACTTTCTCGGAATTTTTAATTTACTTTTTGATTTATTTATTGATCTATTGATAATTTGTATCTTCGACACCTTACCCGGTGTCTAATGCCATAGGTGTGTGTGGGGTCTACCTTGCTGGCATTGAATATTGGTCTGAGAGGTGTAGACATCTCTCTCTGCACAAAATGCTGATGCCCACCTGGCCTGAAGCTGGCACTCATTCACATATATGATTACTGTGAGTCTGTAAGCCCACCACTGAGAGCTTCTTCCAGGCGCTACTTTTTCAGCATATAATGAACTTTGCCTTAGAATTATCTTATTTTACCCTCCTCAACTTGTAGCCCACTTTCTCCCCCATTCTCTGAATTAAAAAAAAAGTCTACAATAGGCTTGCTCCTCCCTCTGATGTGGTAGGTATTAAAAGAACACAGGGGTCCAGCGGGGACCCCAACCTGATGAGGAAGCTGGCCTAGCTTTCCAGCAGTTTCAGAACACAGGTGGAGTGTATATGGGGCCATCATTCCCACAGTTAAACACCAGGGAACAGTGGTGCCCCTGCAGAAACGAGGGCCCAAGCCGGTTTTCTTTAAAAAAAAGGGGGGGGGGGAAGTGAAGTAGTTCAAATAAACAAAGAAAGAAGGATTCAAATGAATTGTCTAATAAGGCCACATCTGTGTATTTGCAAACTAGTAAATAAGCAAAGAAAGAAGGACGTGCCCAGCACCACTTCTTATCCCTATGTTTCCCTTTGGCAGTAACATTTCTGTGGTTCCCCCCACTCCGCCACCTCTCAGCGAGAGCCAGTGCGTCGGCAGCCCAGGCAGGGTGAGTGCGTGCTGTGCATCCCGGGATGGGAAGCCAGGGAGGGAAGGGAGGAAGGATGATGCACAGCTGGGCTATAGCTTTGGAGCCCAGGAATCTGACTTTGACTCCCTGGGAGGCAGAAAGCAAAAGTGCAGTTGGAGATTGGGAAATACTTCCGTCTTGGTCCTTGGCCTTGCTCTGTGAGCACTGCCAGCCGGCCCCTCTCCTGCCCACCTTCCTCACTCCTGTCCCCAGCCTGGGGTCTCAATCCCACTGTTTGCCTTGAATGTCAGGATTGGCTGGCAGGTGTGGGGCCTCGCAGGTTGCATACAGGTGTGCCCCAGTCTGGGTGCGTGCGTGTGGGAGGGATGGCATGTCTTCTGTGTGTTTGCGGCCCCTGGTGTAAAGTGGACGACCACCATTTCTGTCCAAAGAAACTAACCATGAAATCCTGGGTTTCCAACCTGAATGGTAGGAGTTTGTTTGGCCTGCTTTGTCTTCAGGGCTATTGTGGGAAATCAAACAACGATGTCCTCATGGGTCCTTGGAAACTGTAAAGTGCCAGGAAAACAGATGGTGCTACTTATTTCCATTATTCTGTAATTAAAGGGACTGACCACGCCCATGTATGGGAGAGTATGCATATCTACCAGCAAGAGGAGGGAAATGGTGTATATTCTTTTCTAATTTCCAACTTGGGGAAGCTATTTTAACTTATTTTAAGCTCTCTGATACAAATTTATTGAGTAGATGTGTGGATGGCCGTGGCTGGCTGGTGGAGTGCTAAGGGATAGATGGATGACTGGATGGACACTGGGTGGATAGTTGGATGGTCAGAGTGACTGTGCGTGGGTGAACAGACAGTGGATGGGTAATGGATAAAGGGATAGGAATGTGTGGGTGGGTAGTTAGGGGTCGCCGTGTGGGGGTAAATGAAGTGCAGGGGGATGGACGGGTCGATGGTTGATGATGGATAGATGGATGGATGACGGATGATGACTCATGAGGCCTGGTGGATGGTCGATGGATGCTGGTAAGTGGATTGGCTGTGGGTGGGTGGATGGATGGACGGTAGATGGGCAGGTGGACGGAGAGTGGGTGCATGGTGAATGGAGTCTTGGAGTAAGAAGTGATCTCCCTTTGGTTGTTTCTTCTCCTGCAGTGGGAGGGGGCATTTCTTATCTCTACCCTGGTCATCTGGTGTCTCATCTCCCCTCTCCCTCACGGCATCTGCCTTCTGTCCAGGCTGGCACCCCTTATCTATGGAGTTGGGACGGGGCCATACACAAAAGGAGGTTAAACAAGTAATTTATAACTTCCTCTACGAGGAAGTTGTTATCTGAGCTTGTTGATAATGTTCCCCCTCTAGTGAAGATGGCAAAATACAGAGGGGAAGCAAGAGGAAGCCATCCTCGAGGCGGGCTGTGCTGCCTGCAGGGAGGCCTGCGTTCACCCACACACTCCCACCCTGAGCACCTCACCTGCCTGCGGTGGTTTGGGGGGCTGTTGCTGAACTAATTCCCTCTCCTGTTTCTGTTTCAGTTACATGAACTCGGTCAGTTTAAAGGATTTAATAAGTCGGTGGAAAATTTGTTTCTGTCTGTCACCACCCACATGAAGAGTAAGTGATGTTCATCCTGTTCCATGCAGGCCAGCCCTGGGGGCCTCTGGGGACACTGTGTCCCTCTGGTGACACTGTCCCTGGGGGACCAGGGAACGTTCAGCACCCAGGCTTTTGTCTCTTTACCCTCCCGGGAGCCTCTGGGTTGTTGTGGGGAGAGCTGTCCTGTCAGCTTCCTCCTCTTCTTGCCTGCCCCTGCCCAGCTCAGCAGCACAAACAAAGGAGCTTGGCAGATTTAGACTCCAGAGGCCCAACAACGAAACATAAAGAAAGGCACACTGCCCTGAATCCCAAATCAGAACATTTCAAGCCCCGTGGGGCCTAATATCTGTTGTTTACATGCAATCTCTCATTCATTCTCTTCTCCTCCCTGGTACAATGTTTGTAAGAAGTTTGCACATGCAAATAACTGGATCCCTCGGCTGCAGTGTCCCTTCTGCTCAGATATAAGTTCCCCACCCCCATTTATTTTGATATGCAAATCCCAGAGGACAGACCTCTCATGCTTCCTGAGATGCCAGGATGGCGGGGTGTTTAGAAAAATGTCTGTAAAGAGTAGCTTAATTTATTGGATCTTAGATTTTTTTAGAACAAAAAGCCTAGCATACATCATTACTGCTCTCTTTGTCTCAGTCTCAGTCTAGATTTCTCCCTGTCCTCCCCCCTGCCGTCTCTCCAGAGTCTCATTATGTAGCCAAGGTCTACCTCTACTTTGAGATCCTCTGCCTTAGCCTCCCAAATGTGAATATTATAGGCATGTGTCACCATAGTGGACCCATCACTGAAGTTTTCACACTCATTTCTGAAGTTCTGTTCTAAATGGCAAAAGATAATGTAAACCGCAGAGATATTGTTACATAAACATGCATAGCTAGAAGATAGATGATTGTTGGCGTTTAAGCAATTAGTCTTATCCTAAAAATAATGCTACTTGAAAGCCATCTCTACCAAACCTTAGAAAGATTGTATTTTAATTTAGTGCTATTCCTAATTGTCTGAACTTTAGGTATTAATTTTGTGTAATTTTTTTCTGCATGTGCATATAATTTTTTCTAGGGAACTTTGTTTTAAGATGGATCAGTAACATTTATACAATTATCATATCAATAAAATCCCTAGGGGAAACACACACACACACACACACACACACACACACACATATATATATATATACATATATGCTACATATGCATATCATACATATATACATATACTATATATACATGTAGAGTATATATAAATATATTAAAAAATGGCCAGGATTCCTGGCCCCCCCTTTCTCCTCTCCAAGCCTCCATTTCTCACCCTTTTCTCTGCAGGTGTCTGTGGATAGTCTCATTGTTGTATTGGCTCTGAGACGATCTCAAGGTTTGATTTTAATTAATTATCTGTATTCTATTCAAGCCCTGTCACAAGAGGACAATTGAAATCAAAGCCCTGCTCTTTGGATAAGCAACAGCAGTGAGCAGCCTGTCCCTTCTCTCAGAAGGGGGAGGAGCGGCTGCATTTCATGGACTTGTCTGTCACAGTGTTGGCCTTCCATCTGCCCAGCCCTCCCTGCCATGTCTGTCAGGGTCAGGGCAGCTTCTTAGGCAATGCAGCTGGCTTTTCCCATTGCAGCCTCCTATCTGGGGCCTTCTCTCCATCTTCCTAGATGTGTAGCCCATCCCCTAATCCAAGTACCTTCTCTCCATCTTGCAGTGCACGCATCCTATCCCTTAATCCTAGCAACTGTGTGACCTTCCCCTTTGGACCATTACTGTGGAGTGAGTGCCTCAGAGCCATCCCTGCTCTGAGATCCCTCAGCCACAGAGATCACAGGCACAGGACACCTGGGTGGCACTGCATAGGTGTCCTCAGGTCCCTGTGGCCCCTCCTGCACAGCTGCCACATGTGGAGACCCACCTACGTAGTGCTGCGTGGACAAGCATTCAGCCAGGGTGGAATGTGGCTGGGGCCCCCCAGAAGCAATGCAGTGTCCTTTCTCAGATATGAGGTCTGGGAGTGTGCTCAGAGGCCGGGGGGCCACGTGCACACATTTCTTGAGCTCCTCAGAGGGGGCGTGAGGCTCTGCAGTAGCACTAGCTGAACTCTCCTCAGGGTTTTTTTTTTTTTTTTTTTTTTGCCAGTCCTGGGCTTGAGCTCAGGGCCTGAGCACTGTCCTTGGACTTTCTCAAGGCTGGAGCTCTACCACTTGAGCCTCAGCACCACTTCTGGCTTTTTTTCTATGGATGTGGTACCGAGGAATCGAACCTCCTGCTTCTTGCATGCTAGGCAAGCACTGTACCACGAGACCACACTCCCGCTCCTCCAGACCACTTTTATGCTGCAAAAACAAAGCCGCACAGGTCATCTTCGCAGGGTATGCTCACTCGAGCACTTGTCAGGATACCTCACATCTTGCTTTCACCTCCCGAGGAGTCCCAGGAAATGGCATTAGGCATAGATAAGGTCTTAGTCAGGAGCCCCTGAAATGCTGGTATGTTTCAAAGGCTGCCATCTTTGTAAGTAGACTCATCCGGATGACCTGGAGTAAGAAGGGGGCGCAGGAAGGCATGTGGCCTCTGGGACCACAGGGCACCCTTGGGGGAATCCAGCCCTTTGCTGCCCTGCTGGTTGCCTTCCCCTCTTCCACAGTGGACTGCCACCATGCACTGCTGTCCATTGTGCCCTGTCAGCAGTGAGGCCTGGGAGTGGCAGGGAATTCGGCTCCTCGTGTCCCAGCCCGCTGTGTGCTCCCAGCTGTCCTCCCTCATTTCTCTTCTAGAACTCTCCAAGTCCCAGAATGATGTGACTTCTGAGAAGCATCTCCTAGCCGCCAGCTCCAGGCAAAATGTGAGCCAGGTGGAGAGACGGAGTCAGTCAGACACTGCTGTCAACGTCACCGCCAGGGTACCCCGAGTCCTCTATGCCTCTGCCCTGGTCACCTTCATGTCTTTTCAGAGCTTTCCAGACTGTTTCCTCTGTAGATTTACTTTTCCTGTCATAGAAACGCCTTAGCAGTCAATAACAAACATAAGGACAAGCCCTGGCTCGAAAGCTGTCATGGTTACTCTGTTTAGCTCTCCAGGACCCATTCAGCCCTCAGGAGCCAGGGCTCCGCTCATGACCAGGTTATCTTTAGATGAGGTATGAGGAACCCAGGTGTCCTTCTGCAGTATCAAGTCCCACCTCTGTCCACTGCCCTCTGCCTGAGACAGGACACACATCTGCAGAACAAAGACACGAGGAGCTCCGGGTCTGAGCTGCACCGGCTCTTGAAACCATCCAGTGAGATGGCGCTAGTGCAACCAAGGAACTGAGTTTTATTTTATTTCAATTAATTTAAATTTGAGTTCAACTCATCCCACATGGCCAGTTGCAAAAGGAGTACACATAATAGGAGAAGTGCCCACTCTTAGCCAAGTACAATTTAGAGACCTGTTTTGATTTTTCCCCGTTTATGAGCGTGTAAGAGCTCAAATCACTCTCAGGCTGGATATTCAATTTCATGTGAGGAAATGGCTAGTATCAATGCTAAGGCTGAAATATGACTGATAGATAATGAATCTAACCTTAATTGTTTGCGAGTATCCCTAAATTTGGGTGCTATGTGTCTCTAGGCTCCAGGGGTATGTGGCTCATACCTGCTCTTCTATTTTCCAGTAACATTAACTGATACAGTCAGGCTGTGCCTGCTGGGGTCGCCATATCTATCTGACTGAAGTCAGATGGGGATGGAGAGTGTAATAGAGCTTCTGCTCTTTCCCTCTAGAAGGTCAGCTCACCAGATATTCTGAAAGCTCTCCATCAAGAAGATCCTAAACGTTCTGCCGGCCCTGTTTTGAAGCAAGAGACTCCTCCATCTAGTCCAACATCCAGTACTTTATTTTCTGGAGGCCTGAGACACGTGAGTCTTTGTCCTGATACTCTTGACATAGGTCATGCAGCTGTGAGGACGTCAAATGAGCTGTGTGGACAGCTCAGAGTTACGGTATTGGCCTAGGCCTTGCGTCTGACTCATAGCACTCAGAACAGAACAAACCAGAAACCTTAAACTTGATTGAAAGGCAGGGACAAGGATAAACGGTTGCCTTGTGAGAGAAATTAGAAGAGGACGGTAGACTTCAGACATATTTCTTTTAGACTGGGATGAACATTTTTTCATGGCGCGGTGTGTGTTCAAGACCAGCACTCTACCACTTGAATCACAGGACCATTTCTAGTTTTTCACTGGTGAATTGGAGATAAGAGTCTCATGGGGACTTTTCTGCCTGGGCTGACTTTGAACTGTGAATCTCAGACCTCAGCCTCTGAGTAGTTAGAAGGCAGGAGCTTCGGGTACCCAGCTCAATTCAACATATGAGTTTATAAATACAGCGCATCTTGTTCAGTGTTCCTCCCCATCATGCTTCATCTTCCCAAGCCCTACCCATACCCTCAAGTTTCACACATGTACATTGAATATGACTGTATTTGCCTACTTTCCTCTATCCATTAGTTGCCATTACTATTTGGAAATATAGCTGTGGTTCCAGTTGGCACCCAGTTTTTTTCCTTCTGTGAAATGAAAGGGTATGCGTTTAAAGGAAATGACTTGCAGCCTTCAGTTCACGGTCAAGTGCACCCTGCCTACCCTGGGGTTGCATTTGCCTGGATTTGACTTTTCTTTCAGATACAGATAGTGCCACTGGCTTGCCCAGGAGTCAATCAGGCTGTTCTTCCAGGCCAGACTCTCTTGGATTGGCCCAGTTTGCTGTTCCTGTATTTTCAGTTTGCTCAAGGATTCTGTACTAGCTCTGTGTATAGGGAACTAGAAGTGCTCTGGCAGGGTCCTGCTGGGAGAATTATTAGTTATCTCAGAAGGAATTTGCTTGACAAAGGGTGATCCCTGCTCATCTTCCGTTTTCTGAGGGTGAAGCCTTTCTCCTCCTGTCACAGCCCTGGAACTGTGGACTCAGCAGAGCCCAGAGGGATGGCCCAAGGGTTGGAGCAGAGGCTCCTTCCAGCTCAACTTCTGACTAGCCATGCTGGCTGGGTGTGTTTCAGGCTGGCCTGACCTCTGTTTATCCACTCATGAAGGAAGAGTGAGTCACTGAAGGACTTCCTGGAAGCTCCAGGATTCTGGGTACCAATAGGGAGAGCCCAGCTTCACCTCTCTCCCAGGGATCCCAGCGCACAGTAGGGCAGGCCTAGTCTCAGACCCTCCCATTCACATGATTGGGATCAGGCCTGTCCTGCTCTGTCACCAGTCCCAGGTGCCACGTCCTGATGTGTTTATCTGGTTAACTCAGTTCTCCATGCTCCAGCACCATTTCACAGCTTCTCCAGCCTTCCCAAACTCTCTTCCTCTTTACTGTCCGCAAATAAATCTCCCTTCTTACTGCAGCAAGCACAGGGTACAGAAGCAAAATGAAAAATATCACGTTGGAGTTCCTTACCTTCCTAATTCCAAACCCTTCTCTTCTATCATGTAGGAGTGCTGGGTGCTTTAGTTCCACCAAATGAAGAATTCTGAGGCAGGAAAAGTGGGAAGAGAGGCAATGTTTATTTGAAAGTGTAAGGAGACAGGGAAAGTGAGGAAAGAAAGCCCCTTGGTTACTGGTGGTATAAGCCTCTAAACTTGGAGGGCCTCCCCATGCCATCTCAGGGCTGTCCATATACTTGGGAAGGAGGGAATTGTGAGCAGGAGGGTGAAAAGGAGGAGGAAATAAAGAGGAGACGAAAGAGAAGAGGAGGAGCAGGAGGCAGATTCTTCAATGTAAAAGAGTAAGAAGTGAGGTCCTCCTTATATAGAGAAGGGTCCCCCTTTTATAGCCTTTTTTGGAGTCTCGGCTGTTTTGATAAGTGGTTGGGTCACTGCCCCCCTCATGACATGGAGAGGGGCTCTGGTCCCCTTTGCAAGACCGCTCTATGATCATGGGGTGTATCTCAGTTCCCCAGGGTATTCAAGAAGAGCAGGGGCCTCAGCCTCCACAGGCTGTCTCTACAGCTCAGGTTTCCCAGGATTCCCAGGGGAATCACCACCACTGGGTCAGCGTCTTCCCAGATTGCCTAATCTTTGACCTTTCACTGCTTCCTCCGCCTTCATACCCATCCACTTTCCTTTCCAAGCTTTGGATCTTGTCTTCTCTTGCATTCACAGTGCCTTATTCCCTTGCCTTTCTTCTCGCTTCTTGTATATTCAGCTTTTACTAAGCTGAATCCTTCCCACTGGTCTCAAACACATGAAACTCTCTCTTCTCTTTCTCTTTTCATTATTATCTTTAGGTAGCTATACAAAGGCATTGCCATTTATCAAAGCAGTTTATGAGCACAATTATTTTGATCCATGTCATCCCGTTCAACATTCTCACCCATCCCTCCCAACCCACCCCTTCCCTCACTCTTCTTAATTTTGTAAGATATGTATTAGGTTCTTGACTGCATTTATCCACTCTTTTCTTCATTTGTCTACCCTTTCCCCCTTGATCTCACCTAATTCCTTTTCGAGTACCCATTTCCTAGTGATTTATTTACTTATTTAATTTTGCCCAAGAAATTACATTATTTGAGATCTCTAGAATTTGCTGTATTTCATTTAATACATTGTGTATCACCCAACACCCTTATCTACAAGCTAAACCTAGCTTCCACATATAACACGCAGCCATTGTCTCTCTGGGCCTGACTTCACCTAATCTAATTTTTCCAAATCTTTGTATTTCTTTACAAATGGTACACTATCATCCTTTCTAATGGCTGAATAAAATTCCATTGTGTGTATATATACCACACTTTCTTGATCCATTCATCCACTGAGGGGCATCAAGGCTGATTCTATACCCTGGCAATGGCGAGTAGGGGAATAGGAATGGAGAGAGGGGGAGGTACATCAAGATACGTTGTATTCATAGACTAGAATGTTAAATTGGAACCACTTTGTACAACTAAAGATAATTTCAAAACTTTTAAGCCAGGTACCAATGGCTCACGCCTATAATCTTAGCTACTCAGGAGACTGAGATCTGAGGATCATGGTTCAAAGCCAGCGTGGACATAAAGTCGGAGAGACTCATCTCCAATTAACCACTAGAAAATAGGAAGTGGTACTGTGGCTCAAGCGGTAGAGCACTAGCCTTGAGCTGAAGAGCTCAGGGACAGCGCCCAGGCCCAGAGTTCAAGTCCCATGACTGACAAAAAAATGATTATGAAGTTAATAAATGGGCACTCCAGTATTTTGGCTTAAAATTATGTAGATATGATGGTATGAAGGAGTGAGAGGCCTTGTACCTAGAGAAGCAATGGAATTAAGTCACAAATCTTGGATGGCTGTCTTAACCCTCTGTAACTTCAGTTCAGTGACTTAACCCACTGGGTTTGAGTTTCCTCCTCTGTGAATTTTGAGGGTAACAAAATCAGCCTCCCATTTTCAGTTTGTGGAACTTGAATACCATCACATACACATATGTTATCAATAGTAAAATATTATTAATAATAATAATAGTAGTAGCAGGCACTGACTGGTGGCTCACACCTGTAATCCTAGCTATTCAGGAGGCTGACATCTGAGGATTATGATTCAAAGCTAGCCTGGGCAGGAAAATCCATGAGACTCTCATGTCCAATAAACTACTCAGAAAAAGCTGTTAAGTGGTGCTGTGGCTCAAAGTGGTAAAGGGCTAGCCTTGAGTAAAAGAAGCCCAGGGACAGTGCTGAGGTCGTGAGTTCAAGCTTTAGGATTGGCGAAACCAACAAAAACAAAAAACAAAACAGCCTTGGCAGTAGTTACATCATTAAAATGCTTTTGGATCGGTAGGTGTTGTGCTTAGTATTTCACCTACATTATTGTTTTCAAACCCTATGAGACTTGTCTTATGTCCTCACAGCATTTTTTGTTAGAAAATCTATACATCTTCATTTGCTATGAGAAACATTTTACAGAGGACATGAAGTCAAGTGTGTTGTATTATTTAAAGCCAATGATACCTTTACTAACAAATTTTATCTATTTACCTGTTAGAATAGTATGTTAAAAATACCTATTCCTTCTTTGTCAGTTTTTTCCCTATATTTACGTCTTGTTAATGCTTTCAAGTGGGTTGACTCCTTTATCATTATGAAATACTTGTCTTTTTGAAGTAGTTACTGATATATTCTGGGTTAAATCTGTCTCACCTACTTGCTTTCTACTTTTCCTGTTATCTTTTTCTCCTGATCTGTGGTCTGTCTTCAATCCCTCTTCTAGTGATTGTTTTGGGATTTGTTAGATCTTATTTCTGGTTTCTGCCATTTCTCTTGGATAGTAAGTAGTGTATCTTCTTATGTCAAAGGTAATATGTCTTCCCCCCAATCTGCCATTAATGTTTTCTCTGCCAGTGTTCCAATTTATGAAAACTTCTTTTTTACTTTTCAACCTGTAATTTATTACTTGTTACTTTTTGTAAAATTCTTAGCTATGATCTCTTTAAATACATTACTGCCCCATTTTAATTTTTTATGATTCTTCAAATGTATATTATACTTTCTCTTTATGTCCAATATATTTCTCACACTTTCTATCCACATTGTTCTCATATATATATATATATTATATATATTTTTTAATGATGGGAATTCTTCAGACATTTATTTGTCCACCTTTCCCTCCTTCCTTCCCCCTTACTCCTGCCAATCACATTTCTACCTTCTTCATTTGTGCTGTCACAGCATCCTGTGTGGTTTTCACTGTGTATGATTTTGAAGTCATACGTTTAAAGCAGTCATATTGTCGTTGGCAGATGGTAATTTTCAGAACCAGCAGTTAACTGGGTGTGGAGGAGCTGGCTGCATTGCATTCTAGGCCTTCAGAGGAGTTGTTGGTCTGGTTTTGCCACTCTGTCTTTTTTTTCTCTCTCTCTCTGCCTTTCTCTGTCTCTGTCTCTCTGTTTCTCTGTCTGTCTCTGTTTGTCTGTCTCTTTCTTTCTCTTTAGCATTTCCGACACTTGGCCAGGAACTTTCTCAGTTTCTTCCCTTGTGTTTTGTAGTATGGCAGATTTGGTTAGGAATTTGAAACCAATTAGACATCTCTGTTCCTGTAAAATCAGCACTGAGAGTGATCTCATGCAAATGGTAGCAGTTGTTGAAGCAAATTTAATAGTGATAAGGTGCTTTATTTTATGTTTTAGGCACAGACATTTTACTTATCTCCGTCCATCATCTAAGCTTAAAGGGCCTCAACTTACAATGGCAGTTTGGTTGTTTTATTTTTGGGTACCCATAAAAGTTGAAACACAATTTACTGTGACCTCTGCATCCTTGACAAGCTTCATTCAGTCCTTACTATCACCCTGAGAAATGAGGATAACTTTTCCCAGTAAGACTTTGACACAGCTGAGCCAGCAATGAAATAGAAGTCTGTGTGACAGCCAGTATCAGCCGGTGGCTCCACAAGTGATGTCCCATGTCCTGCCAGGAATGCTGTCTGGTGCTGAGGTTGTCTTTGCAGGACTGCACGAGATAGTTGGATTCATCTCCAATGATTCCTGTGAACACGTGGGCATGTACAACCTTCATTGCTAGGCAAAGACCTCCTCCCTCCCTCCCTCCCCCCCCCTCTCGCCAGTCATGGGGCTTGAACTCAGAGCCTGGGCACTATCCCTGTGCTTCTTTTGCTCAAGGATAGTGTTCTACCACTTGAGCCACAGGGCCACTTCTGGCCTTTTTAGTTTATGTACTGGGGAATTGAACCCAAGGCTTCATGCATGCTAGGCAAGCAGTCTACCACTAAGCCATATTCCCAGCCAAGACCGCATCTCTTTAGGCTAGAATAGGTGGCCACTTTGGCAAAGTAAAAGCTGGTGAATTCTGGTGAGACTGCATGCTCTATATGAATTGCAATGTATTTGATATCTTCAAATCAGAACTGCAAAAAAGTAATAATTATTAATTATTAATCTGTTGTTTTGATTCTAGGGAAGCTTAATTAGCATCAACAGCACTTGCACAGAGATGGGTAATTTTGACAATGCTAATGTCACTGGAGAAATAGAGTTTGCCATGTGTTACTGCTTTAAAACCCATGCTTTAGAAATACATATCAGGACCTGCAAGAATCTTGCTTATGGGGAGGAAAAGAAGAGAAAATGCAATCCGTAAGTGTCTTTTTTAATAAAGTTTTTGTACAATATGATATATGGACAGATTCTCAAGATTATATAGAAAAGTGAAAGTCTAAGAATATCTAAGATGATCGTAAAAGAACAAAAATGGAGAAGACTTGCTGTAAGGAAGTCTCAATAAAGCTATAGTCATTCAGACAATGTGCTTTCATTGCTGGTTTTTTTTTTGTTTTTTTTTTTTGTTTTTTTTTTTTTGCCAGTCCTGGGCTTGAGCTCAGGGCCTGAGCACTGTCCTTGGACTTTCTCAAGGCTAGAGCTCTACCACTTGAGCCTCAGCACCACTTCTGGCTTTTTCTATGTATTTGGTACCAAGGAATAGAACCCGGGTCTTCATGCATGCTAGGCAAGCACTCAACCACTAGGCCAAACTCCCGGCCCAGACAATGTGCTTTCCATTCAAGGGGAGACAGAACAGAATCCAAAGTCCAGCTGCAGAGTTTAGTATATATGGGAACTGACTGGCCAAATGGTCTTAGACCATTTGTTTGTTGTAACATAAATCTGTAGACTGGGTGGGTTGAAATAACAGGAATTTCTCACCATCAGGGGCGCTGGTATATTTGGTGGTTGTTGAGGACCACTGGTTTCTGTGGTCCCAAAGAGGAAAGTGGCAAGGTGGCTCTCAGAGGACTTTGACAACGCCATCTGTTCCTGAAGTCTGAGTAGGGCTCCCACCAAAGACCTTCACAGTGGGGCTTCAGTTTCAAGTTGTGAATCTTAGGGGAACGTAAACATTTAGTCAAACAAGGGGCTAGGACTAGACAGTGATGGGGGAAAGTAGGCTTCAATAAATGGTGTTGGAAAGTTGAAAGACTTCCACACAGGAATTCCAAAATCAAAATTTTGCTTCATATACAATTCATAAATAGACTAAATAGTTTACCAACTGATACGAAATATCACCACTATTTAAATGCTATTTAAATATCCATTTCCCTGATCACTAACACAGAAATACAATTTTTTTTTTGGTGCTTGTCCTGGGGTTTGAACTCAGAGCCTGGGCCTTGTCCCTGACATTTTGCTCAAAGCTAGCACTCTACCACTTGAGCCACAATGATATTTCCAGCTTTGTCTGAGTATTGGAGATAAGAATGTCATCCTTTCAGGGCTGGTCTTCCTTTCCTCTTTATGTTGGGGGGCTGGAGGGCAGTGGTCAGTGAGGTGGGGAAGAGGGTGGTGCCTTGGCCCTGCCATCAATGCAGATTGAGGAGTCTGTTCCCTAGTTTGCATCAAATGGCAGGAGAGGAGGGACTACTCTGGAAGATCACGTAGCCAACCTTTGGCAGAGCCGTGTGAATCAGAAGCCCACCAGCAAAGCACCACTCGTGGCAATCTTGGTCACTGGGCCATGACTCAAATTCCAGCAGGAAGCAGAGTGCAGAAAAGGCTGATGTGCTCATTCTGTTCACCTGAACTCTTTGTCTCCCCCACGCTAGCTCTGAATTTGTCCTCCTGCATTTGGCCCCCAGGTATGTAAAAACCTACCTGCTGCCTGACAGATCCTCCTGGGGGAAACGCAAGACTGGAGTCCAAAAGAACACCACAGAGCCAACCTTTGAGGAGACCTTGAAGGTATTTGCTGGGCACATGTTTCTGAACTGAGTCCTCCCAACCCAGGCTGGGCACAGGGTCAGGGTCCAACAAGTCTCTTTAAAATCCTGTAAGTGCAGACACCCATACATTTCGTCGTGGTTTTGTCAAGCAGTGGCTGCCACTGTCAAATAGGCATTTGCCTTTTTACAGGGAAAAAGTACAGGAGAGTGACATTTGTGGAATGATTTCTGAGCAAATACAAATGGCAAAAAGGAACCTGGTTGCCTCTAAATTTCAAGCTAACACCTGGAAACAGAGTGGCTCCAGAGTTGACTTGTCTTGTTGCAAACAAGGGTCAGATAACTAAGTATTTGAATCATTGTCAGATGGGACTCCCCCAAAATGAGACCACTGATATTCTCAGTACAAGTGCTTCATGATTGCAATATCAGAAAAAACTCGTATTTTTTAGACTATTTTGTTGTTGTTGTTGTTGTTGTGTCAGGCCTGGGGCTTGAACTCAAGAGCTTAGCATTCTCATTTGGGTTTTTTGTTCAAGCCTGGGATTCTCCCACTTGAGCCACAACTCCTCTTCCTGATTTTTTTTTTGTTAATTATAGATGAGAGTCTAAAGGACTTTCCTGCCTAGGATGACTTTGAACAGGGACCCTAAGATCTCAGCCTCTTGAGTAGCTAAGATTATAGGCATGAGCCATTGGTACCTGGCTTAAAAGTTTTGAAATTATCCTTAGTTGTACAAAGTAGTTTCAATTTAACATTCTAGTCTATGAATATATCGTATCTTGATGTACCTCCCCCCTCTCTATTCCTATTCCCCTCCTCTTGACCTTTTCCCCAACAACACATGTTTCAGCTTCTTGGTTTTCACTTTGTTAGTTACGACCCTGCATATGTTTACAGATAAGTTTATTATTTAGATCTTACTTCCACAAATGAGGGAAAACTGTTGTTATTGTTGTTGTTTGATTATAAAGGACTCCCTCGCCCAACTTTCTTTAATGCTAAGAAATCTGGTTAGGTTTAGGGCAGAGCTAGGACTGCCTGCTCTGACTTGGGGTGCAGAGCTGGCTCAGAGGCTGGGTCTGGGCACAGAGCTGGTTATGGGAACCCTAGCCAGATGGGAAGCCCAGCCCTGGGGGCCACAGCCAGAACTGGGTATCCCAGAAGTCCTGCTGTCTGATGCTGGCAAGAAGAGAGGGCTTTGTTTGTCTTCCTTGGCAAGTAGGGGTGTCTGTGAACTGGCAGGCAGGGGCCATCTGGGCAGCTGGCACAGAGCCTGAGTTCATGAAATAGTAATGGCCATTGTTTATTCCCTGGGTCCCTGCTGTTGCCAAGTGCTGTCTATATAGTAAGGCAGGCATTGGAATCCTCGCTCGCCAACCAGAGCTGGGAGGTCTGGGTACCCAGAGGCCTCTGACAGCCCAGTGCACTGGCAGCCCAGGAGGCCTCTGGGTTTTCTTTTTACATGATGAGCTGTGACTCATCAGGTGTGGGTGAGGCCTGAGAAGCTCTCCTGCCCCTTTGCACACTGCTGACTGGGGCCAGGCACACATAAGTCAGCCACGTAGCCTCGTCATGAGGCCATTTGCCAAGCCACGTGCCTGCTAGGAAAAAAAAATTAAGACTGTCACCTCACACATCTTAAATGGCTACCTAAAATGACACATCGGGCATTCTTTTGGGCTGAGGCTCAGCCAGCGTTTGCATTCATGGCTGGTACTCTGTTACATGAGCCGTGCTTTAGTTCCGTCATTAAACATTTAAGATGGTATTTTTATGATAGGCAGAGGCCTCCAAAGGCTATTTTTAGATAAAATTATGAAGTTAATTTCTTTTTTTTTTTTTTTACCATACGCACCTCTCTGTGAGTAAGTTTTCCTTTGGGTTCCATGGTTTGAAATGAGGGCTTTAGAGTTGGGAGACAGACACTCTACCACTTGAACCACATCCCCACAATTTGCATTTTTTCTTGTTCTAAAGATGATGTAGTTACAGTTGTGTAAGTCGGGTGATGAGTACATTTCTTTTTGTACAGTTATCTCTTGCTCTCTCCCAGTTTTCCCCTCCCATCCTCCCTTACAAATTGTAAGTTCATTTTCAGCATCACGTTTAGTGAGTACCACTACTGCATTTGTTCACCCCATGGTGGTTTTTTTTTGGCCATGGGTTTGTGGTCCTGGAAAACTTGGCAAGGAAGTGGCTCTCCTCTCAATTCAGAGCATCTCCACACAGGCCAGGCTTGAACTCAGGAATGATGCAAAAGATGAGGGAGCCAGTTGGTCATTTGAAAGCTTTGCAGAAACCAGCATTCCCATTTCCCCAGGCTTTTGCACCTAGGACACTGTACAGGCTGAGGTGGGCATCCAGGAAGACTGCAGAAGGAAGGAACTATGACAACCACCCCCAATCAGTTTTGAGAAAAGTACACAAGCGAGTTGAAGCTTGAGAAATGGATCGTCAAAAGTTTTCTGGGTGGGACTCTGCTGGCTCATGTCTTAATCCTAGCCACTGTAGAAGCAGAGATCGGGAGGATAGAGGTGACAGGCCAGCTTCAGCCCAAGAAGTCCTCGAAGTCCCAGCAGAATGTCCAGGCTCTGGTGGCTCACACTTGTAATCCCAGCTACTCAGGAGGCTGAGATATGAGGATCGAGGTTCAAAACCAACTTGGGAAGGGAAAGTCTGTGAGACTCTTATCTGTGATTAACCATAGAAGTGGAGTGTGTGGCTCAAGTTGTACCTTGCTAACCTTGAGCAAAAAGCTAAGGGACAGTGCTCAAGATCTGAGCTCAAGCCCAAGTACCAGCAAAACAAACTATCAAACACACATAGATACAAACTATTTTTTTGAAGTATAGCTTTTACTACTTTAGGATGGCACTGGCTGGGCATGGTTTGGGTTGGGTGCAGGTTCAGAGCTTAGGGTTGGGTGGGGTCTTCCATCCTTGTTCTGAGAAGTGGGTCCAGGGAGGGGACAGAACTGGGCTGTGGGAGCAGGTTCCGGTGACTGTCCAGGCTGGAGCATTTGGGACGTGGGCAGAGGGCATTCCCCTTTCCACGCCCTCCCCCAGTGCAGTCAGCTTGGCCATGCCAGGCCCCTGGCTGCAACCAGCTCTCAGGATGGGGTGGAGGGGCAGGGTTGGCCCAGGGGCAGGGCCAGAGGTCTCCTCTCATTACTTCTGCTCTCTTCCTGCAGTATCACATAGACCTTTCCCAGCTGGTGACCCGGAAGCTGCAGGTGTCTGTGTGGCACCTGGGCACTCTGGCTCGGAGAGCATTCCTCGGCCAGGTCGTCATTCCTCTGGCCACGTGGGACTTTGAGGACAGTGCATCACGGGCTCTCTGCTGGTACTCCCTCCGGGCCAAGGTGATGTCTGTGTGAGGTTGGGATTGTCCGTCACTTTTCAGAGGGTAGCTCCCTGCGGAAGTCACTCTCCCGCGTTCCACACCTGGAAGGCTAGGGTGCCACATCTCTGTGGATGGAACTGGGCATGGCCTTGGCCTACATAGATCACCACCAGGCTTGTCCAGCTGGGCTTCCTCTGGAGAGCCTCCTCTGGCAAGCAGGCTAGAAGCAGAGTGTGCCAATCTTAACAGCATCTCTCCCCATGCCAGCTAAGAAATCAGGGCTCACAGGATAGGGTGTTGCTCACAGGCCTGTGCCCCAGGGCTCTGACAGCAGGGGATTGTGGAGCTGGCATCTGATGTCTAAGTCCTGAGAGTAGAAGAGGCTGTATCTCAACTGGCATCTCAGACCAGGCAGAGAGGCTTCAGCGTGGACGCAGGCCGGCCCATGTGTTTCCCCGGGGAACGGGGGCCCTCCTCAGTCACCAAGAGCTGCTTCTCCTGCTGGAGCCTCAAGACCACACATGCAGTGCTCACCCCGGGGTGAAAGATTGACTGGATTTCAGGGCCATTATCCCCTGGGCTCTTCTTACTTAAGGGCCAAAGGACTGGTGACCAGAGAAACTGTGCCAATAGAAAGGGAGGATCCTCAGTAGAGGTCAGGACAAGTTGCTACCAGACACCGTGGCTGGGAGAGCAGCCCTGGCTGGGGCACCAGCCGTGACCTCTGTGGACTCCAGTGCTCACGTGAGCCTTGGCGGAGTCCCTCATGACCTGGATGGAAAGGAAGGTGGGGGGACCCAGATCTTATCCACTGTTTCAGACCTTGTATCCAGTTTTCCTTAGGGTTAGTTTGCTCTCAGAGGCCTACTTCTTCAGACCTGCCAACTGTGGCTTGCAGGGTGAGCGTGGCAGGGATGAGTCCGTAGATGAAGACTGGGCACAGTGCCATGCCCACCCCATGCCTGGCTCTTGCAGGCCTGAAAGCTTTTGCAGGGGTAGTGTTGTATGTGGCAGGGCAGGGGTGGGGGGAGAGGGTATATGGACAGGGCTGAAACAACCGTAAGAGCAAGGAGGTTCTTGAATGGCGGAGGCAGGGTTGGGAGGGTGGGATCATACTCTGAAGTCTGTCTCTTTCCCACAGGGTGAGAAATGCGAAGAGAATGTTCCTCAGAATAATGGAGAACTTGCTGTCCGGGCTAAACTGGTCCTCCCTACAGGGGCCAGAAAGCCCCAGGAGGCTCAGGAAGGTAGGCGACCTCAGGCTTACTGAGCACTTGTCTGGGTCATGGTTCAGTTCCCAAAGGCAGGCAGTCAGGCAGGCGTAGAAGTGGGCACAAGGTTTGTAGGCCTTCCTATCCTTTCTTTCCCACCACAATCCTGTGTGCCCCAGGAACTCACAGGAGATAGAGAAGCAGCCAGAGAGAAGGTCCCCAGCGCCACGTGTGAGCGGACGTGGCTGGCAATGGCAGACAAGGCCTTTACACCTGCTTCACACGAGCGAAGAACACTGGCTCCTAGAGCTCCTGTCCCCCTACCCGCACGGGGCAGACTGGACAGCCAGGAGGGAAACGCCAGTGCAGCTCACACGTCTGCACACTGGCTCTTCTGAAACCAAGAGGGCTTCTCAAGGTTCTGGTATCCAAGGGCTCAGCGGGAGCCAGCAGGCTGAATGGATGAAGGACCGAGCCTCAAGCACCTTAAAGAGGCTGAGCTGAGATAATGTGAAGCATATGAAATTGAAGACAGAGAGGAAAAACAGGGAGAGCTCCACTGCATAGAAGAGGAAATTGTGCTTCTGATCGCAGCCAGCACCTGTGGCCATGTCCGTCTGTCCTTCTGTGGACAGCAGCCTGTGGCTCTCAGTTTCCAGAACCATTGGCTACAGCTAGACTAAGCCCTCTCCCTCAACCATGGGTTCCCAGACCTCTCCTAGCGTTTGCTTTCCCGGGGCTTTAGAAACCTCTTCCTACTCATCACCCTGACCACTTAGCCAGCAGTGAATGGGCAGGGCCCGCGAGCCCGCCGGAGTCACGAGCCTCTGCCCCAGCTCTTGGGGTGGCCAGGTTTGAGGAGCTGACAAGTACGTGCTCAAGGTATCAGGAGACGTGCATTTTACTAAAGCTCTGTCTTTCCTTCCTAGGGACAGATCAGCTAGCACTTGATGGTCAACTCTGTTTGGTGGTTCTGGGAGCCAAGAATTTACCTGTGCGGTCAGATGGGACCTTAAATTCATTTGTTAAGGGGTAAGTATTAGTATTACCTCTAATATGGTTTACTGATTATCTACTTCAGTCCTAGAACCTAAGGGAAATACCAGAAAGCATAGGGCATTTTCAATTTCATCTTACTTTAGCTCTCCTATGAAAATCCACCATCCAAAAATTCATGGGATGTGGTCATTACATTTTAACCAGAAACTCACATCTTACCAGTTCTTATTTTATATCAATCAGTCTTGAATCAAGTATGGTCAAGTCACTATTTCCTTACTTAATGCCTCCTCTTGGTTTAACCACTTTATGATGGCTCCCCATTTCTTTTTTCTTTTTCTTTTTTTTTTTTTTTGCTGGTCCTGGAGCTTGAACTTAGTGTCTGGGTCCCTGAGCTTCTTTTGCTCTACCACTTGAGTCACAGCTCCAATTTTGGCTTTTTTCTTTTTGGTAATTTATTGGAGATAAGAATCTCATACTTCCCTGCCTGGGCCATTCTCAGATCTCAGTCTCCTGTGCAGTAAGATGCTCACAGGTGTGAGCCACTAGCATTTGGCTTCACATCTCATTCTTAGTTACTGTAGGTACTGGTGAGTTTTCTCTGAACAAGAGGCAAGTACCAATAGTTATACTGAAGTGCAGACCCCTACTCGCTTACAGAATGGCTACCTCATCCTGACAGAGCAAGCACGTGTCCCAACCTCGGTGCTTCTGTGGTAAGCCACGGGAGGGCGAATCCTCCTGAGTGTATTTGCCGAAGGAGAATGGAACAAGATGTGATCACAAGTCTACAGAGCCCTGGTCCCTGGGCAGTGTCATCAGTGGGTAGTAAGGAGAGAACGTGAATGCCTCCGAATTTCAATGGTTTTGATTGCTGATCTAGAATTCAGAGACATTCTGCGAGCGCTGGGTTGTGCAGTCGCTGCTATACAAGGCTCCCTGTTAGACACTGATCTCAAGGGCTCCTGTGTTCCTTCTGTAGCTGTCTCACTCTGCCAGACCAACAAAAACTGCAACTGAAGTCTCCAGTGCTGAAGAAGCAAGCCTGTCCCCAGTGGAAACACTCCTTTGTGTTCAATGGTGTAAGCCGGGCTCAGCTGCGGCAGTCCAGCTTGGAGCTAACTGTCTGGGACCAGGCCATCTTTGGGATAAATGACCGCCTGCTGGGTGGGGCCAGACTGGGCTCAAGTAAGTGCCTGTCAAGTCCCCAGTGCTTATCAAATAACAGGAGCCACAGCATCACAGCTATCATCTTATGTGAATACTATGAAAAGAAAACCAGTCTACAGTGGCAGTGACTTAATTGGCTTTGAAGCTGTCTAACCTCCCCTAGGTGGGAATTCCTAGATCCAGGTTTAACTGCAAGGGAACTATAATACAGCCAAGTATTTGGGCAATTTAAATCAGATTTAGATGTTAAAGCAGTGAGAGTTTTAGGCCTTAAAATGGGCAAGGGACAGAATCTACTTTTGTTGCTGGTGACAACCATAAGAGGATTATTTCTTAAAGGAAAATGCCTTACCCTGAACAAATGACAAATCAGAAAGGGCTTCAACGAGGGCAGACAGATTTCTGTGTGGCTCGCCAGGGGTCTGCTGGTGTTGTGTGGGCAGCCCTCTGTCGGGAGGCTCTGCGCCCCAAGCAGCCACCAACCAGTGCCCCCCCAACACTGCCACATCCAAACACCTGCACACATGAGACCTCCCACTGGGAATTACTAAACAAGACTTGCGTTTTCCAAAGGAACCCTGGCCCAGCACAACCTCTTCCTCTGCAGAAATCCTTCGTGAACCCCTCAGCCCACAGCCCTGAAAGCTGGGCTAGGTTTTGAGGGCCTCTCAGGAATGCCTCTGGGCATCCTGTTCCCATCAGTGGGGGTGTGGTGGGGATCATTTGTAGTCATCTGTGTTTTTAAAAGGGATGGAGTGAGCCGGGTGCGGTGGCTCACACCTGTAATCCTAGCTACTCAGGAGGCTGAGATCTGAGGATCAAGGTTCAAAGCCAGCCCAGGCACTGAAGTCCCTGAGACTCGTATCTCCAATTTACCATAACCAACAACAACAACAACAACAAAAAAGGGATGGAGTGATGTCCTCAACCCCCACCCCCACCATTGCTAATTTGTCTCATTACAGGGGCAGACGCAGCTGGTGACCTGGGCTCGTGCTCACAGTCAAAGCTTCAATGGCAGAAAGTTCTTTCCAGCCCCAATTTATGGACAGACATGACACTCACCCTGCACTGAGGGAAAACTCGAGGCTGCCCTGCTGGGGTGCAGGTTGGTGGTATGTGGGCCCATTGCTGGACAAGACCCCGGGCATCATGGGCCTAGAATGCCTTGCACACATCTGTGAACTCTCAAGGACATCAGTGTTGAGTGGGATACTGGAAATGGCTAGATTTCAATAAACATTCAGCATTCACCCCATCTCTGCATGTGTTGCTAGGGAAAATCTTGGCTTTGTTGTGTACATGTCAGAGGGGAAAAAGGAAGTAAGTGCTCCATCTTTCCTCAGAAAACCTCCCAGGGGTTAGCTGAGCATGGAGGCAAGGGCTTCCCTTTCTGGTTAGTCAGCTCTGGCAGTCCAGGACTTGGAGGCCCTGCACAGAACCCTGGTAAGTGCCAGACACCCTTACCACGTAAGCAGACAACCCACTGTTGCACAGTGCCTAGCTAGGAAAGCTTTTATTGTGTACACCTGCAGAGTGTTGTGCAGCTGCACGAGACACGACCAAAAAGGCGGTACATAGGGAGCCAAGGGAGCAGAGCCAGCGGCTCAGGAAAACAGCTGTTGGATGGCTTTTCAGGCTTCTGGATGAATGGAGGCAGGTCAGAGTCCTTTCATGGCTGGAGTCTGAATGATCTAATAACAGCGTGAATTTTCAAACAAGAAGCTTAGGAGATGGATGCGTGCGGTTGTGTGTACAAAGAACGGGAAAAGAAACAAAATTTGTACAGCTGTGATTTCAGCAGGCAATGGCTTTACTGTCCTCACTTCAGATTGGGTGCCATGGTTACATGAGTGCCATGGTTACATGGGTTTTTTTTTAAGTTTTTAATATGTACTTCTTTTATTCTGTAAAAGGTAACAAAATATACAGAACAAAACTTTCCCTTTTAAAAACTCATGTTACAAACCAACCCTTACATATAAATACTACATCCTCGAGCTGATCACGAATGAGTTAGGTAGAGAAGCCAAACAATGCATCCTGTAATGATGAACACAGCAGTATGTTAGGAGCCTATACGTTCACTGTGAATGACCACAGCAGACTCGAACTGCTGAACCAGACACTGGAAGAAGGAAACCATCGGGTGGAGGAGTGGTCTAGGCTCAAATTTCCAAAACAGCTTTCACCCCTCACAACAGACACCTATGCAGATGGAGCCCTCCTGGAAATCAACGGCACACAGGCTTGAGCTCATCTCAGAACGAGAGGTGGCATGGCACAGACGGAAGCCACAATGTGGTTTTCTTTAATGATACACACCTTTGGGCCACAGGGGCCAGCAAAGGTTACTCAGAATTTTACAGGCATCTTAATTCCATTTGTCCTGCCCCAAGCAGAAAGCAGGAAGGGATTCAATGACAACAACAACAAAATCAAAAACAAAAACCGAACCATCAGGCCTATTTGGCACTATGATACAAGTCGGGAAAGCAAGCCTGGGGACTTCCACGGGTTCCCGGCTGAGAACACGTCCGCCCGCGAGGGACCCAGAACACACCAAGGGGTTTCTAGAATGAATTACACTAAATCCTGGGGCCCCCCGGCGGTGACCTCCGCCTCAGTCCCGGGCCATTACATGGCCTCGAACTCATCGATGCGCTGCTTGGTGTTTCCCTGCCGGATCTGCCGCAGGGTCTTGTACTTGTCCCGGCCCTGCCGCATGTTCTCGTTGTGGATGAGGTCGTTGTGGGTCCTCTTGTTCTCATCTCTGGCCTGGGATAGCTCGTTGCTCAGGGTCTGCAGTGGGGGAGAGGCAACGGTCAGGGGCGTGGAGGGTGTGCTGCAGTGGTGGTGGTGGGGGAGCTGGGGACGCAGGCCCTGGCCCACGGGCTGTGGACTGGCTGGAAGGGGGGCGCCCAGCCTCGTCACTCACCAGCAGCTGCCGCTGCACGCGCTCGTTCTTTTCGGCCTCGGTGATGCGCTTCTCCTCGTTGCGGTCATCCAGGATACCCTCGCTGGACAGATCAGCGCTGTAGCCGGTGGACTCTGCGCCCTCCTCCTGCAGGCTCTCCTGCACGTGGTAGCTTGCGTGGTAGTTCACCGGCTCATACACCGGGGGTGGGGGCGGCGGCGGCGCCGTCATCACCAGGTGCAGCTCCTCCTTGGTCTTCACCAGGTCATCCTGGGCTTCTTTGGCCTTTGGGGAGCAGATTATACAAGAGGTAAGCGCCTCTCCCTAGCCCTGGCACGGGGTCCTCTGTGAGGGGCGGGGGTGGCCTTGCCCCCTTTCATCTGCTTATAATCCTCATATATGGGGCAGGAAACAGGCCCCGTCATGGCTGATGCCTGGAATCCCCACCAGTCAGCTGCTCATCTGAGACCTGCTGGGCAGAAAGTTAACAAGACTGGATCTCAAGAAATAAGCTGAGTGTAAAGCCGGGCACGGTGGCTTACGCCTGTAATCCTGGCTACTCAGGAGGCTGAGATCTGAGGATTGTGGTGCAAAGCCAGCCCGAGCACTTAGCTCCAGTTATCACTTATCTCCAGTTATTTACTAGAAAACAGAAAGTGGGGCTGTGCTCAGGGGTAGGGTGGTAGCCTTGAGCTGAAGAGCTCAGGGACAGCACCCAGGCCCAGAGTTCAAGCCCTACTAGGCCCTCTCACCCCCCCCCCCACACACACAAATAAAATAAAAAGTAAGCTGAATGTGGTGAGACACCAGTGAGTCCAGTTATGTGGGAGGTGATAGATAGGAGAATTGAGGTCTGAGATTGGACTGTGCAAAAGCACGAGGCCCTCCCTACCCAAACTATCTCTCTCTATATATATAAACTTTAAGCCAAAACGGGGATGGAGGTGTGGCTCAAATGGGACCTTGCCTAGCAAGAAATGAACCCAATCCTCCAGCAAAGGCTCAGAAGCACTGAGTGTGTGGTCTCTGCTCTCCTCGGGTCACCTCATCTGTTGCCTCAAGTCTGTCCTGTAGCAATCCAGCCATGAAATCCGGCGATCCCACCCACCCTGACCAGCTGTGTGGAGCCAAGCTTTGCTTCACCTGCTTATAACAGGTTGGGGAGCAGGAATGGGGCCTGGGAAACATGGAGGAAGACCTCAGAGGTGGAGGACACAGGAGGGGATTCGGGAGAGGGCTTATCAGGTCCACAACGAGAACATCGCTGCCTCCCTGCTGTCGTGGAGGGACAAGCTCTCCACCTGAACATCCCGAACGTAGCTACAGCTATCAAGTCTGTTTGGGGTCTCTAAGTCACAGGGTGGGCTTACAAGCTGGGGACAGCTCTGTTTTGCAAGAAGGGAACAGGGCACAGAAGTGAGCCCCCGCCCTACAGCCACGACGTTTGCTGCCAGGGTCCATCCTGGCACCATCTGGAGCCCTGCAAGGTTCCGTGTAGCATATGCCAACTGCCAGGTCTTACGTCAGCCACCGTCACGTGCTGCAGGGGCACAGGGGATCTGATTTACGCTCATTTCTGATCATGGCCCAACACTCAGGTGGCAGGGAATGAACAAGCAGGTCTTTGTTGGGCTGTGAATCCCACACAAGCGCACTGAACTGTCTAGTGTACCCGGCTGGGCCCATTCCTCGGCGATTTCTGCACCGCGAGGTGAGCTGGTGTCAGAAAGTGTGGTGAAGCCCCACCCTGGGCAGAGGCGGCAGCCTGTGGCTGCGCCCTGCGCCCCTGGGGCCGTGGCAAGGCACAGACTCACCCGGTGTTGCCACTCCTCCACTTCATCCTCCTTGCGCCTCCGCGCCTCTTCTAGGAGCGCAATCTTGGCAGTGTACTCGGCAAGTTCTGCAGCCTGGGAAGGAAAAGACAACGCAAAAAGTGTTTTCTAGAATCCCCGAGACAGAGTCTATTTGTGAATAAGAATTCTCACGAGCCAGTGAATGGCATCTCCCCTCCCCCACTGACGGCCACCGGTCCCATCGGGCTACTCTTCATCGCCCAGGGTTGTTCCACACCGCGGCCGGCCACCTCTGATGGGATTTGGACAAGGCCCCAGCCCCCTTCCCTGGCAGCTGCCACTGCCCCCTGCAGATCTGCTTTCAGTGGGAGAGGAAAGCCATTGCGAGGCAGGTGTCGCCTTTTCGATCCCCAGAATCAGCCTCTCCATAATTCAGCATCTTGAAACCCAGGCAATCCTTACCAGCTGCTCCTGGCTCTTTATCTGATCCTGTGACTGTCTCTCTAACTCCTCCTTGGCACGCAGTGCAGCAACTCGGTCGGCCTCCAGGCGCTCTGCATCTTCCTGCGCTCGCTTCCTCTCCTCCTCCAGCTGCAGGGCTCTCTCTATCTGGTCTGAGAGTTCTGTGCAGAAGGTGAGGCCAGAACGGTTCAAGACCCCAGGCCAGGGACTCACAGTCCTGGCTTTCCATTCCCGCCCCAGGGAAGGTAGAAGAATCACAATCACTGGACAGAATCACTGGGCCATGAGCCTCCCCTAGGGACACCTGAGTCCTTGTTATGTTTCCATGACAACTTCCTCATGAAACTGCTGCACGGAACTGGTCAGATGTCCCTTCACCAGCCAGATCTGACCTTGGCTCCCACATTACCGGGAACTGGCTAGGACACAGTCCTTGCCAGCCCCTCGAGGGTAGGCTGATCACGTGAACAGCTGGGTTGTGGGAAGCTGCAGATGGGTGGTGAGCTCTGGCTGGGGAGTCGAGTGGAGCTGATCAGAGACACAGCTCAGCTGCTCCCTGGAGTCTGACTAGGGGCTGATAACCTTGCCTTGCTAAACTTTAATGTTCTCATTGGGACAATGGTGGCAATTCAGTACTTCACAAGGTGGGAAAACGACAAGTAATCTGCACAAAAGTTAGTAAAGCACAGAATTTCTTGTGTGTGTGTGTGTGTGTGTGTGTGTGTGTGTGTGCACCAATACTAGGACTTGAACTCAGCTGTCCTTAGCTTTTCTGCTCAAGGCTAGCACTTGACCACTTGACATAAGCCACAGCTCCCACTTCCTGTGCTTACTTGGTTAATCGGAGATCAAGTCTCATGGACTTTCCTGCTCAGGCTGGTTTTGAACTGAGATACTCAGATCTCAGCCCTCTGAGTTGCTAGGATTGCAGATGTGAGCCACTGGTGCCAAACTCAGAAATGCTTTCTAAATCATTGATCACTCCCTCTTTTCTCTTGTTATATGCCTCTATTTTGGGGGTGCTATGTTAAACAGACACAGGCACTCTTAAAGAAACACCCTCTTGGCTGTGTCTGGGCCCTGTCTGCCTGTCTACGTTTGGTGGAACAGAATGCCAACTCCACAGCAGAGACCCCAGCAGCTGCTGACCTTTCTCAGCTTTCCTGGTCTTCTGCTCATAGTCCTGCAGACGCAGCATCAGTTCCTCCTTCTCCCGCAGCATCTGCTCCTTCTCCCTTTCCACAGTTTCTCTCCTCTTCTTCTCAGTTTCCAGCTGTTGCCTGGTACAGGGAGGACAGTGAGGCAGGAAGGGTTAGCTTCTGGCAGGCTCAACAGGCATTCCCCATGGGGACGGCTGGCATGCCCTATCTCTGTCATCCTGGATGCTGAACGGTGTTCTGGGATGATAGGTGTGGGAACTGACCCCAGCCCACGGGTGGCTGCTGCCAGTGTGGCACAGGCTCTAAGCAGAAACAGAAATGCCCAAGTTTTGGAGACCTGGCTAGAGGATCATTTGACCAGCAACAGTACAGCCATGCCAAGATACCTAAGGGCACTGTTGTCCCCATAGTGGGCATGGTACCCCATGCCTGGCCACTCACCGCTCCAGCTGCTTCTGGTGCTTCTCCTCCCGCGCCTGCGCCTTCATCTGCTGCACCTCAATGGTGTCGGGCTTCCGGCGGCGCATGTACAGCTCATGGTTCCCCATGCACAGCTGCAGGATTCGCTTGTTGATCCGCAGGCGGGGTGCATAGAACACAAAGTCCTGCCAGAGAGAGCGGGACCCCTCAGATCCGGCCTTCTTCCCCAGGCCACGTCTCCAGGTTCTAGACCTTTCTTAAAAGGACATATACGTGGCAGCAAGAGGGGCCAGAAACATCTACTCTCACGACCTGGAGTGTCCAGAGATGCAGAGCGAGTGTGTCTGGGGGTGCGTGGCGCAGGTGCTGCATCTGCATGCATGTTTGTGGCCTGTGCATGGCAGGGCATGCCAGCCTGGTGGGTGGTAGATGGTCTTTGGGTGACAAACTGACTCTCAGACTCCAGCTCCTCTATGGAGCCCTCAGTTGGCCTTGGGAAGGCCAGGGCGTGGTGATTCTACTGCTTTGTTTCTGGGGGAACTGTAGGTTTTTGTTTTTGGTTTTTTGGGGGGCTGGTTCTGGAGTATGAACTCAGGGCCCGAGCACTGTCCTTGAGTTTTCTCAAGGCTGGAGCTTTCTATATATGTGGTACCGAGGAATCGAATCCATGTCTTCGTGTGTGTGCTAGCAAGCACTCTACCACTGGGCCAGACTCTCGTGTTTGTCATTTGTCCTCTCCAGCCCAGTGCCCCTGCATTTCACTCCTGTGCTTGCCTAGACTACTTCCTTAGCTTCTCCTCTGCTGGAACCCTCCCTACCCCCTCCTTAATGCTATGACCTCGTGGTCCAGTCACCACCCTGACCCGAATGCTCTGGATTCCTGAGCCCAGCACTTGTCCCAGCCTTCCAGCCCTGCCTCGCTGACCAGGTATGCGTCTGAGCCGACTCCTGCCTGCGAGCACCCTTCTACGGGAGTGTCCCTTCCAACATGGCTGCTACTGTGTGCAAATGTCGCTGTGCCACTATCTCATTCCATGACTGTCAGCCTGGTGGGTACTTTATCAGCTTTGCCTTTCTGAGTCCAATGCAACAAATAAATATCTGCTAGGTGAACTGACCACCCCGCTGTACCCAAGCTGCACGATCTTCAGCATCTCATCTCATCTCATCAACCGCTCAACCTCACTCACGCCCGTGTCAGGCACTGACACGATGGTGACAGCACCCATAACCTGAATGGCACTGGAGTCAACACTGGCTGGCTCACACGCCCAGTGGTCCCTCATGAACCTGACACCAGAGGAGGCTTTCCTCACAGGGGACAGAACTCGGCATTCAGGAACTTGGTGACCTACATTTAGGGCAGGGATGATACACCGTAGCTGTCCCAGCTCCTGGTCCTTGCCACAAGAAACTTAAGGACAGAAGGATGGTCAGGGTGAGGAAATGCTCCCTGAGATACAAAATCTCTGGGCTTCCTCTGGACAGTGGTGCAGACCCTGACCAAGGATCGGGGAAGAGGGGGCTCAGTGAAGCTGCCGGGCCCCACCCCACAGCAACGTCAGAGCCTCCAGGGCAGAGCCCGCTCCACCAGTCAGGTGACATGCCCAAGGGGAGCCCATGAAGCTCCCCAGTCTTTCATCAGCTCCAGATGCTGGAGTGGGAGGCCAAGGCTGAAACCCCTGAGCTCCTGGGCGGGGCTGCCCTCTGGTTTCACATACTGGCTATTAAGTCATCAGGTTTCCCGGGGAGGAGTCTGCAGAGCTGGGAGAAACAGGAATTTTTATTACCCACCTATCTCTTATTACACAAGAGAAAATAACCTTGTCTTATGGCCTCAGAGGTACATGCCCAATGAGGTTCCTCAGTGACTCACGGGGATTTGCGAAGAAATGCTGATTCGCACCCACTCCTCTTTGGAAGGTGGAAAAAATCAATGAGAAAGAGACAAGGGTTAGAAGTGAGGGTTCACATGAGCATCTTCCTGCCTCTGCCTGGGAGACAGCACTGGAAAAGGGGAGAGAACTGGAGAATGGCTGCTGAGTAGTGGAGAGGGACGGTGGGGAGATTGCTTCACGGCCTTTGGAGGAGGCCAGTTTCTCCCTTCATGTTAAAAATGTACAAAGAGGCCGGGCCCTGTGGCTCACACCTGTAATCCTAGCTACTCAGGAGGCCGAGATCTGACCATTGCAGTTCAAAGCCTGAGCAACCTCAAATAAGGGAGCAGAAAGCCAAAAAGTGGAGCTCTGACTCAAGTGGCAAGAGAATTCCGGGACAGTGCCCAGGCCCTGAGTTCAAGCCCCAGGGCAGGCACAAAAGGAAAAAAATAAAAGAAAAGAAGACTTCACAAAATCTTAGTCCAAATTCCCAGACTCTGCCTCCAAAATCTACAAAGTCACAAGAAGAGACCAGGGACAGGCAGGCTTTCCAGACTGGCAGCACTGACCTGAGTACTAAACACCAGGAAACTAGGGAAGGCGCGGCGAAAGTAAAGCCCTGATCCTTGCCTGTCCAGGTGGGCAAAAGGCGGTGACAGAAGTCTTAGTGTGAGTTCTAGAAGTTCCCCTCAGGGCCTGTCTCCACAGTCTAGACAGGGATCCCTGAGGGGTGGGCCTGGAGAAGGCTGCTCTGAAAGAAGCAGTTTCAGAAGTGATTAAGCAGGGGCCTGAGAGCCCTGCCCCATTCTGAAGGACAGGGTGGCTGTCTCAGCTTTCCATAGGCCACTGGGGAGGCAGTGAGGGCCTTGGGATTGGAGGTCACAACATGGCCTCCAACTGCTGTGTGACTGAAAAGAGAAGCTGACTTTCAAAGAGGGGTGCCCTGGCTCCCCTAGGGCAGATTGTGTGAATTCTCTGAGGATGTCAGAATACCTGGTGCACTCCACAAAGTTGCACCAGATAAAGTAACTCCTCCTCCTCTGTCAGCATCTCCTCTCTCATCTTTTATATAAAAGTTTAAACTTGCCAGGAGCTGGTGGCCACACCCATCGCCCTAGTTATTCACGAGGCTGACAGTTGAGGATCGTGGTTCAAAACCAGCCTGGAGACTCTGATCTCCAGTTAACTACTAGAAAAGAAGCTAGAAGGTGTGGTAGAGGTGTGGCTAAAGTGGTAGAGCCCTGAGTGAAACAGCAAAGGGACAGTGCCCAGATCCTGAGTTCAAGACCTAGTACCTGTATATGTGAGTGCACATGTACATGCACGCGCGCGCACACATACACACAAACACACACAATCTAGCCCAGAAAGAGTTACATTCCCTTATCAGCTACATTTCCAATAACTAAAGTTAGTACTTTCTAGTTCACACTAGAAAGTAAGTAGCAATACCCACTGCCTTCTAACCATGCCAGCTCACTGCCCGTGGATCACGGGCCCACAATGAACCCTGGCTGGTGGGGCTGAAGATTCACGTGAACTGTTTCCATGGAGCTGCAGGGTCTGTGCTAAGGATGAGGTTAATTTTAACTCCATATGGAGGAGTTGTTTGGAGTGTAGAAACAGCAGGAAACATTTCAATAAAGAGGAAAATACTTCCACAGAAGCAAAAATAAAAGGAGAGACCTGATGATTTAAAGGGACGCCATACAAATCCCTATGTGGGGAAAAGTAATTAACGGCAGCACCACATGGCACCCTGAGTGGGGTCACCACTGCAAAATGAGGCCGATCCCGAGGGGCCCAGCTCTGTCTGCCTCTCTCAGCCCGGCTCGGGAGCCAGGAGGTAATGAGACACCAACTCTTTCCAATGTTCAGTTCTGGTAAAATTCAGGGCAGGCTCCAAGGTCCAGTTTTGCTTGTGACCTAAATATTGAGCTAACAGCAGCTAAGAGTTCACATGCTGACAGAATCAAAGGGAAAGAAATATCCACAATGCACTGGTCTTGGTAGTTCACAACTAATAATCGTTATGTCCTTTTCCAGCCTTCCATTCTCCTGTGTATGAGACATCCCTTCCCATGTGGACAGACCAGGGGATTCCCGTGACAGGGCACAGTGACCACAGAGAAAAAGTAGGAGTGGGGCACAGAGGGAGCCCTGGAGGCCAGCAATGCTCAGGATACGTGTGGGACTTCCAGTCACTTGGGTATGGTCAGAGCCAATCACACAAGTACTTCTGGCTCCTCAGGAGGCTGAGATCTGAGGATCTTAGTTCAAAAGCAAGGGAGACTCTTGTGAAACTCTTATTTCCAATTAACCAGTTAAAATCTGGAAGTGGAGGTGTGGCTCAAGTGGTGGAGTGCCAGCCTTGATCGAAAAAACTAAGGGAGAGGGCCCAGGCTCTGATTTCCAGCCCCAGTATCGGCACCAAAAAAAGTCAAATTCTGTTTTTCTGGACTTGCAGGTCTCACTGTTCTCCACACGGGGAGTGGCAGAGGTGGCAGGGCCCCATGCAGTTCTGTGTGTAGGTGCAGGCTGGCTCTCCAGAGACGCTTCCTAAGCCAGGTGTGCCATGGGGAGAGCACACTGGCTAAGGCCAGTGACTCAGAATGTTCTTTTTTTCCATTTGGAAACTCCAGTTTCTGTACCTAGCTTTCCACAATGACCTTCCACGGCAGCGGCCAGCAAGCTGGCCCTCAGTGACAAAGAACTCTGGGTACCACCTGGCACAGAGGAATCTGACTGCTCTTCTCCTCACTGGTCTAGCTGCATGCACACTAAGTCTCGTCTACGAGGAACCCCCGTGGGGAATCCATGTGAACTTACAGGCGCCTTCTTGTCAATGGGCTTAATGACGAACTTTTTGTCATTGAAGGAGATGTTCCTGATTTCACTCCAGGGAAAGCCAATCTTTGGGGTCAACCTAAAATTAAAAAGGAAAAAAGAAGAGTGGCGGGGGGGAGGTTAGAATGGTTAGATGTATATAAGCAAGGTTTGCAAATTTCTTTTTTTTTTTTTTTTTTTTTTGCCAGTCTTGGGCTTGGGCTAAGGGCCTGAGAACTGTCCTTGGACTTTCTCAAAGCTAGCACTCTACCACTTGAGCCTCAGCACCACTTCCAGCTTTTTTCTATGTATGTGGTACCGAGGAATCGAACCCGGGTCTTCGTGCGTGCTAGGCACGCACTCTACCACTAGGCCAAACTCCTGGCCCGAGGTTTGCAAATTTCTATAAACTCAATTCGTCAAACCTAGTCCAGGAAGATATAAATGGTAAACGAGTATTACTAGTCCCCACCTGCCTCTGGGCTGGGACTTTGCTATGTCTCCACTTTATGTTTGTCTTACTACTTGTTTGTTACTACTTGTTTTGTCACCCCAGTGGTCACTGTGTGACACACACACACACACACACACACACACACACACACACGCGCACACACACACGCACACACACACACACGCAGTGCCATATGTCGATTTCCACAGGGCACCACAGCTTCAGCAGGGACCTGTTGTTGACTAACAGGTTTAAAGGGAAGCTGATGGGTAGGTCTGGCTATGATAACTGCAAAAGGCCTCCCCCGCCTACCAGGTGGCTCCTGGAGGGCCCAGCAGCCACAGCCTGCCTGCAGGAGTTCTGAGGACACTGGCCGGGCTGCTTCACCCGTCAAAGCCTTTTATAGCCCTGGTGGACATGCAATTAAATGCCTGGAAGACACGGCTGGCTGACTCGTTTCATGGTACTCCAAAACACACAGGGAGTTCCTTCTGTTATTCTCTCTTCATGTATGGAATAGGGAACTTCTGGAGGCTCTGTTGACGGGTCCTGGAGCACTCCGAAGGAACTCAGGCTATGGCCCGGTCATGTTGGGCTCTCCCGCTCATATCTTCCTCACACGGCCTACCTAGGGTTAAGTGTCCTTGCTATGACACACGTGAAAAAGAAGGGATCCTTGTAGCTTCCTGTGAGCAAAAGCACCTAGCAATCCTATTTCCTCATACTCAACGTTTACACCAGCAATTACTGAGCAGTAGTAAAAGCTCTGTGTTCTCCTTTTGGGGAGAGCATGCAGATGCCACAATTTTACTCCGGAAGTATGTTCATAGGAAGCTAGAGCGCTACAGTGATGTGGTGTTAAGAGATGTGATCCCACAAGTGCTTGCCGAGCACTCTCCGGGGCAGCCATCTACACGAGTACTTGATGAGGGAGTGAACCTGCTGGATGAGCTGAGGGAGAAAACGTTCAGAGGCCTAATGAACCTGGGGGCAGGGTCTGGTTCTTTCAGGGTTTTTTTTTGAGCTGAGCGTGTCAGGTAGAATTGCAATCAAGCTCAACTGGACTTCCTCTCTTTATGTGTGAATCCTCACCTGTCTACCTGCAGGAGGGGAAGGAGGAGGAGGAGGTGGAGGAGGAGGGGGAAGGGAAGGAGTGGGGAGAAGAGGAGGGGAGGGAGGAGACAAATGCCGAGTCCAGTGTACTCTGGCAGAATGGGAATATACTTCATGAAGGGAAGACCTCAGGAGACTTTTCCAGTCACAGCCCAGTGAATTCCAAAGAGGACACAATCAAGATGTAGTGGCTTATTTGCAGAGGGAATGCCACCTCTTATAGCTCAATTTACACACTCAATGGATCCAATTTCCTCCACGGACAATATATCAAGACTATCTAATTCTCACTGTGAGTTCTACTGGTAAAAAGAGCAACTCAACACCCGGACCATTTAGAGTGCTCTGGGGTCCTCTGGCCTCTAGAACAATCTCCTGCTTAAGCCTCAAACCATGCTGTTAATGTCTGTGCAGAGGGAGGACTGGGGCTGACAATGATTAAATGTCCACCTGAGGGCTTTTCCACTGAAGAGAGGGCGCGACTGGAAAAGGTGGGAGGGAGAGGGTGTGGAGCTGCCCAGGGCTCCTGCACTGTCTGTGGGGTGAAGACAGGGGGGCAGGGGAGCTGCCAACAGTGTGCTAGGTGGGGTGGCAGGAGCAAGGGGCTCAAGGCTGAGATTTTTCTTGGAGAAACGCTGTGGGGCTGCGCAGTTGCAGGCTGACGTCAGCAGGGCCCTGCCTATGGCTGCTCCTTGCAGCTGGAAGAACCTGTTTGGACAGTCCTGGCTATGGCTCAGTTACAAAATCCGGCCATTCAAGAGTTCAAAGACAGAGGCAGTTTCCCACACACCTTCCCTGGAGGACCCAGTGTGCTCTCGGACGCCCTGTGCCTGCGGCTGCCACCAAACCAGGGGTCTCGAGGAAGGAGCAGAAGCGAATGGTTTCCTTCACTCAAGACTCATTTGCTTCTTTACCAACTTCTGGCACACTTAAGGCAGAGGCACAAACTGCAAGCCCTGAGGGTTTACCTGCGTGGGCTACGTTACTGTGACGTACTTCCCGCGGTGCTGCATGGTTCAGTCCACTCCTGGTACAGTGCTGTGATGACAGACAGACCCTTTATGTGCCTATCCTGCATCAGATTCCCTCCCCGCATCACTGCAGAGAGGAGGTTTTATAGGGAGCTGAGAGAAGATATACCTGGAGCAGAGTGAGGGATATAGGAGTGTCACAGAGACAGCAGTGGCTGAAGTGGAAGTCAGGATGTGAGCCAGAGCAGGTGTTGGTGACCTATGCCTGTAATCCTAGCTACTCCAGGCCACTGGGGATGCTGAGATCTCGTCCCTGTCACAGGCTCAGGTACATCCCAGGAGTTCAGGCATCCGTGCTCCACGTACAGGCCACAGGGCTGGCCATTGAGATCCTAGCTGGTTACCGCCGCTGCCTTTGCAAGTCCCTAAGCCAAGGCTGGGCTGTCAGGGAACCCAGAGGGCAAAGAAGCTCACCCAGACACTCAGAGCAGGCATCAAGGCGCCTTGTCCTTCCTAAGAGCTGGTGTCCCATTGCCCTCTTTTGTGTTCAGGTAAGGTCGTTCCCTGGGGACAGACTATCTTCCTGCCTCAGACTCCTGAATGCTGGAATTACCTACTGCTCAAATCAGGAAGGTCATCCAGGAGCACACACAACCCAGGCTTTTCCTCTGAGGAAACCTGTCCTCATGGAGGCAGATGGCTTTCCTGGCAGACAGAAGGCACAGGTACCAACTCAGTGACCATAGCGTCAGCTGTCCCCAGTGCCAGAGGCTCATCTACAAACTGCTCTGCCCTCGACTGTCCATGACTGACAAACAATGTAACTCCCGAGAAGCAATTAGGCACCTTCTACTATGAGCCCAGGAGATATAGCAAATTGTTGATAGGAGGGGGCTATGGGCTACAGGATATAATCGCCCATGTCTGGTCACACTAGAAATAGTCTTGGTTAGATGGCTAACACCAGCCTGGAGCCAGAGGTCAGCCTTGCCTGGCTGCTTCAGGAGGAGCCAGGTATATTCCGAGACCCATGGCAGCTGAGGTAGGGCCTCGGTGGGAGTCATCTCCAGATGGGACTCTCCCCTTCTCTTCTCTAAAGGTCCCAAGGTTGCTGTCTATACCATCAGCCATTTCCCCAGGCTTCCACTGGCTGGGCAGACTAGGGCGTGAGGAAGCAGATGGAGTTTGCCTCTGGGCCAAGCACCACGGTGGCTTCAGCACAGTCCAAAAGCCTTAAAAACAAATACACCTTTAACTGAGAAGGGGTGACCTTGTCCAAAAAGAAATGTGCTCATTACCTGACTCATGAACTGATAACCCTTCTGTACCTCACCTTTATAATAACCATGAAATTATTTAATAAAATAGAAGGCTAGGTACTCGTTTCTCATGCTTGTATTCCTAGCTGATCAGGAGGCTGAGATCTGAGGATCATGTTTCGAAGCCAGCCTTGGGAGAGAACGTCCATGAGAATCTTATTAACCCCTCCCAAAACCTGGAAGTAGCACTGTGGCTCAAAGTAGGAGTGTTCTATCTATCCTTGAGGAAAAAAAACAAAAAAAATCACAAAAAACTCACAAAAAACTCAGGGACAGTATCTAGGCCCTGGATTCAGGCCCCATGACCAACAAAAATTAATTTAAAAATGTATATATATGTATATATTAATTGCCCCCACTTCCAGCAATCACTGCCATTTTTATCCATTTCCAGGCCTGCTTCCCCTACCAGTTAAAGAGAAAGAGAAACGTCAACTCACTTGTCATCTTTCTCATAAATGTTTAGTCCAAGGGCATCAACACCAAGCCAGAGGTCTGTCCCTTTCTTGTTTTTGATCTCAAAGTAGTTGATTCCATACATTTCCAGGTCCTGAGCAATCTTCAAGTACTCCAGCATAGCGCTATCTCTAGGGAAGGCAGATGAGACAGGTATAATGGTGAACACCGCCCCATTCCCCAAGAGTCAAACCTTGACCACAGCTTCACAGACAAGCCAATCACAAAGACTTTCTGTACTCTTAAACAAAGGGGCAGAGCTCTCTGGACCTGAAGGTTCAACTGCTTCTAGCCAACCCAAACCCAAACCAAATCCTCCTCCATGGGCCAAGGAGCCACCCCTCTACCTGTGGCGGGGTCCCTCAGCTCAGGCCCCGGGGAAAGCACTACCTGGAGTGCTCTGAGAAGAACCCAGGCCTTTTCTGGCCATCACTCACTTGAGCATCCCACGGTGTTCTGCGTGCCACACCTGGATCCGGTCCTCCCACTGCTCTCTGGTGAGCTTGTGCTGGTCCATGACTCTGAGTCGCGAGAGAAGAACACAGAGCTAAGTGGGCAGGTCATGAGAGGCCCACTGAGTCACCTGTCAGGTTCCATAGATTAGTGCTCTGACCCTCTGGGGGCTAATCGGTGCATGGAGGAGCCGGGGGCCCAGAGCCCTCAGGAGATGAACAGATCCCCCCAGCCCAAAGGAGCTCTTGACCTTGAGAGTCCTCCACTTCCTGCCAGGCTCTCACTTTTGGCAGCCCCCTCCCGCAAGGTGAGATGCTCGCACTCACTTGGGTCGGGATCAGCTCTGCTCACCTCTGAGGGATCAGCCGCTCTGAGCTGAGGTACCCAGACTTGTGCATTTCTTTGTTATAGTCTCCAAACTTGGCCTGGACGGCGTAGGAGCCCAGGAGCACGGCCGTCTCTGGGGGGCAGTAGATCTCATCGCTGAGGATCCCCTCCTTCACTTGGAGGAAGAACAACTTCTGGGTGATGTCCTGGATGAGTTCCTCAGACACGTCCTCTGGGTAGAACTTGGCCCTGAACTTGAACTGGACAGGATTCTCCTTCCTGACCTCCTGAGCAGACACCTGTGGGATAAGCCAGCTCTCGTTACAGACGGCTAGTGAGTGACTCACAAGGGACCCTCAGCATGCTTTTCAGAAGTCAGTGTTTGTTCTGAAGGGCATAGTATTTGTTCTGAAGGTCATCTTTTTAGCTTGCAGAATTAGAATTTAAAAAAAAAAAAGGTTGGTCTGAAGTACTTCTGTGCAGCCATACTGCATAGGAAAGCCACGCCACACTGCTGGGCCACTCTGTCCTCAGCCCTGAGTCCCATAGAACTCAGATGTGCAGAGGCCCCCCCTCCTCCCATGTCTTGCAATTCTGGAACTGCCCACCTACCAGCTGGCCACGGACTCTGGGACTGACCCAAACTTCCTCCAGAGCCTCTCAGGACACAGCAGGAGGGTAAGGTGGGGTCGGGTAGAGAAAAAACAGTTTTCAAAAGAATATGAAGAACATACATTCAGCTGATGGCATCTCTTTATAACTGCTAGGGGGTTACTCAATCTTTGGAATTGGAAGATAATCTATCACAGGTTCAAACAAAGCAATAGCTGGTTCTTACGACATAGAGGGTGACTCATGATCTCTAAGATTAATCTCACTGGCAAAAGAAAAAAAGAAAAAAAACTAAGGTCAACTAAAGAGGATGCAGTTAACCATCCCCCGGCCAGACAAGGGGGGAGTGAGGAGGAAAGCCAGGATCTGATTTCTGCCCTTATCCTGTCTTACCGGAAACCTGCAGCCCTTCTGTCTATAAAAACTTTTACACAAATAAAAAGGAACCAAAGGACAAAAGAGTTAAAGTACTCTGGTTTTAATGTCTACAGAGCAGAACTCCAATTAATAGCCCGTAAATAGTTAACCCCGCCTTACCTTTTTATCAAGTTTCAACCAGGTAGGAAATCCTTTATTGTCTGTATACTGGAGGCCAAAGTACCACACTTCCCGGAGGCCAATGGTCTTAACCACCTGTGGGAGACAGAGGCCCCAGCATGGGAAACCTGTAGCCACGAGCAACAGTGCAGGCCCCAGACGAGCAGGTCTGCACTGGCTGGCGGTGGCTGCCCTGCTCCGTCTCATGTGACCTTTTTTTTTTTTCTAGTCCTGGGCTTGAACTCAGGGCCTGGGCACTGTTCTTGGGCTTTCTCAAGGCTAGTGCTCTACTACTTGAGCCAGAGCACCATTTTCCAACTTCTTCTTTGCAGGTGGTACCAAGGAATTGAACCCAGGGCTTTGTGCGTGCTAGGCGATCACTCTACCACCAAGCCACACTCCTGGCTCTCATGTGGCCTGCAAGCCACATGGTTATCAAGGGGAAGGCACTCATGGCTATCTTTAAATCTTGCTAATACTCATTTCCACTCCTCCAAACTCTGAGTGCACAGCATGAGCTGTGAACCGTGGGACATGGTCCACCGCGGTCGATGTACACAAGAGTGTGACATCCATCAGAAAGGCCCTAGTGGAAAGAGGCCGAAAGTGATCGGCGCCATGCTTGAGCCTGTCTGCTGCCACTAGAGCCTCAAAGGCCACTGGACTTAGGAACAGGGGTGGTCCTCAGAAGGAACGCAGGAAGCAGGGGGTGGCTGGCTTGGCTACATATACACCAGAGCCACAGAGGCCTCTCTGAAATTCCAGTAGAGCTATGCTGGGATCCTGGACCTACATCATAGCAAGAGCTTCACAACTACAACACAGGGAAAAGGGTCTGTGGTGCATTCCTGAGACCACCTGTTGCTGGCTGTTCTCATGAAAGTCTTGGAAATAAACAGCCACAGTTGGGTGTGCACAACAAAACTCTGAGTCCTCCAGCTTGGACACACATTCTAGATCCCAAGGCATATAACGTCAAGCCTCTGGAAAATGTTTAACCATTCCCGTCCTTCAAATGCGATGTTTAAGGTGTAAGAGGGCCGAATGCAAGAAACCACACTTGAGGTATTTGCGTAAGGTAAACCCTGCAATCTTCAATAAACACCTGGCCTGGCCTGTTTTGCCATCCATAGTGGTAGATGCTAGTGAATGCTTAGAGTACCTTTTATTAAATGCCAAGGGTTGACTTGTTCAATCTTCTTCCACTCACTCCCACCCCAACAGGGAGGACAGACCACACCTAAGATTCTTCTGTGAGGGACCATGTGAAGGAAATTCAGATGTGCAAGGTGCTCTGCTCCCAGGTGTGTCTTTAGGCAGCCGAGTCTGGAAAGACCAAGGCCAGGTCTACCTGACCCTGCTTATTTCCTGTTCCCTGCCATCTTGCACCTTTCATCTGAGGCTGTCACAAAGCACACAATTAAGTCCCATGTACAGAAATGAACAGGTGCTCACTTTAGCCTTTCCTCTTCATCCCCCCACAGCCTCAGCTTAGTCTTGAAGTAGCTGGGAAGAACTCGCATCCATCTGACCACTCTCTCCATCGCTCCTAAGCACCTGCTGACCACTGCGTTCTCTTCTCTCCTGCTTCTGCTCTAGGGTGGAACAAATCTCAGCATCTGGAACCACTGTGGACCCCCATGCTCTCTGTGGAAAGCCAACCCTGGTGCTCTATTCTAGTACACATCTTCACCACAGAAACCTATTTTCCATGAAAGTATCCTCCCTGTCTGTTACTAAGCTCCATTTCTATCACCAAGGTAACCTCAAAGCGACATGCTGGAATTCAGACAACCCTTCTTTCTTCAGTGCATTCTAAAACCATCCCATAGGTCCATCCTTTGGGGAAAGTCCCACATTCCTAAACAATGCTCCTTATCTCTGCCTTTAAGCTTGGGGTGGGGGACATTTAGATCCATCTCAAGAGGTCTGGATGACAGGATTAGAAGAAAAGGGCAGGGGGCACTGGCTCTATCTGATCTTGAGCAACAGCTACAGTCTCTTCCGCTGGCTCAGCAGAAGGCTGGTAGTCTGTTAGTCCAGTCCCTGTATGGCAGCTGGGCCCCAAGATGCCTTTCAGTGCACCTCTAGACTGGAGTCTTACATGGAGGGTGATTCTCTGAGGCTCACACTGGGTGGGGAGGGCCTGGTGCAGGGGTAGGGCGGGGAGAATGACTTCAGAGTCTCTTCCCCCTGGCTATCAAAGCCACATCTCAGTGGCAACCTGGGAGAGTCTGGCCCTCCACGTTCCTCTGTAACTACAGGCCAGTTCTTCCTCGTGTCCTCTGGTTTCCTTTTCTGCTTTCTGAACAGTCTTACTTGGGGTCCCACCACTCACTCACAGGTACTGGCTGTGCGGTCTGGAAGGGTGACGTTGGGCCCTGTTGGCCTGTGGTTCAGAAGCAGAGCTGGCAGCCCATTCCTGTGCTCATACCACCCAGAAGACTCCACTTGACAGGTCTGGATTGTCTTTTAGGGGGACCTTTTCGTGTTCACCCTAAACTCGGCCTCCCTGGGAGCGCTTTAGCCATGATAGGTGAGGCAGAGCCGGGAACAACCTGGAAACAATAGTGACTGGAACCGCAGTGACCGCCTGGCTGCCCCGACCGCACCTACCCCTGTAGGGCCAGCCCAGGTGTGCCCTGGCACCCCGGTCACACCCTGGCACCACCGCTTGGTTACAAAAGCTGCCATGCACACCAGCTGCTCCCTTCCTGGAGGAGATGGAGGTTGGATTAAGAACAGGTGAAGGCACCTGGAGCTTCTAAACACTTTGCTCAGGTTCTTATCACCATCTCCCCACTCCAGTCTGACCTCTGGTTCACTCACAGCCCATCGCATGCTCTGGTTTGGTGGTTGGATACAGGTATGGCTGCAGCCAGTTCCACTCTCAGGAAAGCAGGCTCTGGTTCAACTCCTGCTGGCCCTCTGCCCCCTGGACTCTTGTCCCTGAGCAGAATTTACTTATCCTAGAAAAGTAGGTCCTGCCTAGAACCTGGAATTGTTGTGTGGAAAAGCACAAGAGGCTTCATGGTAGCCCGATGCTCTTATTCCAAATGTGCCATTCAGGGAGATGCAGGCACATGGAGGCACCTGCCTGCCACCCCCAGGCGACTCTAGTGACACACTGCTGATCTGAGTGACGCTTGGATCCTGGTGTCTGCTGGGGACTCAGGTTGCTGGCTAGCACAAGAGCATTTCCCTTGCCACTGTCTGGAGTCTCTGAGTCGAGGAAGGTGGGCAGAGAGGGAAAAAAAAGGCAGGAGGGAAATCTGGGTTTTCTAAAACCAACTATGAGGCGAGGGCGAGGGCAACACCCCCTCAGAGGGGTTCATTTAAAACCTGGTGAAACCTCTCCTAGAAACCAGTATTCTGTAGTAGTGCACTGAATGGCTGGGTGAGCCAACCATTTCCAGCATTTGGTGGAGAGAACAGAAAAGACAACGGGATCAAGAAAGAAACAGGAGCCAGATGCTGGTGGCTCATGCCTACAAACCCAGCAACTTAGGAGGCTGAGACCTGAGAATCCAGGTTTGAGGACTCTTATCTCCCATTTATCACCAAAGAGCCTGAGATAGAGCTGTGACTCAAGTGGTAAGAGTGCCAGCCTTGAGCAAAACAAAGCTTAAGGACAGCCTCCAGACCTGGAATTCTAGCCCTAGTAGCAGCAAAAAAAGCAAACAGACAAACAGGAAAGACAAGAGGCCCAAAGCCTCAGGAGTCTGTCCACAGCGTCTGCTAGGCAGTGCCACACCCACTGCTTGGGCCAGCACAGCAGGACTGCACAGATGGTTTTCAAATAAAGCAGAGACAGTCAGGAATGGCATATGGGTCCAACCTGGTCTGCTGGGTTTCTATTTTTCAGATGGCTGTGGTGGGGTGGGGTGGGGGGGCAGAAGGGGGGAATAGGAGTTCATCACAATCCAGCGTCCCCCTCTGCCATATTACTAGAGCATAGCCATCTTCATTCATTCACAAGTTTCTGGCTGCTTTTAATACTACACTGGCAAGATTAAACACTTAAAACCTACATTCCATAGCCTGTAAGCCTAAAAATTTTTACTGTCTGGCCTTTTACAGAAAAAAAAAAGTGTGCTGATTTGTGACCCAAAGCTGTAAAAAAACAATCACGAATAATGGCTTTCTGTTCCACCTTGTTTCAGGAAGACTGAGCTATTAGAAATGACTGTATTTGAAACACCTGCTGCTAGGAAACAAGCCAAATATGAGATTTTAACAAAACCATCCGGCTTTTAAAGGTGTTTTGTAATGCTAGCATGACACAGAATAGCATTTTCTCCTTTCCAAAGTTTTGAGCAAATCAAGGCCACTCAGCAAACAAGATGATTTGGAGGTTGCACAAAATGTTCCCCCTCTCAAGGCTGGAGACCAACCTGATCAAAAAGCTGCTTTCCGGTGGTATTTGGCTGGATGGCAAACTCCAGCTCAGCATCCATGGTGGTAACTCGAACATTGATCTGCAGGACAGAACAGAACACATCACATTCTTTTCTCTGATGACCTGGACTTCTGCAGCAGCATGGCAGCTTGGTGATCCCCTCCCACACTCACTCCCATGCTCGTCATAAGGCCCTCACCACACACCCTGGCTGGGTGGGGGAGGGGGGTGAGGGAGGAGGCAAGCGCACAGTCAAGTGCAAACGCTTGACCTTTTTGCTTCAATAAAGCACACTCACACTTTGGGCTAGGGGACTTTTCTTAAGAAAAAGTCTGTGATAAGTGTTCATTATTTTTCCATACACACCACCTCCCGACCTTCACCATGTGAAGTGAAGCAGACAGGGAGCAGTTTACACTGAGGCGGGAGGTGGAGGAGAGAGGAACTGCCAAGTTTGAATACCCTTAGTAACCATCTAAATGTCAGGGAGGACTCTCCCAGTGGCCTCAGAGAACAGAGGGGATCAGCTATTATGAAAATGTGATTATAAAATATGAGATATCACTAGGTATAGCTATATTATTCCAGATACCGTAAAGGTATTGCTTTAAATGCTAATTATAGATCAAGGAAATGAGGAAAATGACTTCTAAAATTAAAAGACGTGAAAAGTAAAATGGTACATATCCTAGGAATGCAAACATGCAAACTCCACCTAGACAAGAGCGGGTACAATGGACGTAGCACTAGGATGAGAACAGGGAACAAGGTGATCTGCAGACCTGAAATCCTAGGGTGTGAGAGACCCTTAAAATGTTTCTTATAGCCGGGTGTGGTGGCTATAATCCTAGCTATTCAGGAGGCTGAGATCTGAGGATCGCAGTTCAAAAGCCAGCTCCGGCACTAAAGTCCATGAGACTCTTATTCCAATGAACCACTAGAAAACAGGAAGTGGGGCTGAGGCTCAAGGGATAGGGTGGTAGCCTTGAGCTGAAGAGCTCAGGGACAATGCCCAGGCCCAGAGCTCAAGTCCCACAACCGACAAAAAAAAAAGTTTCTTATGTCCAAAATAATACTACTAATAAAAAAACACAAACAAAAAAAAGCCTCAAACCTACAATAACAACAAAAACTGACAAAACTGACTTCAAGAAAGTTTTCCAATTTCCCATTTGAGAAAACTCAGAACTTACTTAAGTATATACACACCACTCAGACCTAGTCCAAGGGAAACACAGCAGCCTTCGCAACACTCACAATCAAGAGGTGTCTGCTTCCACCACTGAACCCGGAAACAGTCTGAGCTGGAAAGGTATCACTCTTCCTACTTGGGTAGAGATGTCATGAAGACAGAGACTGTTGGCCCACAGAGGCCCCAGGACCAGTTAAGAGCACTGTGGGCACGCATACACACACAACACAACACAACACACAACACACACACAACACACACACAACACAACACACACACAACATACAACACACACACAACACACACACAACACACACACAACACACAACACAACACACACACAACACAACACACACACACACACACACACAGCTCACAGCACAGGAGTTAAATCAGGTTTTAACAAATAAGGAAACACATCTACATCTCCACTCTCCTTTTTAGTATTTTGGTGTTGTTTCCTTGGTAAGCAATTAAAAAAAAAAAAAGAAGGAACTCAGAGGACTTGCATGCAAGCTGGCACTTGCACTTGGAACAATGTCACAAAATGAACAATGTCACAAATTGGGCTGAACCCATGGCTCAAGTGGCAGAGCATCTTCCTGGAAAGTGCCAGGACCTGATTTTAAACTCTAAGACCACCAAAAGCAAACAAACATAAAACAGTGCCATAACCAAGACAAGAGTATGTTTCCGATGCATAAAGATGGTTCCACCAAGGACTCAGACCCACCAGGTTAATAAACACCAGCCCACAAATCCAAGCCACAAGCTAAGACTGGGGACAGGAATGCCTGGCTCCCACTTTTTTTTTTTTTTTTTATCATCTTGGCTATTTCCCCAATTACCAAGCTGCCAGTTCTGAGAGCAGTGCAGCACATAATGCTTTGTGAACACAATATGCCGTTAGTCATTTAAACGCCATCCTAAAAACGACCGTCTGCATCTCAGGATTGCCAAGACTACTGGAAAACACCCCTGCTTGGTGAAAGCAGTAGTGATAATTAAAGGTTCCTTTGGCTTGGGTTCCCTCCTCCCCTGCCCGCCCCCACAATCATGGCTATGAAGGGGCTGAGGAAGACTAAATGACTCTTGTCTCCCTTCCAGTCTCTCCCTTTTTGGAGCTAAGACATGAGAGTTACAGTGTGAAAATACATATGGAGCTAGATATGATCATACTATACTACTGATAATGGAAGTTCACGTGAGTAGTACTCCATAGAAGGAAATGAGTCTTTCCATAGCTATCTATGATTAGAATTTTAGGATGACTTGTGCTGGATCCAAGCCAGAAAACTGAAGATGCTTGAACATCTCAAAAATTAAAAAGTGAGGTTCTAATGAGCTCACGTTCATTTTTCATATTGACCATATTTAAGTCAAAAAGGCTCCTTCATTTCTTTTTTTCTGGCACTAGATAGCAGTTTAGCTTAGGTGAGTTTTGTTTTATTTTGTTTTTGTTTTTTAATTTCAGGGGGAAAGGTAAATTTCTCATGTTAAAAAAAAAGCAGTAATAGTAAGTTTTTTTTTTTTAAACCAGAACATGTTACTTGTCTGTTTAAAGAAAAAAGTCACCTAGATACATAAGGCCATACAGGTTGAGGTTAAATGAAAGGACCTCCAGGATATGGAAACAAGAGCCATATAATGTGGGATTATTGTTCTTAATGTACTGTGTTATTTCTCATCTCTTTTGTTGTTCCTTGGTTATTCTTATATTGTTACAGTATCTTACCTTGGTATCTGGTATATTGTATATTTGGAAGAGGACATTTATGGGGAAAGGAGTGACTGATAGGGAGAGGGAGAGGAGACCTGTGGCCATGTATTAAGTAGTTTGAAAGGAAAGGGTTGTAGTAACTTTCTCACATACTCAAGGATTAGAAATAGAAAGGGAAATATGAATGGCAGCATTTGAGTGTTTGAATTTCAGGCAGTGGATTCGGTGATAAGAGGTTCACTCCTATGTTATCACACCTACTTTATCTCACCTGCATTCAGGCTGGGTCAGTGTAGAACTATCCAATCTGCCAAAATTACACCAAGAACGTGACCTTCTTTTATCATCTGAAACGTCAATGCCGCTTTCCAACATTCCAGCCTTCTTCCGAAGGTGCCACTTCAGCAACTTTTAACAGCTTTCAAATATTTGGATAAAATCTTTTGAATGCTAAGAACTGTTCTGATTAGGAAGTGGACGTAGTAATGTTCTCCCACAAAAGGAAGAACTACACAATCGCAAAAAGGGAGAACTAATCACAAAAAGCATTTTTTAGATGCTGTTTTGGTTCATTGAATTAAATAGAGATATTACTGAGGTTTCATTTACTGAACTAACTTCCTTCCTTTACTTCCTTTTTTTTTTTTTTTGGCTATTCCTGACACTTGAACTCAAGACCTGGGCACTGTCCTTGGACACTTTTTGCTCAAGGCTAGTGCTCTGCCACTTGAGCCACAGAACCATTTCCGGCTTTTTCTGACTCTGTGGTACAGAGGAATCAAATCCAGGGCTTCGTGCATGCTCGGTGAGCACTCTTCCACTGGGCTATGCTCCTGGCCCCTGAGGTTTCATTTTCCTGCTGAGTTATTAGTACTCTTTCTTACAAAAGCTTTGTGGAAATAAAATCTACATATCATAAACTCTGCCCACTCTCAAATGTACAAATCAGAGATTTTTGGTACACTCACAGGATAATGTAACCAAAGCTACTATCTAGTTTTAGGGTAGTTCTTCTTTGTTACTGTTGGTTGGTTTCCGTTTATTGTTTTTGAAGCAGGGTCTCAACTGTGGAGCTTGAGCTAACCTTGCATTCTGGATCCTCTTGCTTCTGCCTTTACTGGGCTGGGATTATAAGCATAAGTTTTAGGACATTTCACCACTCACCGAGGAAATGTGGTACTTACTAGTAGCCACTCCCCATTATTCTTAATTCCTCAAGCCCTGGCAACCAATAACCTAGTTTCTGGCTCTATGGATTTGCTACTATTAAGTATTTCATATAGATGGGACCTTATAATACGTCGTCTTTCATGGACTGGCTTCTGTCATTCAGTACATTTTCAAAGTTCATCCACGTTTCAGCCTATGTAAACTCTTGATCCCTTTTCTACTGAATAATACGCCACTGCCTGGTTATATATGCTTTGTCTATCCACTGCCACTTTATGGACACTGGGTTGTACACTTTATTAACTTGCTCCCAGTGGCTTTGGTGCAAAAAGACACAGCTGAAAAACATACAAATCTAGATAATCTAGTTCAAATTAACATCAACAAGTCTTTAGGGTGAAACCAAAATATAAGTGAGAGTAATTTTCAAGACCTCAAACCTTGGTGATTAAGTTGAATTTCTGCTTAAACACCCCTATATCCTTGGGAAGCCAGTATTGGCCTTCAAGCAAAAGCTGGCTGAACCAGCAGTGAGATACCTGTGGCCACTGGCCCCCATCTAATGCTACAGATAGGGGAGGGGAGACAGCAATCATGACCCTGAGAAGCTCCACCAAAGCAGGGGTGACAGCCAGGAACTCCCAGTATCCTCCCTGCAGACCAGCCCCTCTCTAGATAGTGGAAAGGACCAACTTAGTCTGCATTCTGCACTCAACCACAACCATGCCACGTACCACCACTGCACCCAACTGAATTAATGATTTTTAAAAATTTAAATACCTTCTTCATATCTTAGACTTGTTTGGTTCAATCTCCTGTCCTCTAACACACACATCCTGAAATACACACACACACACACACACACACACACACACACACACACCTTGCTTCTGCTGCTAAAGGACATGTGTCATCCCAGACACGTTTGATAGAGTGTTAGGATGGAGTCACACCCCATCCCACCATTTAAATATGGCAGGCTCCAGCTCTCAGTGCTCCTCCAGGCCTCTGAGGCTCAAACTAGAACATAGAGAACTTATTAAAACTGTTTCCTGGGCCATTGGAAATGGGCTATAAATTTATATCTACCAAGTCTAGTGCTCAAGGGAAAGGGACTTGAAGAGCCAAGATAGAAAAAGCCACAGTTCATGTTGTGGCTAACACACTCATGGCTACTATTAAAGACCTGCCATCTGAAAACGACACGTGTGTCCTAAATTTCCACGCGTTGTTCTACAAGACAGTTTTTTTCTTTTTCACCAAACCTACAATAGACAGGCAATTTTAGTGCCTCTATATCCTGATTTCCTTGTAATCTTGGAGGAAGACAAACCACATCTCTACAAACAATATATCAGCCATCAGTGTCTTACAACACACAGTGTTCATTTTCCAGAAAGGCTGTATAACAAATAACCAGCTCCTGTAAAACATTACCACTAACTCAGCAAACTATAACCAGGCAAGTCCAGAAATGCAGACCCTTGGGTTCAGTCAAGGAAGGAAGAGCCCAAAGACTGTTTGTGGGTTGGCTTTTATTTACTTTTGTTGCTCTTCTTCCTCCATATTATCACCCCTTCCTTCTGAGGATTTGAAAGCAATGGCTTAATTGTTTAAAGATAACCACCCTTATCTACTACCCCCAAAGAAACGGTGCCTTTCAAGTTACATGTGAAAGATTACAGCCAGAAATGACTGTTTCTATAAGAAACCAAATTACATAAGATAGTGCTACTTGAACTCCACTGACCCAAATTTTACATTATTATGATTTTTAGTAAGTGTAGAGCTAAATATTCAATTTTAACACATCTGGTTATATGTTGTTCTCTTTAGAAAGAGCCAGAGTAAGAACTGCTGTGCTGAAGATGTTGGTGGAAATCATACAGAAAAGATGAATAACATAGACACTCATTCAATCTTTCATTAAACCAAGCAACATCTCCAAACAATACAGGCTCATCCCTAAAACTATTCAGCATGCTGAGATCCGAGGACTGGGGCTCAAAGCCAGCCTGGGCATGCACAGACAAATCTAAATCAATCTACCACAATTTAGAGCCTCCTGGATTAAGAGCCAGTCCTGCTCCCCGATCACCTGTGCCCCACTTCCTTCTTGAGAGGGAGGGGTTTAAAAGTCCTGTGGTTAGCATTTGCCCAGGTGCTAATCACTAATGAAAAGCCATTTCTCCAACTCAACACCTTGCAAAGCTACTGCGCTGTAACTAGAGCCTCTCAGCTCATGTCAAGCACAGTCCTTTCTGTAGTTTTAGGAACTAGTGAGTGTAAACTTTAATTGAAAAGAAACTTTGAACAGTCATAGTCTCAAATTGTTAACTGCCAGCAGGTCTGGCAAAAAGTGTGCTTACCGAATTCTACAAATGTTTGTTGGAAGTTTTTCTGGGGGATATGTTGTTTTTTTTTTTTTGCAAGATTCACATTTATATCCAATTATTTACAAATACTGGTTAACTGACAAGCTTGGTATTTTTTCTTTCTTTGTCTGAAGCACAGCAACCTGAGCTTGATTCTAATGGCTCATACTTGTAATCCCCGCTATTCAAGGAGGCTAAGAAATGAACTAAATAAAAGAAAGAAATGAAATAAATAAAATAAAACGATTAAAAATAAAGCCCAACAACCCATACATTTTATCCTTGGCCTGGAGTGGCCTGTCTGGTCCCGTTTCCTGGGGAACACAGTGTGCTAAATTCTTGTGCTAGACTCAGCCACTTCTTTTTCTTGATTCTGCTTGCCACTCTAACTAGGCTAGGCTGAGACGTAAAGCCGAAAGCATTCACATGGGGTAGACACAGAGAGGGACCAGCACTAGCTCAGAAGGGGGTGGGTCTCAGCCCTTCTTAATTCCGTCTGTCTACACTGTCAGATTTGCTGCATCAATATATTTTAAGTAGGACTAAAGCAGTGCCAAGGAGTAACTATTTGTAGGTGTCTCCAAGTGGGTGCTGCTTCGGGTAGGTCACCCTTGTCTGACAGTCTTCTTTTGTTGAGACTAGAGTTGCTCAGGTTGGCATCAAACTCCTTATCCTCCCATCTGTCTCCCAAGCAGCAGGTAAGCCTCACCATTCTGGGCCTGGTGGCTGTGTGTGGTGTGTGTGTGTGTGTGTGTGTGTGTGTGTGTGTGTGTGTGTGTGTGTGTGTGTGTGTTGGGGCTTTGAACTCAGAGCTTGAGTTCTTCACTTTTTTGTTCACAGTCAAGGCTGCTCTACCACTTGAGGCAAACCTCCACTTCTGCATTTTGCTGGTTAGTTGAAATAAGAGATTCATGGATTTTTCTGTTCAGGCTGGCTTTGAACCTCAGTGCTCAGATCTCAGCTTCCCCAGCAGCTGTGGTATAAGCCATAGGCACCTGGAAAACTCACTTTTTTGGGGGGCTGGGGTCATGGGGCTTGAACTCAGGCCCTGTGCCTGAGCTCTTCAGCACACAGCTACTGCCCTACCCCTTGAGCCATAGCAGCACTTTCAGTTTTCTGGTGGTTAATTGGGGATGAGTCTCATGGACTTTAGTGCCTGGGCTGGCTTTGAACTGCAATCCTCAGATCTCAGCCTTCTGAGTAGCTAGGATTATAGTTGTGAGCCACTATGCCCAGCTCCAATCCACTTTTTAATGGATGAGGACTGGGGTCCAGTAACGTTTGTACAACTTCCTCAATTTCTGGTAATCAAAAGCATTTACATTTATGTAGTTCTTAGTGCTGTTCCTAAGATTTTATCTTGAACTGTTTTAAACGTTTGAATGGAAAAGTCGGCATTTCTAAACTCCAGAGTAAAAATGTGAGTCCACACAGACGGTTATAACCCTGTCCCCTCACCTCAGGCTCATGGGATAGGATCTCAAGTCCTTCTCCAGAACTCCTTTCTGCCTCTGACAGGGAGCTTCTGCTTGCCCCCAGACCCAAGGCTGCTTAGCAAACACTGCAAAAAGCAGTCCTGTTTGTACTCACTGTGATCAGAGCAAATCGGCCCTTTGGAACCAGAAGGGAACTCTGAGCACTCACATTAAACAGAGAGTCAGATCCTTCCTCTTAAAACCTGGCGCGGAGCTGTGTGTGCTAAGCCTGATCCCAGGTTAGACACTGCTGCCAGAAGCAGCTGCATCCCAGAGCTCAACCCAAGTTCACCCCCAGCCCCCACCCCCACAGGCCAGGTCTGTGCTGCAAAGGCACACTCTGGATTTTCTGACCTGCCCCTCTACTTATATCTGTTAACTTTCAACTCCCTCCACATTAGAAATGACATCCGTTGTCTTTGCAAACTCAATACGGAAACTTGAGTCATTCTTAAACACTTTATTCTTCATAGGAAAGGGGAAAAGAAAGGATACTGTTTTTCCAGAAACAGAAACAACCTACATCTTCCTCTCTTCACCTCAAAGCAGATAAATGAATTTCTCTTTCAAGGTCACTTTCTCTTTATCTAATAAATCTGTGGTGTCTTGATTCTGTGACCTGTGACATCAGCTTTACTAGATGTGCCACACAAACTTCATACCAACTCAGTGCACTGAAATGTGGAGTTGATTATATACACAAAACTCGGGATCTTGTCAAGAACAAAATAAAGGACAAGGTAAAGATGGCTATTATACACCATGATTTTTTTTTTTTGCCAGTCCCGGGGCTTAAACTCAGGGCCTAAGTACTGTCCTTGGGCTTTCTCAAGGCTAGAGCTCTATCACTTGAGCCACGGCACCACTTCCTGCCTTTTCTATGTATGTGGTACCAAGGAATTGAACCCAGGTCTTCCTGCATGCTAGGCAAGCACTCTTACCATTAGACCAAACCCAGGACTCCACTGTGATGGTTTTTAATTGTGGGCTCACAAAACATAGGAAACTAAAGGAGGTAGACTGAGTTCACTATGCACCCAGAGTGCAATATTTTCTTCGTAAATTCAGAAGTCTGTGCAGACTTTCTTGTCCAGGCTAGAGAGAGGCAGGACACTCAAGGAATAATGGAAGTGTCAGCATAACAGAATTCCATTGCTAACCTGTTGTTACAACCACACGGAAAATAAAGCACTTAAATCTAGTGCTATGTTGCAGATAAATCCAGTGAAGACCATGTGAGCAGGGATATTCTGCAATATTAAAGAACATTTCTCCTACGAGAAGCTTAGACAAGATTTATTTGAATGTGCTTGTCGTCCTTTCTTTTGCCATCTATCAAAAATAATTAGAAAGTAAGTCCACAATAGCTTTATTATTATGTTTAACTCCAAACTAAATTCATAAGCTTACAAAACTGACTTGAATAGGCAAACTCCAGCAAAATGACTCTAAAATCACTGTTACTGGTTATACTATTTTTTAAAAGGACTCTTCCATTTGTACTGTGTTCCAATCAAGTACTACATGTTCCATCAGTGAGGGGATTGTAATTACACACATGACTACTTGGTGGGTTCATTTCACAGCCCATGACCCTCCCGCCCCAACTCCAGCTTGGTCAGCAGCACTCCTCCCCCCGCCCCCCGACCCTCATTCCCGGCCAGGTACACATAGATACACAGGTACACAAAGGTACACAGACACGGTACACATACAGACCTTGTAAAATGGTTGCCTAAAACCCCACTCAGCAGATAGCTCATAATTTAGGATATTAATTTCCAAGTCTAAAGTTGCTATTAAAACAATGTTCTATTCACAGTTGGGTCCCAGCACCTCTCAAAAGTTTGGGAATAGAGTAATAAAGGAATAACTGAGGATTCCATGGCTACTACTACATACATATGTTTTTTTTTGGGGGGGGGAGTGTGATGGCCGAGGTGGGATTAAATCAGCAGATAAGGACATATCTTGCCCATCAAATCCACGTACAAACAAGTTTGAGCAGGAAGATTATCCTCCAGCACCAGGGTTTGTGTTGGCTCATTTAAACTAACTCACCACTTGGCGCCCGTGGCTCAAGCCTGTAATCCTAGCTACTCAGGGAGCTGAGATCTGATGATTAAGATTTGAAGGAAGCCTGGAGGCTGGCTGGAAATGGGTCATCATTTGATGACCATGTGAAGGGGTGGGTATCCAATCCTTTTAAAGGCCCTGCAGTTCACAGGTCCGACAAACCAGGGACGAATCAGCAACGGGGTGTTGAAACATTGGTGGGATGTCAGAGCCAGAGGACACAAAGTGGGGTGCAACCTGCTTCCTGCATTACTTCGTTAAGTTGTCTAAGATGGAGGGCAAGAATGACTAGCTTGGAATGGCAAAGCTTTTAATCAGATTAGAAGTCAGTGGCCGCATGTAGAACCAGGTCAGGCTCCTGGTGACTGGAGCGAGGCAGGCAAAGTTGAAGAAACTCATGGGGATCACCCCGAGAGGCAAAGAGTGTTTAAAAGTTTGTACTAGAAGCAGACACTAAAGTTTTTAGTGTCAATGAGGGGCCTGAACTCAGGGCCTCTCACTCTTGGCCTTATGCTCTTGCTTGGAGTTTTTAAATTAAGGGTGGCATGTCCAGTTAATTGCTAAGAGTCTCTCAGATTCATCCGCCCAGGCTGGCTTCAAACCTTGATCCTCATATCTCAGCCTCCTGAGAAGCTGATTACAGGAGTAAACCACAAGCACCCAACTTCCTTTCATTTCTTGTATTTCTTAATACCTGGTCTTTTGCTTTGCAGCCAAGAAAGCCAGGATACCAATAAGCAAGCATAAAACATCACTATAGGTAGAGATAAGTTCTATAAAAGTAATGGGAAGGGGGGCCGGGAGTTTGTCCTAGTGGTAGAGTGCTTGCTTAGCATGCATGAAGACTCGGGTTCGATTCCTCGGTACCACATACATAGCAAAAAGCCGGAAGTGGTGTTGAGGCTCAAGTGGTAGAGCTCTAGCCTTGAGAAAGTCCAAGGACAGCGCTCAGGCCATGAGCTCAAGTCCAGGACTGGCAAAAAAAAAAAAAAAAGTAATGGAAAGGGCAAAGGGTAGATAGATATTGATGGAGCTTGAGTCTAAAATGCAAGATTGAGTTACAAAGCACCCAGAAATTCATGTATATATGACATAATAATACATAATTATACAATTGTAAATAATATATAATACTATATATAATATTATACATATATATTATTATGTCAAACTCTACACTTTCAATGATAAAGAAGCAATTCATTCATGTAACAATCTCTTTTCTGCTCAATACAGGTACAAGCTGCATTTAGCTTATGCCAAAAATCTGTCATTAGATGATGGCTTAGCAAGTGTGACACAAGATACTGTCACTTTCACCATGTAACAAAGAACAGCCACAGACAGCAGCGTCAATAGCCACATTACCTCCACACCAATCATGTATTCTGCAACGTGACAATTTGTATAACAGACACCAAAGGACAGAAGGACTTGGATACATGCAGCAACCTGGCTAATAAAAGAGATTCTTTGTTCTTTGATAACAGCTTTTTTCTTAAAGACAACTGGAACTAATGGGGTGACTTTCCTTCTAAATATTAGCCTACCCATAAAACATACATGCAGATACAATGAAGGTTTAACAATAGTTACTTTACTCTCAAAGATGGGTTTGGTAATTTTTTTCTTCTGTAATGAAGTAGAGAGTAGATATTTCCAGCTCTTACTTGCAGACTGTTGCACTGCCTTAGAACAATCCTTCAAAAATGTACACAATATTCTTGTCAAGTAGACATTAGAAAGGCAGGTGCTAGCCGTGTCACTCTCCAGATGAGGGTGTCTCTGCTTCTTCCTCTACATCTTTCTCCAGACCTTTGGGTATTACTAGGGTTTGAACTCAGTTTGTGCTTGCTAGACAAATGCACCACCACTTGAGCCACAACCTCAGCTGCTGGCCCCTTCCTTAAGGGAAAACAGTTAATCACACTATCATATAGGACAATGCTAAATTGATCTTCGCTGGGGCAAAAGTACAAAACAAAAATCAGTGCTGTCAAAAGTGACTCTAAAGTGATAAACAAAGACAGGCAAAGTCTGGCATACCTGTACTTACTTGTCTACTCTGGCCCACAGAGGATAATCTGTTCCTCTCTCACCTTTATTTTTTGTGCTAGTCCTGGGGCTTAAGCTCAGGACTGTGAGTTTTTCTGCTCAAGGCTACTATTCTACCACTTGAACCATAGTTGCACTTGCAGCTTTTTAGTGACTAACCGGAGGTAACAATCTCATGGATTTTCCTGCCCAGGCTGGCTTCACTGTGATCCTCAGACTTCTGAGTAGTTATAGGTATAACTTATCTTTCTTTCCTGAGCTAGTGTTGAACTGAAATCCTCAGACCCTAAGTAACTAAGGATTTTAGGCATGAGCCATCCATGCTGGCTTCTCTTACTTCTATCAATAAGAGTCGGGCCCAAATCAGAAAGTTTTGATTTTGCATCTCAGGTTACTCAGTTAAAAGGGTAACAATATTAGGGGAGCTTTCCTCTTCCTCTGAAACAGCACTACCATTTTATCTGCAGATAATAAAAAAGGGCTTCAAGACTATGGAAAAATGGAATGGACTTCTGCCCCTGGCAAGTCCATCGAGTCTCAACTGTTCTCTGCCAACAGCCGGTCCTGCAGGCTCCATCTGCGTCTGCGTCTCTCTTGCCCCACTGCTGTTCTTTGATGACAAAGTCACCTTCTCCGTTAGACTGAACTCCTTAAAGTTTTTACTCATGTTCAAGGACCTGGAATGAGCACGCAGGGTGTGACCAAACTCTGACTCAGGTGAATGAAGTCCAGGAGTGACAAAGGAATTGTGACAATTAGAACACACACTGGATCCAAGGAGATTAGGTCATTATGAACATTTCCTGTTCTTTCCTGTAATAACTATGGACAAACTTCACACGGCTCATAGAAACCTGAAAATTACAGTTACAAGTTACACTGAAGTCTGTAGGACACATCACGGAAAGTGTGTAGGCAACAGCCCTCTGTAAGGAGAAGACAGGTTTCGCAGCGATGCCACAACCTAGTTGATGCGACATCCTTCTTAGTGCTTCTACTTCCCCAATTGAGATTCACACTTACTACATGGCTTGCTCAGGCACAAGTAATACATTATGAAATTACTCTTTTATGGTCCTTTGTGGCACATTATAAATAAACATTTTACTTCAGTAAAACATTTCTAAGTCCTATTACAGCACAGTGTGTGTGTGTGTGTGTGTGTGTGTGTGTGAGAGAGAGAGAGAGAGAGAGAGAGAGAGAGAGAGAGAGAGAGAGAGAGAGAGAGAGAGAGAATGGGGAATGAGTATGAGTGAGAATACACTGGGCTTGCACTCAGGCTTCACATTCTCCCTTGGCTTTTTTGCTTGCTTAGGCTGGTGCTTTATCACATTAGCTATACCTCTGCTTCTGGCTTTTTGCTGGATAATTGGAGATAAGAGACAAGTTTTTCTGCCCAAGTTGGCTTTGAACTGAAATCCTCTGATCTTAGCCTCCTGAGTATCTAGAATTACAGAAGTGAGTCACCAGTACCTGGCTTCTTTGGTTGTTTGAAACACAAAACAAAACACCTCTGGAATAACATCTTCGTTCTTTAGATCAACAGGCATGGATGGTACATATATTAGGAGGGAAATAATACTACCTTCCAGTGTATTTAACTTGTGGTAGCATACATACATATAATGTAAACATTGCATTTTTAATTAGAGTAGCTGAGGAGTCCCAAATGTAGTTACTATCAAATGAAATAAAGCATAAGGTCTAACTTCATATGCACTCATGATTTTGAGAGAAGACTGAATTTTACTATCTCAGATTAGAGTAGACTCATTAAGTAACAAAAGAAGGCAGGAATAATGAACCATCTTAGGAATCTCCAAATTTTCAAACATATAGGAAAGCTTAGGTTCAATTAAATAAAAAAGAGGGCTGAGGAAGTGGTTCAAATGATAAGGCATGAAGTCAAAGATTTAACCTCCAATACCAGAGAAAATAAAAGAAGAATTATTATCCACTAAACTACAGATATTAATAAAGCTGCTGAGAATTTTGTTAAAAATCACAAGATTTTTAGAACAGTGCCTAGCAAGAAGCTGGTATGAAAGGAATAGGAAAGACAAAAAGGATGAGGAGCAGTGACATCTCTTTCCTTTAAAAATAGAGCCAAATGAGGCACTCCGGTGGCTCATGCCTGTAATCCTAGCTACTCAGAAGGCTGAGATCTGAGAATCATAGTTCAAAGCCATACCAGGCGTGAAAAGCCCATGAGACTTGTATCTCCAGTTAATTACCAAAAAGCTGGAAGGGGTAAAACATCAGCTTTGGGCAAAAAAAAAAAAGCCAGATGAGAATGTAAGCCCTGAGTATGAGTCCCAGTATGGGCATAAACACCACCAACCAAACACAATCCATTAGAAAACCAAAAAAGCCAGAGCCAAAATGTGACACACTACTGATCAAAGCTAAAGCACTCCCTGCAGAAACTTGTCTTTCTGGAGTTGAAGTCCTGCTATCTCCTCATTTCCCATCCTATCACAATCCACCTACCAGTAATTGTACCCTAGGGTTGAAGCCGGAGATTGAAGCAGACAGGCACTTCTTTCATCCACCAGACACAAATTTATTAATGAGTACAGAATGGTACTCCCCTGCCGCTGGCAGCTCGCCCTTTTCCAGGACTCTATCTCAGTAGGGACTCCACCATTCAGTCATCTATGCAAGCCAGAAGCAGGAAGGCATCATGACACAGTCCTGAGAATCCATTCTACCTCCCAGGCTGTTCACTTTTACTTCCACGGGCCTAAGCCATCACCAGGGCTCATAGCTACTCAGAGCTACCAGCTACCAGGAGTCTTGCCACCTCCTGCTACTGTGCATTCTCATGTTACAGACAACAGGCAGGTCTGCAAAAGGTAAATCTGATTTGCTTTCTAGAAGGTCAAACTCTGAGTTAAGATAAAAATGCCTGAGTATGGCTGGGCCTGACCTGATTTTCTCCACAGCCACACAGGTTTCTAAGTAGAGCCCTGACTCCTCCCACTTCCTCCTCCTAAGACTGAACCTGTGCATTTATTTGAACTTGATTTCTACCACTACTTCATTTCCCTTCATGCTTTAGTTCTGGCTTTCATCTGTTGGCCGTCTCTCCTGCCCACAGCTCCACCTCCAGTCAACTGCCAGAGCCACAGGGCTTTATTTGCTAGGCTTCACAAGTGTGCCACAACCAGGCAAAATCCATGCTGTTAGAGCTATGCCATGAGGCCAGCGTACTTCCGTGCCTGACACTTGGGGACATCCTGACACCTCTCACCCTCACTCAGGGGAAATGTGGGAACTAAATATTCATGGTGAGGGCAGATCGGTAACCCCAGCCAGCATTTCTCACCACCACGTGCCCAAATCTTAGCGCCTTAATTCACCATATGCTCTTGGGGAAGGAGGGCTGGGGTAGAACCATGTCCCAAGTGTTCTCCTCAATGAAGGGGGTGGGCCTTACAACCTATCAGTATAGTCCCCAAATGCTGTTCCCATTGAAATCTTGAGTGGGAAGGCTATCTCAGAAATGACACTGGTCTAGTGGGTTTGATCTCCAGTGCCACCACCATCCCTATAACAACTAAAGGTAAAAGAATGTTTTCCCCTTTGTCAAAGGGTAGAACACCTCAGAGCTTCTTGGAGGACTGGCTTGAAAGCCAACACCTTTTACTTCCGGGCTTCCAACAACTGGCTCCTCTCTAGCGCCCTGCCCTCCCCGCCTCTTTCGGTCTCAAGAAGCAAATGGGAAGAAATGAGGGCAGAGCTTCAAAAACACCCAGCCCCAAAGGGTGGGGCGAGAACTACTTCCTGCACCAGCTCCCTGAGCTTCAGCTCCACTCCTGCCTCCAGAGCTGGCTGGAGGGTATCCCATCCTAGAGAGAAGCTGAGAAAGCACCAGGCTGCCCTGGAAGACCAAGAGAACAGACCTCAGCTGTCCTTTGAGCGAAGGACCGTCCCCTGGGCCTTCCTGGCTCCCCTGTGGTCCTCAGTGCACTGTGGAAGCTTGAGCGAGTGCTTCTACCAGACTGGAAGACCCCCACAGGCCAGGACCTGTCGCCCTCCGTCTCTCCTGACTGAAGAAATACTAATCTAACAAGGAGTTTTTAGAGAAAACATAGCATCATTTATACTGTTTTATGAATAAAGCCATCTACAGATCTGGCTTAGGAAATTCATTCACCAGGTAGAAGCTCAAAAGTCCCACCCAATAGGCTGCACTTGTGATGGCCCCTTAATTCTATGAAATGTCCAATCCCACAGGAACACCTAATAATAGAAATTGTAAAGGACACATTTTTAGGGCTTGTTGGACCAATGCCACTCAACATTTATTGAGGCAGGAAAACAAATCAACCAAAACCGCCCACACCAAATCAGCAAACTGGATTCTCTGTGGCGGCCTTGGACAGCTGGGCTGTTCTCCATGGCTCGGACATGAATCGTGTTCCATTACTATCACTCTCCCATGCCCTGGCTGGGGTGGAAGGAGATTTTCTGTAGTACACAGGCATGGCTTACCTAAGAGGGAAACTCTCAACAAAGTCTCAACATACTGTTTGCAACAGCTAACTTGTAATCATATACATAGTCTTTCAAAAAGTTATTTTGGCTATGAAGGCACTGACAGTCAATGGCTACTCTCCTTCCTCAACCCAACAACTACCTTTTATGTTTCAGACATTCGCAGAAAACAACTCCCAAAGTGCTTACCAACTTAAAAAAAAAAAGACATTGAAAACCAACTAAATTCAAACACAGCTGCCACACTAAATAAGAGCCTTAAAAATGTAAGGGAAATTCTGACACACAGTGCAACATGGATAAACATGGCTGAACCCTGAAGACATTAGCTGTGCTAAGTCCTATAAAATTAAATCCTGTAAGATTCACCCACAGAGGCTCCCAGAGTGGTCCATTCATAAGGCTGAGTATCATAGTCGTTGCTATGGAGAAGTGGGAAGTTAGTGTAGAGTAGGTGTGAAGGGAGATGATTGTGGTGATGGTTGTTTATGATCTATTTAACATCCCGGAACTGTACTCTTAAAATGTAAGTCATACTTTACTACTAGTACAAAAGGCAGAAAAAGGAAGTAAAAAAAAGATCACAGTTGATGAAAGGAGAGAAAAGGAAAAGCCAGGGCAGCAGACAGGCTCAAGGTTGGGTTTTTTTTTTTTTTTGCCCCCCTGGGTTTTGTCTTTACAGCTGAGCTCTGCAGTTTCTGGTGAAATCACAAAAGGCACCCATACAGGAAATGAACCTTTTGGCCTGCGCACAGGCTGCACTGAGTTGAGTTTAGGATAGTTTTTGTACTGAGTTGAGTTTAGGATAGTTTTGTACTGAGTTGAGTTTAGGATAGTTTTTGTACTGAGTTGAGTTTAGGATAGTTTTATACTGAGTTGAGTTTAGGATAGTTTTATACCACAGGCATCGATTAGCTTGGATGAACCATGGAAACGAAAAAGAACTTGGTGTGGGACCAAAACAGTTTGCCTAGGCTTTAACTGTGATGATTTAACTGGCTCGCTGTTCGCCTATTAACTGAAAAATTCCTTTCACCAAGCCTAAAACAAGACTTTGGATGAACAACTCCCTTCAGAACACGTACAACTTCACAGAAACAACACAAACACTGACAAAGAACCAGCCCTGAAAAGCTAGGGAGTCCTCGGATATTTTTATAATATATTTACATATATTATATATCTATTATTACATATATATATATTTTTTTCTCCTTTGCGATTCAAAACTCAATTAAAACAGCCACACCAAGACCCCCTTGGCTGGTGTGCAGACCGCGGCTCGGCGGCGCGGAGGGCGCACACACAGCTTTCTGAGAGGTGCCATTTCCCGAGCCCCCTCCCGCCAGGGCGCAGTGGGGTCCCCGGGGCCGCTGGGGGTGAGGCGCGGGCGCGCAGCCCTTCGATCCGCTGACCCTCCGCCACCCGGGCACCGCCAGGGCCTCCTTATCAAGCTTCCCCTGCGGACCCATCTGCAATTCGAGTCCATCGCTCACCCTCCCCGAGATAGCAATCCTGCTGCCACCAGCACATTCCCCGGGCGCGCCGGGCAGACCCGCCCGGCCGGGGGCGCGGAGCCGGGAGGTGCCCGGGCTGCGGGCTCCGGGGATGAGTCACCGCCCCGCGGAGGTGCGGGCTGCGCGGGGCGCGGCCGGCCCCGCTCGTGTCTGCCGGAGCCCGGGAGAAGCGCACTTCCAAGTTGCCCTTCAAAGTAGCAAAAGAGACGGAAGCGGCGTCCAAGGGGCCTCGGGTGACTTTACTGCGTTTCGTACCAGGTGCCCCGGAAAGGGGCCCCGCCGGCCCCGAGCCCGGCTCCGCCCGGCCCTGCCCGCACCTGGCGCAGGTGAGTCCCCTACAAAGCCCGGCCCCGGGCCGCGGGCACTTACTGGCTTCGGCATCTTGGGTTCCTGGTGGGCCGCCTCGACGCCCGGAAGCTCGGTTCTGCAGCAACAGCAGCCGCTCCGACGAGTCCCGATCCGGAGGCAGAGCGGAGCCCTGAACGCGCCCCGCCGAGCTCCGCGCCCGCTTAAGAAGCGGCCGGGCGGCGCCGGGTGAGTCACCGCCCACCCCGTCGTGGCGGCGGGGAGGAACCGCGGGGCGGGACTGCGGGGGCGCGCGGGAAAGGGGGGGTTCGTGGGATCCCCGCCGGCCCGGGGCTCCGGCGCACGGAGAGCCGCTCTTCGTGTAGCAACCGTTGCCCCGGCGCTGAGACCGCAACCCGGGGGAAACGCGCGATCACACTGTCACCTGCGGGGCGGCCCGGCCGGGCCCGCCGGAGAGGAAGGGCGCGCGCCGGGCCCCGCCGGCCCCGGCATCGGGGCTCAGCGCCGGGCCCCGGACCCCGAGCCTAGCCCACCCGTCTGCCGGGCCGCCCCTGCCGTCGGGTCCCAGCCAGCGTCCCCCCCCTCCCATCCGCAGCGCGCGGGACCCCGCCCGGACCGCTCGTCGGTGCGGTCCGTGCGCCCCGCGGCCCCCGGCGGGGTGGGGTGGGATCCCGGGCTGCGCCCCTTCCCGCCCCGCCCGATCTGCGGGGTGCGCCCCGCGCAAGATGGCCGCACCCCGGGCTCCTCCCGGCCTGGGGCTCCGGGCCCACCGCCCCATCTTCCGCTCGCGCCTCCACCCCGACAGGGCCTCCGCGCTGGCGTCGGGGCCAGAGCGCCCCACCTTGGCGAGGGAATCAAGTAAATGTAAATAAGTCTGGCCCCGCGGACGCCCGGCGGGGCTGGGGCGTTTTGGGGTGTGGCTGCCCGGTCGTCCTTGGGCTGGGACCGAGGTGGTGTCCCCGCGGTGTCCCCGTACCCGCGTCCTCGGCCCGCCCCGGGCAGCTCCAGGGACTGGCTCTACGCGGCCTCGGTTGACTCGATTCGCTGGAGCTCCACGGCCCGGCCCTGAAATTCAGGAATGAGTGGCCGAGGGCTCCCGAGGGGGTTGCCTTCTTTTCCGTGTGCCTTTGCGGGACACTGGAACGCGTCCACTCTCAAAGCCCCTTCCCGGGACCCCGGTATCCGCCCTGGGCGCGCAGCCAGGCGCGGCCTCCAGGCTGCGTGATGGTGGGGTGATGGTTGGGCCTGGACCTCCAGGCACCCACTGCCTGTGGAGAGGCCCTGGATGCAGTCATTCCTTTGGGACTTGAGTTTCCTCGCCTGTATCACTGAGTAGTCTTATGGCCTCCATGGCGTAGGTTTGTAGTCTAGATGAGTAAAATGCCTGTAACCGCGCAAAAACACTCACATCTATATTGGTACAGAGCATTACCAGTGATCTCTGGCAAGGTCCCAAACAGCCACTTGGTTTGGCAATTTGTAGGATGGAGACATTCGTAGCATCTTCTACATAGATTAAATTGCGCACACGAAGTACTTAGCACAGCACTGATACAGTAGTGCACAACCTGTCATGGCTTCTAGCTCCCCCCCCACCTCCTCCACCCCGCCCTCCAAACCTGTAACCTCCTAGCTGCAGGTCCAGGCATTTGGGAGTGCCAGGAGGAAGGCCATGTCTTCTGAGATTCTGTTCCTTTATCACAGTGGGTTCTCTCTGAAAGACGACATCCTTTCCCCTCTATTCTGGAATTTCTTTTTATTAAAATGAAGATGTTTATCGTATTAAGAGAGATAAACCAGGGCCGGGAGTTTGGCCTAGTGGTTAAAGTGCTTGCCAAGCATGCATGAAGACCCGGGTTCGATTCCTCGGTACCACATATATAGAAAAAAGCCAGAAGTGGTGCTGAGGCTCAAGTGGTAGAGCTCTAGCCTTGAGAAAGTCCAAGGACAGTGCTCAGGCCCTGAGCTCAAGCCCAGGACTGGCAAAAAAAAAAAAAAAGAGAGATAAACCAAATTCTAAATAAGCAAATATTAAGCTGAGTGCTCCTGGCTCACGCCTGCAATCCTAACTACTCAGGAGGCTGAGATCTCAGGATCACAGTTCGAAACTCGCCTGGAGAGAAAAGCTCATAAACGATTGTACTTAGAAAAATCCGGAAGTGGTGCTGTGACTCAAGTGGTAGAAAGTGCTATAGCCTTGAGCGCAAAGAGGCTCAGGGACAGCACCCAGGCCCTGAGCTCAAGCCCCAGGACCAGCAAAAGAAAAAAGAAAATATTGCATGTTTTCACTCAAGTGGAATCCAGACCCAAAATGATGAGGAAGAAAAAGAGGAGGAATAGTAATGAGACCGGGACTAAAAGGGATATATATATGTATATATATATATATATGTACATTTATATATATATGTACATGCTTTTTTGCAGGGGAAGATGGTATTTAAGGATATTATGAAGTTAGCTAAACAAAACTGGTCAAGTATTTGAAAGGAAATGAGGAATGGGAAGAAATGGTGTAAAAGGAATTTAACAGAAAAATGAGTTTAGTCCAAGTATATTATATCCAACTATGGAATTATCACAGCAACCCCCCTGCACCATCAGTATATGTATAATTAGTATGTCTTAATTTTTCTGTAGCAATTGAAAATAGGCCACAAGGGCCAGGAGTTTGGCCTAGTGGGAGAGTGCTTGCCTAGCACTCACAAAGACCCGGGTTCAATTCCTAGGTACCACATACAGTGAAAAAGCTAGAAATGGTGCTGTGGCTCAAGTGATAGTGCACTAACCTTGAGAAAGTTAAATGACAATGCCCAGGCCCTGAGTTCAAGCCCCAGGACTGGCCAAAAACAAAATAGGCTATATCATTCGCAGGTGATTTTCCTTACTCAGGAACACTGGTGTGTGTTTTGTCAAGGATAGCTGTCAAGGTCTTCAGAATATTTCAACATGATGGGCTTAGTTGAATTTGAATCACATTTGTAGAAAGCTAGGATATTTGCTTTCCTGTAATCTAGGCTGTGTAGGCCGCTTCACGTTTCCATTACCTGGTTAAAATGACAAAACAAAACGAAAGGTATTCTGTTGTTGAATCATGTAGAAACCCCTTGGAATAAACAGTCATTTGTATTGACAAACTTGGTTTTTCCTGCTCTTACAAGTGGTGAGTGGCTAAAAAGTTTCATAGTTGGAGGAGCTGGTGGTGCATGCCTGTAATCCTACTCAGGAATCTCGGATATGGTTCAGAGTCAGCTCGGGCAGGAAAGTCTGTGAGATTCTTATCTAATTATCCAGCAAAAAAAAAAAAAAAAGCCAGAAATACTGATTTTGTTCAAGTGGTACAGTGCCAGCCTTGATTGAAAAAGCTGAGGGATAGTGCCCTGATAATTGAATTCAAACTCCAGTACTGGCATGTGTATACACACATACACGCACACAACAGCAACAGCTGGCATGCTTTCTTGCTCTTTCTCTCTCTCTCTCTCTCTCTCTCTCTCTCTCTCTCTCTCTCTCTCTCTGTATATATAAATACACTCGCACACACATATATATTTATATGTGCAGGGTACATATTTGTCCTGCAAATAAGTGTTGTTGGATGTGTTTCAAGGATGATTTTTTTTTGTTGGTCATGGGGCTTGAACTCTAGGCCTGAGCATTGTCCCTGAGCTCTTCATCTCAAGGCTACCACCCTACCTCTTGAGCCATAGCCCCACTTCCAATTTTCTAGTGGTTATTTGGAGATAAGAGTCTCACAGTCTTTTGTGCCCAGGCTGGCTTTGAACCTTGGTACTCAGATCTCAGCCTCCTGAGTAGCTAGGTTTACAAGCGTGAGCTCACTGCACCAGGTTAGGATGATTTATTTTTATCTCACTTTAGAAGCTAAATCCCTCTGCCTAGCACTGGAAGAGGTCTAAATTTTAATGAAGCCTCTAATATTTTAAGACACTGGCTGTGGAGCTCAAGGCCTCACAGAGTCCCCATCAGACATTATAGCTCAAAGAGTCTTAGGCAGCCCCTGGAATCTATGTCTGGAAGAACCCCAGATATCCCCCAGATCTTGAGAAATTATGATTTAGGAGGTGACAGGACCCCACCTTCGAGACCTTGAGGCTCTCTTCACTCTTCTTTGGCAAAGCTTTTCCCCGAATTGAGAGTCATGGTTTTGCTAATGCCCGATGATGAATAAATGGCTTTGAATGCAGAGTAGAGGCCTGGGTACTGGCTGCCGTCCTCCTTATGTTAGTTTAACCGTTGACCTTACTGACTCCTTTCGGAGTTTCAGCTTTTCAGTGAGAACAATGACATCTACCCTGTGGACCAGGAGAAGGGGCTTGTGGCACCTTGCTTGAAGTTCTTGAAACAAGGTTAAATCAAGAGAGGCTAGCCTTCTGGTAGGCAGCATTAGAAACAGTGTCATTGTAGGGGGCACCCACCTTATGCAGTGTAATCTCTCTATCAGATCAGCTCCCAGCCTGTATCCACACCAGTGCCAGGGTAATCTCAAGCAGTGACAAAAAGTCCACAAATG